>NC_045789.1:75348418-75705859 GCF_009873245.2 Balaenoptera musculus | reverse complement strand
TATTTTAAAATGCATTTGTCTTTTTTGTGTGTAGTCTCAAAAACATAAATATAAAGTCCTTTTCCGGGAACCGGATACATGGTGGAAATTCAAACCAAAGGAACTTGCAAGGTAAAACTTGGAGTTTATCTAACATGTTTTTAATTTCATGAGAGTGATAGAAAGTCCATCTAGATTTTTTTCCCCTTGTAAATAATGAACGAAACAAAATGTATTAGATTGTGGCTTTGCCCCTTAAGAATTGATAACAAGTTTTGTATTGCCTGTAGGCTTTCTTTTTTCAGTTTGTGAAGAATTTGTCTTTTTGTTCCTAAATTGTTAATTAACAGTCAGAAAAATTCCAATTGTCTTATATAGTCAGTACTTTATTACTTATTAATAATATAATGTCAATATCTGAAACTAGAAGAGATTCTAGGATTTGGCAAACCTGAACCGTGTGCTACTGGCAGGAACAAATTGTTGTAGCTGCCTAGTGACTCACAATGCTGGAAGGAAGTGAGGAGGTATAAATGGAAAAGGTAGCAAATGTTCAGCTGTCCAGGTTTTTCACTACCCACTCTGCTTTCCCCCCAAGGTTATACTTTTTTCTTTGATTGTTTGACTTGGATAAAAATGTTACCTCAGGACATGGACATACAATGTATTTTGTTTTGTGCTCTGTATTCCCTTAGAGATAGCCCTAAATTAATTTTGGTCAGGGTATTTTCTTCATGGTAATTTAAACTAGAGAAAGCCCACTCACAGCAACGAAGACCCAACGCAGCCAAAAAATAAATAAAATAAATAAATAAATAAAACAAAAAACTTTTTATTAAAACTCTTATAGTATTCCCTTACCATTTACATCTCTGCTGCATCTGTACTTTTCAATCCTAATGTATTTATGTGTATCTTCTTTTTTTTTCTTGATTATTCTTAGCAGAGATCAGATTTTTTTTAAAAATAAATTTATTTATTTATTTGTTTTTATTTTTGGCTGTGTTGGGTCTTCGTTGCTGTGCGCGGGCTTTATCTAGTTGCGGCAAGTGGGGGCTACTCTTCGTTGTGGTGCGCGGACTTCTCATTGTCGTGGTTTCTCTTGTTGCAGAGCATGGGCTCTAGGCGCACGGGCTTCAGTAGTTGTGGCATGACGGCTCAATAGTTGTGGCTCGCGGGCTCTAGAGCACAGGCTCAGTAGTTGTGGCGCATGGGCTTAGCTGCTCCGCGGCATGTGGGATCTTCCCGGACCAGGGCTCAAACCCGTGTCCCCTGCATTGGCAGGCGGATTCTTAACCGCTGTGCCACCAGGGAAGCCTGAGATCAGATTTTTTATTAGCCTTTTCAAATAGACATCTTTCTGCTTTGTTGATCTTTCTATTATAAGTTTGTTTTATGTTTCATTCATTTCTGCTTCTTTTATTCTACTTTCTTTGCTTTAAAAAAAAATCTATTTTGCTTTGTTTATTCTTTTTTTTTTTTTTTTGCTGCATTGGGTCTTCGTTGCGATGCGTGGGCTTCTCATTGCAGTGGCTTCTCTTGTTGGGGAGCACAGGCTCTAGGCGCATGGGCTTCAGTAGTTGTGGAATGTGGGCTCAGTAGTTGTGGCTCTTGGGCTCTAGAGCACAGGCTCAGTCGTTGTAGTGCACGGGCTTAGTTGCTCCACGGCATGTGGGATCTTCCTGGACCAGGGCTTGAACCTGTGTCCCTTGCATTGGCAGGTGGATTCTTAACCACTGAGCCACCAGGGAAGCCCTAGGTCATTTTCTCTTATGAGCATTTAATGCTATAAATTTCCCTAAGTATCATGTTAGATGCTCCTAGAATTTTAATATATAATATCTTCTTTTTATCATTTATTTTCTAGTTTTCATTACTGTTACTTTAATTCTTTCACCCTTGGGTTGTTAAGAACTATGTTTTAAATTTTTGAACAGATGGTTTTAAAATTTATCTTTTCAAAAAAATTGGTTTTCAACTTTACTGCAGTAGGTAAGATTGTGCGGTTTGTATGATACTAATTCTCTGATATTTTTAAAGATGTGTTTTACTAGTTCATTGTCAATTTTTTATAAATGTTCATATTTGCTTGATAAGAATGTATAACAGTTATAGTATATTAATGTATCATTAAATCATGCTTATTCTTTTGCTCGCATCTGTAGCTTTACTTTTCAGAAAATTTTGCTTGATGGATTAATGTTTAAGAGAGGGATGAGAAAACGTACTATGGGAGAGGTGTTGATATCTCCCTCTATTATGTTGATTATGTCAGTTTTTCCTTATAATTCTGCCCATTTTCACTTTAAATATACTGAGGATATTTTTTGAAGTGCATATAAGCTTAAGATTTTTATATCACTCTAATTGAACCTTTTATCCTTGTCTAGTAATTTTCTTTTATTAATATTAATTTTTGTTATAAAATCAAATTTGTCTAATATAAATAGAACTATACCAGTTCTTTTAGTTAGTATTTGAGTGTTATTTCTTTTTCTATACTTTTCCTTTCAACCTTTCAGTATCTTTGTGTTTAGGTGTATCTCTATAACCAGTATGGCTGGATTTGAAAAAATTCACTCTATCTTTGGCTTTTAATTGATAAGCTTAGTTCTTTTACAGTTATTTTGGGTATTCATATAATTGGTCTTGTTTCTTGCTGTCTCTCTCTGTACTTTTTATTTATCTAACCTTTTCTGTGATTGTTTTTTCTCCTATCACAGAAAGTTATATATTTGTTTTTTTCCTCCTGTCTTGCCTTTTTTGGATTTTTTTAATTGAATGCAAATTTTCTTATTCGTTTTTTCCTTCTCTACTAATTTGGAGATTATATACACTTTTTAAACTCTCTCAGTGGTTACATTAAATGTTTTATCATGCAGACTTTAAAATTAAACCATTTTCCTAGCTTTCCTCTTCACAAATACAAGGACTTTCAAACATGTTAACTCTGATACTTACCTCCCTTCCAACTTACATGCTATGATCGTCCGGAATGTACAGATGGTGTTTGTTTTCACTCGTGTAGTTATTTGTGCTTTGTGTAGTGCTTTGTGCTTAATTTTCCTTTCATTATAGGTCTTTCATCTGAGAATTTCCTTCTGCCTGACATTCATCTTTTAGGATTTTCTTTACATTGTAGGCCAGTTTCATGTCAACCTCTTTCTTTTTTTTTTTTTTCTTAAATCTGAAAATCCTTTTATTGTCCTCATTCTTATAAGATACTTTTGCTGAGTGTATATATTCTAGATTGACAGTTTCTGTTATTGATGAGGACATTTGTCTTCTGACTTCCATTATGATTGTTGTCAGGTGTAATTCTAATAGTTGGTTTCTTTGTAGATGATTAGTTTTTTAAAATTTCTAGTTGCTTTTAATATCATCTCTATCTTTGGTGAATGACAATATCAGTACTGTGTTTCTAGTTGTAGATTTCTTATTTATCTTGCTTAAGATGTTTTGGATTTGTGAGATTAGGAGATTGATGTCTTTCATCAGTTCTGGAACATTCTCAGCCATTTTTCTTTAAATTGCTTCTGTCCCACGTACTCTCTCTTCTGTTTCTGGGACTTGGATTAGATGTATTCTAGACCTTTTTGCTCTGTCCTCTATGTCTATGTCTCTTAACCTCTCTTTCATATTTTCTATCTCTTTGCTTCTCTGTCGTCTGAAACCAGATAAGACTGAGGTATTTAAATATGAAAGCCAGATTTCCCCAGGTGGCAAATGCTAATATTAGCCCCGGGATCCAGACACTAAACGTTGGATCCAGCCTGAGATAGGAGAGTTTCAACTGGATGTTTTCATTAAGACAAGACCCTTGAAGGACTAAAGCATACCATCTTGCCTCCTGGCAGATGCAAATTCAGATGCTGTATGAATGAAAGCACCCCCAGTTTAAGGCCTAAGAATTCCCATATATTAGATTCAACTAAGTGTGAGCTCATAAACAAAAACAAAGGAATAAGCTACCATGAATGAAAGCACAAATATAACGAACTTCATATTTGGACATCCAGAGACTTCAAATACTAGGAATTTTTTTCTTTACTTGAACTTAAAATGTGTTAAAGTGTGTGTCTGCTTTAATTCGTATGGGATCCAGTTTTATTGTAATAGGAGTGTCCTTTGGCACATCTAGTCTGCTGTACTGGCATAACTGGAAGGCTCTGTAGTGGAATTTTTTTAGTCACTAGTTAATAATTAATCAATTGAAATGATGGTCATATTCGTCTGAGATTTTTTTGGCAGAGCTTGAGAATAACTTCTTTTAAAGTTATTAAGATCTGCTGGTTTTTTCCAAGTTGATGAAGGATGTTTGGAAAAGATTGTATGGCATGATTAAGAAAATGGTAATTTAGGACATTCTGAATAAAATGAAACTTAGAATCAAATAGTTTATATTGTGTCATAATAAACCAGTTTTGATATTTTTATGTATTAGAAATGTATCATTGTTTCTCTTAACATTATATGAGCCGATTTTTTAAAAACTTAATTACCAATGTTCCTTCTACCCTTTTTTTCCCCTGGAATTTTTAGGCGTAATATTCATGGGATAAGCAAAGAAAAAATAACAAGAATGTTGGAACACTATCAACGTTTTGTTTCAGTGCCCATAATCATGAGTTCTTCAGTTCCAGAGAAAATGGAACGTATCGAGTTGTGTGCATATTCTTGTGACAGAAGTACTAGGTAGGTTAAAGTCTCTATGTACAAAAATTCAATTTAAAAATTTAATTTAAAAATTTAATTTAAAAAAATCTGATAGTTTAGGAACTTCTAAAATCACTGCCAAATAACTTTAAAAATAAGGTAGGCATTTGTTGTTTGTAGGGTTTAGGTATAGTCTTACCTGGAGCAGGATATATATGGTTAGCAAGAGAAGTAAAAGTTTATGTGGGTGATGACATATGTGGGGGTTTCATTGTCTTCTGGTTTATGTAGGTCCATGTTTACACTATGAATACTCCTGCCTTCTTTATTTAACTTGCTGCTATTCCAGTATTTGTCTGTTACCTTTTCTACCCTCTATTGTTATTTTGTATATAGTCACATTACTTCTTAATTTTCTTAGGTATTAATAAAAATACTCCTTCAAGCTAGTATCGTAAAAATGTATTATGCATGGTATACTTTTACTAAGTAATAACAAGTCATAGCCTTTTGAAAGTTTGCAATTCAGGATAGTACTGATTATGTTAAAAACATTTAGGATACATAAACAATTGAATAAATAAGTGAGTAAAGAAGAGTCTTAAATATAACTAGAGGTCTGAATTGCTCACATTTTTTTGATGATTAGGGATGAGAGACCCTTTTAAAAAGGAGTTGGGAAAAGAAAATTCACAAATGCTCTTTTATTGAGGAGCAGTATTGCAAAGTGGTTAAGAATATGGGCTCCCTAGCTGTATTTCCTGGCTTCAAATCCCAAAGCTTTGTAATCTTTGACAAATTATAAAATCTCTCTATACTTCGGCTCCTCATTTGCAAAATAGCAATAATAACACTTTGCTTATAAGGATCTCATAAGGATTATGAATTAATACTTGTGAAGGACTTATAATAGCATCTGATATATAGAAAACTGAATGTTAGGTGTGATTTCACTTAGGAAGGCTTCATGGGAGAGTTGGGACTTTGAGAACTCCTGCAATAAAGAAAGAAAGGAAGATGAGTTGTTAAATAAGGAAAATGCACTGAAGTTCAAAGTATAGTGATTCGGCAAAAGTGCTCTGAGTCTGAAATTAACATTGAGGATGGTTTTAAAAAATTTAGCAAGTGACATCTCAAATGAGAGCTGTCCTCCCTTTCTCTCATTTCACTTAATTGTGCAGATCATGTTGGTTGACTCTTTGAGACTTTGTAAATCAATCTTAAGCATTTTCCTCTGCAGCAAATGACAGGTGGTATAGAGGCAGACCTAGTTTCACATATATTAAGCTTAAATAGGTTGGAAAGGAGCTAGGGAGGTGTCCTCTTCTGGGAACAAATTTAGAACCTTAACTTTAATATTTAATGCATAATAAACACCTTAACTGAAAATCTCATGTTAATCATTCAATTTGAAAAAATTTGAGTGCTTCTTGTATGCCAAGCGTTGTGCTAGGTGTTGGGATTACAATAAAGCGATGTGTTCATGGTGTATTAGGGAAGGATCAAGTGTCTTGTCTTTCAGTGGAATGATTCTTTAAATCATAATATTAATGGCAACATTAAGAGATTTCCTTATAATACTTAAAAACAAATCTTACAGCCCAAGAGACAATGAAGATATTGCCTCTGAAAAAGAAGAAAATGTTTTATCCTCATCTCTGAAGCATCCAGAGTTAATTGAAGAGAAGAAACATGGTGTGACCAAAGAAAATTTGTTACCTGAGAACGTTACATATCTCCCTAATGCAGATTTAAACAACGGAAGAAAAGAAATAAGTGGTATGAATCCTAACAATCAGAATGCTTTCATTCAGGAAGCTCCAGACATTTATTTTTCTGATTCTGAAAGCAAAGAACGAGCAACAGACAAAAGTGAAAAAGAAGAACCAGTAGAAATGGCTCCTGAAAAAGAGTGTAGTAAAACCAATGCAGATAGTTTTGTAGAGAGAATATCACCAAGTATTTGCTATGGTGGAAATAATCAAGAAGACTGTGGTCTTTCAAATACTGTACCACTTCAAAATGAAAAATCTTCATCTAGTGAAATGCTGGAAGAAAGAGCAGGAGTAAAGAAAAAAGCCTTTGGAAAACAAAAAAGCAAATCAACTTCGGAAAAGTTCCCAAGACAAGAGCTGTCTTTTGTTGGTGACTGGCCAGTTGATAAGTCTATCGGTCAGAGGACAAAAAGGAACCGAAAAACTGAAAAAGCTGTATCTATACAAAGTGACAAAAAGTATAATTGCCCTCAGTCACATAAAGTATTAGACAGTAGTTTATCTGTGAGTGTAGATTGTATCCAGCCACGAGGATCTCCACATGAAAACATAGAGGATGACAGCAAGTCACAGTGTGATGATGCCTCAGAATCTTTCAATAGCTGTAAATATGGTACTTATAAAAATACTGAAGAAGACTCATTCAACATTGTGGGTGACTGGCCTTCATCTGATTCTTTAGCTCAGAGAGAACACAGATCAAGAATGCCAAAGGCTGGCTTAAATGAACCCAACCTAGAATTTGGAACTAACAACAGTATGAATGAAATGTCCTTATATACAGCACGTGAGGCCTGTTGGGGCACAAGCCCTGAAGAACTAAAAACGTTGGGTAGTTCTACTCGAGGAAGTTCTGAAATGCTGCCCAATGAAATGACCTGTGAGAATAAAACTTGTCCAAGTAAAAAGATTCATAGGCAACACACATTGTCTCTTACTTTTACCAATAGTGTGCCAACTGCTCCTGGAGTGGGACCACAAACTTTACCTGAATTTCAAGAAGAAAAGACTAAAGAAGTCCCTGGAATAGAAGTAGGCAAGTGTACTCAGACTGAACCACAGGATTTTGCTCTCTTATGGAAAATAGAAAAGAATAAAATTAGTGTTTCAGATTCTCTGAGAGTATTAACAGGAAGATTAGATGGATTTAAACCGAAAGCTTTCAATATCAACACAAAATTAGATGTTCAAGAAGCAATTCCATATAGGGTAATGTATGACAAAAGCACATATGTTGAAGAAAGTGAGCTTACCAGTGCTGATGAATCTGAAAATCTAAACATTCTTTGTAAACTATTTGGATCGTTTTCATTAGAAGCCCTAAAAGACCTATATGAGAGGTGTAACAAAGATATTATTTGGGCCACAAGCCTTTTATTGGATTCTGAAACTAAATTATGTGAGGATACTGAATTTGAGAATATAAAAAAGTCATATGATGAAGCACAAATTGGGCCATTTTCTCTGGGACTGAATTTGAAGGAAATTATTAGCCAAAGAGGAAGCTTAGAGGAGTCTAATTCTTCTGTGCCAGAATTTAGCCATGGAATTGGTATCAGTAACACTAATGTACAGTCTACCTGTAATTCAGAAAAGGAAAACTTACAGCAGGCAGAAATAAGAGCTATAACTACTGAAAAACCTGGATTAATAACAGGTATATTTCCTAATGTAGATCTCAAGAATAATAATGAAGTACTTCCTAATAGTCAGGCAGAACTTTCAGGTTTATATAATGTGAAGCAGTTTTTTCCAGGCACTCTAAAAGCTACTGCCACTAAAAATGTGAGTGAAATGGAGAAGAATCCAGAAGTCACTGAGATTGGAGACAGTACACATTCTTCTTTGAATTTGTCTGATATTTTAAATTCTGTATCGAGCACTTCGGATCTTGAATTACATGAAGAACTTTATTTTACTGACTCTTTTGACATAAATAAAAGTGAAAATCTTCCAAAGGATTATGTGAAATTTCCAAACACAGAAGAATCTGTGAATGAAGATGAACAGGAAGTGGAAAAAATTCTAATGGCAGGGAGTGCTTTGTCAGCTGGAGTTACTGAAGAAGATAAAACTGAGACATTGAATCCCACGCCAGTGATGGCCAAATCGCTGACCATAGACTGTCTGGAATTGGCATTACCTCCTGAACTGGCTTTTCAGCTCAATGAGTTATTTGGCCCTGTTGGTATTGATTCAGGTAAGGAAAAAGTAAATTACTTATATGTGTATCTTTGTGTAAATAGAATATAGATAGAGAGGCTAGTTCAATTTTAAAATTATTTTATGTTAATAGAAGTGTAAAAGTAATTTGTGTTGCCTACCTTATTATTTTTGACACAGTGTGTTTGTAGAAGATTTTTAAGTATATAATTTGAAGAAATAGAGAGTATTTAGATGGACTTTGTATTCATCTTGTGCATATACTGGAAGTTTTCTCTGGTATTTAGCTCATACTTATTTGCACAGACACATCTTTTTGAATCCTTTGGTGCTACTCCAGATACACTTAAGGCAAGATAATTCCTTAGAGTATGCCTACTGGAAAGTCTTGACTAATGGAAATGAATATATTAAATATATTTAGTCTAATGGACATGAATAACTTAAATATATGAAACATAATATAATTGTACCTGCCAAGAAGTGTGAAAACAATGACATATTACATAAAAATATTCCAAGAGATTTAGAACTAGAGACATAGGTTAGTAATTAAAAATACAAATTAGTTTTATGATACATAAGGTAGTTGAGTATGTTTTCTGCAAATGTATAATGAGTAATGATCATATTTTCTTTTCTTTTCTTCCCCCCCTCACAAGGGTCCCTAACAGTTGAGGATTGTGTGGTTCATATAGATCTGAATCTGGCTAAAGTGATTCATGAAAAATGGAAAGAATCTGTAATGGTTGGTAGGCTTCTTTTAAAAAAAGCTCCTTTTGTGTACATTTTGTCACCTTTGCTCTTCAATAAAATCTGTTATATGAAAGATTCTATTGAATTTTGACTTTGAGAGAGAATTAATTTTACCAGTTAACAGGTTACTGATTTTTTTTTCTCCTTCCAGTATTTTAGGTTATTTCCAGACTGGCCAAATTATATAATTAATGACGGAGCTCAATATGATTGTTGATTTTTTTTTTTTAGGGAAAAAAATCATAAATAGTTTTTTACTCCTTAAAGACTTGCAGTGCTAATTAAGTTTCATAAACAGTTTTTAAAAAATCACAGCATAAGAGCTCTATAAGTAGAAAAAATATATAGATGGAATCAATTTATAATTATATTTATCTAGTTTTATTAGATTTAGCAAGAATGATTGATAGTTTTACAGGGAAAAATGATTACTAGAGAAAAATAATATAAGCTTGTTTTCTAATGCACCCTCCTTTGCCAATCCCCTGTTCTGCCTCTGTGTTTAGGAGCGACAAAGACAAGAAGAGGTATCCTGTGGCAAATTAATGCAAGGTAAAACACATATTTTCACTTCTAATGTTCTTGTCTTGATGTTGAAACTTGGTGTGTGTGTATGAATTTTAACTTTTTTTTTTTTTTTAAGTGTTTGTTTATTTGGCTGCGCCAGGTCTTAGTTGTGGCACGCGGGATCTTCGTTGCCACATGTGGGATCTTTGTTGAGGTGTGCGGGATCTTTAGTTGCGGCGTGAGGGCTCTTTTAGTTGTGGCATGCGGGATCTAGGTCCCTGACCAGGGATTGAACCTGGGCCCCCTGCACTGGGAGCAGGCCAGGGAAGTCCCTGAATCTTAACTCATTTTAAATATACTTCCACAAAATATGTTACCCAAGAATTTTGATTTGCAAATAAAAGTTTGAACATTTAGTGTTGATACAAAAGAAAATAAAGCTTAAAGAAGAAAAAAGCCCCTATAATATCATTTAACTTTCAGTTAACACCTGAAAACTAACACAACATTATAAATCAACTATATTTCAATTAAAAAAAAAAAAAACCAGGAGTGCTGTGGAACACCCAAGGTGTTCTCTAATGCACATAGTCAGGGTGTTTCCTGTTTATGATTTTGCTCTGAATGAAGGGAAGCTGTTCTGGTTTGAGAGCAATAAAATATTCCTGTGTTTGAGAGCATCATTGAAATATTACTTGGTTTTTCAAATTTTTTATTGATGTTAATATAGTTAGAGCACAAAAGTCAACCTGCTTTTTGATTACATCTGCCAAATTGAAAATAATTGATTCCAGAAGATTTCTTAGATAGCGTTGTCGTAAGTGGTTAGTGCAGGGTGGCAGACCTGTTACAGGGTCCTCCTTTTGTGCCTGAGTTCCTCCAGATGCCTCTCTTGTTCACTCCGTACTAGGACTCCAGGTTGAAGATTGTTAGAGTGAAGATTCTTAACTTTAGTTCAGACCTGTGTTGTAGCTTCAAGAGCTAAAGCTGTTTGAGAGCTAGAGGTTCCCAAAGAGTATCAGAGTTATTCAGATGACAGTATTTGCTATTTCTTCACTCTCCAGGAAATCAAAGGAGTATATCAGAATGTGTTGCTCTTAGAAAAGCTGAAATATTATACATTAAGTCTTGTTATTATGAACTTCTTAGAATGTTTAGTTCCTTCCTTATGTTGAATATCATTTGTTCCATATTTATTGTAGGCCTCCAATGGGTTACAGATTTGCAGAAATATTCATCCTTTCAGTTCTTGGAGTGGCCAAGCAGAGCTGACCAAAGCTGCTCACTTCTGGCTGGCTGCAGCTTCCTCTGTTTACCAGTGTATATGTGTGTCACTGTTTTCTCTGTGTTGATGTGATATGAAAAAGAGTGGGGAAGCATTGAGTTGATTTACAGTAATACCCAGATCATTGTTCATTTGAATATTTCTACATTTATACTTGCTTGCGATTATGTGAAGATGTATTTTGAAACTTTGAAATACAACTTGGAATATTGTATTTATAAGCAAAGAGTAAAAAATCATGTTTTCTGGGTCTCTCTGAGGTAGATGTAACAGAATGAATAATGCCTAATTTGTACATTTATTGTTGATGGTCTGACACTATTGATACTGCTTTTGTAGATCCTTCCCTGGTTGGGCGTGTTGGTCTTGATAATCCAGAACAAAAATCATCTCAGAGAACGGGCAAAAAATTACTGAAGACTTTAGCAGCACCTGAAATGCTACCCTTATTGGATCATTGGAACACTCATACTAAAAAAGTATCACTCAGAGAAATAATGTCAGAAGAAATTGCCTTACAGGAAAAGCATGATTTGGTATGAGTTAGTATAAATATTAAGCCTTTGTCTCTGACTCTAATTTAATCATATGTTTACTTTTTGATTTTCATTTGATTCTACTTTTCCTAGTCTGAAATCTGTATTTTAACCTAATTGAAGTTAATGTTAAAATTGAAAAATGTTTTAAATGTAGTTTGAAGTTGGAGGTCTTTGCTTCTGGAAAATTAGTTGATATTCTATAACAGTAAGCCAATTTATGTTAAATCTGTTGTTTTAGATTTAATTTTGCAGGTGTATATATCTTATCTTTAACATTTACTTCTGTAATTTTTTAATTCTAGAAAAACATGAAAGAAATATTTCCTTTGAAGATAATTTCATTTATAAGTTAGTAATAAGAAATGACACTTGCTATTAAAGAATTGTCCATCTTTGAAACAAAAGTTTTTTAGAGAAAAATTTTAGAAACTTATGAATCTGAAATTAAATACTCTTCTTTTTTATCTAACTTTTCAATTAAACAAGTTCAGACAGATATTTCACTTTGCTTTGAACTTAATTTTTGTTCTTTATTCAACATATCTAATTATATGAAGCCGTAAGAGAATTTGGTTTATTTTGCATTTCTTTTTCTTAACCTTTTTTGGAATTCTGAAAATTAGTATTAGAGAATTTCAGAATCAAAAGGGAAAAGACCTTAGAGGTTATTTAGTCCAATTCTCAAGGGAAAAAAATTTCTTAGTTGGTGATCTTAAAGCATTTTACCCTCTTTTTTCACTCATTTGACTGCTCAAAGGAACACCTTTGTATTGGCTGAAATACATAGAATTGGGGCATAGAAAGAATGATGGGATTCTTCTACCTTCATATTTATTTCCCCCAGTTATCTTGTTAATTAAGTTGGAAATAAGCTACCATTACCATCTTTGCATGTTTACATAATCCAAAGAACAATCTCTTCAGTAGGATCTTATAATTTAGTGTTGTTTCAAATATCCTTCTTCAATTCACATATGTAATAAATTGGAGAAATAGATTTTCTTAAAAAATAAGGAAAGCCTAGAATTTATGCTCAAAATGGTGTGACACTTTTTGTTGAAATGCCATTTTCCTCTACTGAAACTTATCTTTATGGTTCTAACCTGCCTTTTAATCTCTTAGTATAATAATGAACAAAAAAGTTTCTTTGACTTTCCAACTTAAATTTTTTTTTTTTCCTATCAGTGATTTTTGCTTTTCTTTCCATGGGTTTGGTAATAGAAGCTGTACTCTTCATCCTGAGGGTATTCCCCCTTAGAGCCTCAGTTAAGAGAATTTCTGGAGAAATTTCTCAGTAAGAGAATTTCCCAAAGGAGAAATATCATTTAAATTCTTTTAAAACAAAGCATATAAAATAAACATTAGGCATAATGTATGAATTGGATAATTAATTGTAACATGATTACGGTTATGAGTTTTCAGTTTATTGATGGGACCTTAGAATTTGTAGTTTAGAAACTCTATGATCTGGCAGATTGGTAGTAAATCTGATCACTGAATTTTTTAGTAAGGTCGGATTATAATGTATATCTTAAATAAGATGTGAATATTTAAAATTCTCAAGGTGGCTTGTTTTCATCACTCTTGTGATGTCTGATCAGTCCTTTTTACTGGTCAGATTGTCACCTATTGTGGTTC
Organism: Balaenoptera musculus; assembly: GCF_009873245.2. Taxonomy (NCBI): domain Eukaryota; kingdom Metazoa; phylum Chordata; class Mammalia; order Artiodactyla; family Balaenopteridae; genus Balaenoptera; species Balaenoptera musculus. The sequence continues at coordinate 75,692,561 of NC_045789.1, read as the reverse complement.
TTTTTTTATTGTTGTTTGGTGTTATAAATGGCCTAAATATGGTTAGGCTTCAAAACCAACAACTATTCCAGGATTTTCCTAAATTATTGTAATTTTTATATTTTCAGAGACACCTTTGAAATTTTATAGGAAGTTATTTTTCAGACATTAGGATTTTTGGAATAAACAAAAATATTACATAGTTAAATCACAATGTCAGTAAATTGTCTTAGAGTTAGAAATCACTTTAAGAATGATTACCATATTCCTCAATTAGAATTAAAATGGCACATTTTAGGAAAGCTCTTTTGGTTTGGCTATTTAAACAATCCAAATATGACTTTGAAAAAATAACAATTAGTAACAATTCTCATACAATTACTTTGGAGTAAATATGTTTGTGAAAAAATTTTTTTAATGTGAATTTTAAGATTTTCTGTCAACCTGAATTTGCAACTTATTTGTACATTGTAGTTTCTGCCCATTGAGGAGAATATGTTTTTGAGGACGTTGTTCACAGCATCACACAGTGTCCCTTTTATGAGGACCCATGGGAGAAATTTCTCTCAGGTCTCAGTACCAGAAAAAGCTGTACTTCTCCTGAGCAACTGGTTTGTTTTTATTTTATGGACACTGAGAATCTTTGTTTCCCCCTTTGCTTTGGCCACTAAGAAGCTAAGAACTGAATTTGTGGCCCACCTTTAGCAATTGTACAGGATTTTGTGGCATGCATTTATATACTAATTTTACTTGCTAGCTTTATCCTATATTCTTACCTTTATTTTCTCTACTCTCTGACTTCATTTATTTATATCCTGTTTATATATATATATCTACATCCTTTTTTGTATAATATGATTGAATGTGTTGGGTGTGTATATGTGAGAGTATATATACACATGCACACACATATATGTATATGTGTGATTGTGTGTATGTGTGTGTGTGTGTTAATGAGCAGCTTCAAATACTTAGTAAAAAATGGGATATAAATAAATTGTGCAAGAATACTTATATTACTAATTTCAGCCTTTAATCAGTGAAGAAAGTCTGTGACTGCTTTTAAATTATTAGTCTTTTTGCAATAAAATAACCATGCTTTTGGGTCAGCATAACTAGTATTGTAAATTCCATCATAAAGATGGTTTTTGTCTTTTTTTTGTTTGTTTTAGAAAAGGGAGCCGCTTATATTTGAAAAAGATTGTGCCACTAAACTAAAGGAGAAGCAGCTCTTTAAGATATTTCCAGCCATTAACCAAAATTTTCTGGTGGACATTTTCAAGGACCACAAGTGAGTGCTAGAAGGATTGTGTGTAGTTTCTGTTGTGATGTCATTGAAATCATATGTCATGCATTTTAACCTCTTATTTTTATTTTTCTGTTAACAAAAATAATATAGGTATATTATAAACCATTTAAATGCAATAATGTAGAAAGTGAGGAGTTTCTGTCAATTGGTTCATATTCCTCCTCAATTTTTTCTCATATACATACACTAATGTATGTGTGTACATGTGTACCTATTTGCTTTTGTGTCTATATAAACACAAAAATAGGTTGTGTTTTATGTACTATTTTGTAGTTTTACTGTTATTTATTTTTTCTGTCCATACTTTGTGATCTGCTCTTTTCTTTTTAAAGTCTACAGAGTATTCCATAGTATTCTTAAGTAATTTCTTAAAGTACCGTAGTTTCTTTAAACATGCTCTGTTTATGGGCTTTTTGACTGTCAGAAAAGTTGGAAACCATGTTGCACTGAGCACCCTTCAACATACATTTTTGTGTGCGTGGGTGAATGTTATTGTAGGCTAGTTCCTAAAAGTGAAATTGCTGGTCCAGAGTGTGTACATTAAATTTTTTTACAGCTAATGCCAAATTTCCTTTTAAAAGGGCTTTCCATATTAGTTATATGCACTGATAGCATAACCTGCCCTGGATATTAAGAATCTTTTAATTTTTTGCCAGTCTGGTGCGAAAAATATTTCATTGCTGTTTAAATTTTTATTTTCCTTATTACTACTGAGGTTGAGCTTTTTTTCCATTAAATTCTTTTTATATTAATTGCTTACCCTTTGTCTGTCTTCCTTTTGGCTGTTTGTATTTCTTTCTAGATCTGTGAGAACTCTTTATATATCATGTGTAGTTATCTTTGTTAATATAGATTATAGTAATTTTTCCTGACATAGCCATATACATATTTTAATTCATGTTTTATCAGAAAGTCTTTTCCCTTATTGGTTCTGAGTTTTATCACTTTTTAAGAAAATCTGTCCTACCCCAATATTATGAAAATATATTCTGCAGTATTTTTAGTAGTTAAATTTAAAAAGTTTATCTAGCATTTTTATGTGTATGGTATGAAGTAGAGTTTAACTTAATTGTTTTTTCCAAATGATTAACTGGATGAATAGGTCACCTTTACCCACTGATATAACATATAACTACTAATATTTACTACATTCTCAAATATACATTTTCTTTTATAGACTCTTTGATTCCATTGAGCTATTTGGTCCTAAGTTTCCACCATCTTGTTTTAATTATTGTGGTGTTGTAGTGTGTTTCGATGCTTAGTATGTTAGGAATGCTTTTGGTTTGAGTAATACATACTTTCGATCTTAATGTATTCCTTAAATTCCTATTTTAGCAAGAGTTGTTTTAAATAGATGCCTTTTTAGAATCTTTGGAGAATCCAATATAGATTTTTTTTCTTTAGTTTATTAGTATATGTCATGTCAGTCACAGTAATTTCTGGAATAAAAAAATCTTTCAGGTTTTGTTTTTTTCCTTTAATGTAGTGTCAGAATTGATTTCAGGATTTTTGTAACAGTAGTTAAATGAGATAAGTCTGTGATATCTTTGTCAGATTTTGGTTTTAGGGTTTCATTTGGTGTTTGGCTTAATAAAAGAACCTGGCAAGACTGCCATTTTTCTCTGTGCTCTGGAAAGTTTAAATAAATTAGTACCTTGAAGGTTCTGGGGTTGTGCCTTTTTAGGGGGAAGGTGTCTTTGCTTTTCTTTAGGGAGAAGGTCTTTTCACTATCTTTCTAGGGGTATTGCTTTATTCAGATGTTTGCTTTTTTTCCATGAGTCTTTTCTGGTAGTTTGTCTTCTAGAAAATCATCAGGTTTATTATTGTTAAGTTGTATATAATATTCTGTGGTAATTAAAAACATTATTTTGTATTTGATCATGTCCTTTTTTCCTTTCCTAATGTTTTTTTTCTATTTTCTTTGTTTTTGCTGTTTATCAGATTGGCCCTTTTAAAGAACAGGCTCTTGGTTTATTGATCAAAGTCTTTTATATTCTCTAATCATTTATTTTTGGTGATTCTTTTCTATTTTTGATGGTTCCTTTCTCTTTAAATTTGTTATGTTTTCAATTCCTTGGTTAGTTTGTTTCCTTTCAATCTTTAATAACAAATATACTTAAGGGTGTGAATTTTTTTCTGTATAATGTTTTTGATATATATGTAATGTTTTGATTTTGATATGTAGTATTTTCATTTTTTTCTAAATAATCTCTAATTCACTTTGACTTTCTCATTTATCCAAGAGTTTTATATTTTCTAAATGGTTTGATAGTTTGGTGGGGGGGTGGGGATTACTGTTTGTTTTGTTGTGTCGGGGTATAAGAATGCAGCCTGAAAGAGTCCTACTTTTTGGAAGTTGAGATTTTCTTTGTGGTTTAATACATGATCAGTTATTATAAATATTGCACAAAGTGCCTTTTTTAAAAAAATATTTATTTATTTACTTATTTATTTGGCTTCTTCGGGTCTTAGTTGCGGCATGCGGGATCTTTCGTCGCAGCGTGCTGACTTCTCTCTAGTTGTGGCTCGCGGGCTGCAGACCGCGCAGGCTCAGTAGTTGCGGCACGTGGGCTTAGTTGCCCCGCGGTCTGTGGGATCTTAGTTCCCGACCAGGGATTGAACCCACGTCCCCTGCATTGGAAGGTGGATTCGCAACCACTGGACCACCAGGGAAGTCCCTGAAAGTGCTTTTGAAAAAGAATATTTTCTGCTGAGTATGCAGAGTTCTAAATATGTCACTTGAATCAAGTTTTTCATGGCATTATTTCAATCCACAACTTTTCTATTTATTTTTGCTACCTAAACAGCTGTTTTCTTAGAGTTATGTGTTAAAATATCCCAAGGCACTGGGGGTTAGGAGGGTGGTGCTGGCTTATGGCAACTCTCTTCTATGGGGACCTAAGGCAAGAAGCCCTGATGTGAAATTACCCAGAGTTGTGGTTCCCCAGGCAAGGTAAGGGGACTGAGTTGAGTCCTTCCTCTCGATGCTCAGAGTGATTGGTCAGTCAGGCCCCTTGGGGCAGGTATTATGGTATTAAATGATTACCTCCATTTGTCTGCCAACAGCTGGATAATTGTCTCAGTTACCAGTAGCTTCAGTTTCACCCCGGTAAGAAGGGTAGGTTCGTTCAGTTACTGCAGTAGATGCCTGCAGTGTCATCTTCCAGGGCCATGCGCTGCTAACAGCACCTGTGGTGGAGACTGGCTTCCAGCCCTAGGAGTGGGCAAGCCAGGTGATTTTAAGAACTAGTTAGGATGTGGTTAATTTCTGGTAGCTTCTAGCCCCTAGAAACCCCTATTTGTTGAGCATATGTGAGGCGGCAAGATGAGAGTGCTCAAGGAGAATTGGTAGTCCCAAATAGTTCCCCTTCAAGGGTTGTCTTTAATAAATTGAAGAAGAGCAAAATATCACAGTATTTTGGTTAACTATTTATCACATTTCAAAAACAGTCCTTTGTGGTCAGCTCTTCATTATCTGGCCATTGGAAAAGATCAGAGGCATAAATAGTCTGAAATAATGAGCAGTATAAAATCATTTATAATTTGCTTTGGAATGAGTTTCTTTGGATACGGGGACATTAGCGTTTCAGGTGTTTGTCAAATTTTGTAGAATTTCATATTCCACATAATATAGTATCACCATGAAAATATGCCTAAATAATATAGGGGTGGGAGGTAAGGTAGTGTTTTAGTTTTTCCTTTCTATATCCCTGCTTAGAATTTCTTTGACTAGAACGCCATGGTATAAGTAAAATGTAAAATTTGACAGGATAAAAATGTCAGTTAAAGGATTTATTGTCTGTTTTTGATGTTTGAAGGAAACTGAAACCATGTGTGAATCCAACAAGGGACTTAAGTATAGGTGATTAGATGAAAGAAAGATTTGTGGAAAATTTACCTGGAATAAAAGATAAGAAAATGAATTAATTATCAATATGTTACTTTTTGGTATTCATTTAAAAAATTAGTTTTTGAGAGCCTCTAACTTGACACTTTCCCTCTGTTCATTCTTGAGTCTTGAGATACACAATGAGCATTTAATTTTCATGTTTAAAACTTAGAAGTGAGCCAATTTTTCATATTCTTCTAAGATTTTGAAAGATTGCTTATGTTAATGTTTCCACATAACTTTTATTTTCATTTATTGACCTCATATTTGTACTTCAACTCTCTACAGCTATTCATTAGAACACACAGTGCAATTTCTAAATTGTGTTCTTGAAGGAGACCCTGTAAAAACGGTGGTAGCACAAGAGTTTGTTCACCAAAATGAGAATGTCACTTCTCATACTGCACAGAAGTCTAAGGAGAAAAAGGTATAGAGCTACTTAATTTTTTACAGTAATGGTAAATAATTGTGTGTGAAAATATCATTGGTTTGTTAGATAGTTTAATGATTATTTCTCACCATTTTTCATAGACTGGAAATTTAACCACCAATAGCATATTTGGTCTAGAATATCTGTTTGCTCAAAGTAGTGAATTTATGGCTGATTATATTTTTTTCTTTAAAGCCTTTTTGCACAACAAGCATTGGAATTTCTGTAACTTTTTATGTGTAGACTACACAGTAGAGTATGAGGCTTGATTGAATAGCAGTGGGTGTAATATGATGGGTCTTAGGGCATAAATAATGTGGATGGCAATGTTTAGCCATTTGAGAAGCTACCAAGCATTTTCCCCAAATGGCTACATTCTTTTGCATTTCCATCAGCAATGTATGAGGGTTACAATTTCTCCACATCCTCTCTGACACTTGTTATCATCTGTCTTTTTGATTATAGCCATCCTAGTGGGTGTGAAGTTGTTTTATGGGTACTGGGATTTGTTTTAATCAGGTATGGTAAGACACCCAGAGATGGAAATGTTGTGAAGGAAGTTTATTATACTCACAGATCCCTAGAAATGGGAGGCATGGCCCAAAGCCACATGAGGAAGCACCAGGGTCAAGGAGGCAAAGGAAGTAGGGGGGAAATGTGGGCAAGAGCCTTTTTTGTGGTGTCTGCGGGAAGGACTGGGCAAGGCAGAGTAATAAGCAGGTTTAGGATGAACTAGTTTGAATAATTTCAGCAGGCTCTGGGGCATAGGAACTGTCCCTAGTCTTCTGGTACCTGGCTTCGGTGATCAGGGTATATAGATGGTGGCCAGAGAGTGAGAGCCCCATAAAGAAGGTGGTTGGGGGTATGGGCTCTAGATTGGATGGTTTGCATATATAAAGTGTTCTAGCAAGTGAGTTTTTCCTATCTCTAGGAATTAGCTAACCCCAAGGTGGTGGGTGCTGTGTCTCCAGGGGTCAGCAAGGCCCCAGATGTCAAAGCATCAGAATACAGGAAATAAAAGACGTGGCTAATACAGAAGTGGTATCTCATTGTGATTTTGATTTGCATTTCCCTGATTACTGGTGATGTTGAGCATCTTTTCATGTGCTTATTGGCCATTTGTATATCTTCTTTGAAGAAATGTCTATTAATATCCATTACCCATTACAATTAAAAAATTCTCTAGTTGTATGAATTTTTATATAGTCTACATACAAGACCCTTATCAGACATATGACTTGCAGAATTTTTCCCATTCCAAGGGTTGTCTTTTCACTTTTTTGATGATGTCCTTTGAAGCACAAAAGTTTTAAAAATTGATCATGTGCAATTCTTCTTTTTTCTTTTGTTGGATGTACTTTTGGTGTCATATCTAAGAAACTATTGCCTAATCCAAGGTCATGAGGATTTACACCTGAGTTTTCTTCTAAGAGTTTTATAGTTTTAGTGCTTACATTTAGAGCTTTGATCTATTTTGGGTTAATTTTTGTATATGGTGTGAGATAGGGGTCCAGGTTCATTCTTTTGCATGTGGATATCCAGTTGTCACAGCACCACTTGTTGCAAAGACTGCTTTTCCCCATTGAATTTTCTTAGCACCCTAGTTGAAAATGAATTGACTATAAATTTATCACTAGACTCTCAGTTTCATTCCGTTGATCTGTATGTCTCTCATTATGCCAGGACCGCAGTCTTGATTACTGTAGCTTTGTAGTAAGTTTTGAAATTAGGAAGTGTGAGTTTTCAACTATTTTCAGGATTATTTTGTCTATTCTGGCCCCCTTGCATTTCCATGTGAATTTTAGGATCAGCTTGTCAATTTCTGCAAAGAAGCCAGTTGGAATTTTCATGGGGATTGTGTTGAGCCTGTGGATCAATTTGAGGAGTATTGCGATCTTAACAATATTGTCTTCCAATTCATGAATATGGAGTACCTTTCGCTTTATTTAGGTCCTCTTAATTTCATTCAACAGTGTGTTGTAGTTTTGGGTATAAGTTTTACATGCCTTTTTAAAAATTTATTTCTAAGCATTTTAGTTTTTTTGATGCTATTATAAATGAAATTGGTTTCTTAATTTTATTTTTGGATTGTACATTGCAAATACATAGAAATACAATTGATTTTGTATATTAATCTTGTATTCGTTTTAGGCTTTTTTTTCTTTTTGAAACAGTCCTCAATCATCCTGCTATACTTACTTATTAATAAGACCACTCAGGGATAGTGGAGCACCACTTGTGTGTTGCCTTTGTTCTTTGAATATTTCACCATCACTTAGCTGATATGTAGAACTTAGATAATTTTGGTTTTCATGTGATCTGTTAGTGTGTACATGGAGCAGGAACCAAGTGATACCACTGATGCCTGTGTTCATCATGGATAGGTGCAGTATATTATAAGATTCAGGGAGTGTACAAGATGATGATGAGACCTTCAGTGCCAAACTGAGAATGAAGATTACTTTTTCACCGGATAATAGAGCAAGGCACTCTTGGTCATTATGGCGATAGAGGAAGTGGCGGGGACAAAGTGTGCTTGCTCAAAGTGGGAAATGGTTAGAAAATGTTGGAATCAGAAAAGGGATTTTGTGAGTTGTGTAAATGTTGGCCAGAACATAAATTTGGGTAAGTTATACTGGAGATTATTCTAAGCCTTTCTCAAAAAAACGTAGGTAGGTGTCACAACACTGATAAAAATCTTTTAAGATTTGTGAGCAGAATAGTCTGTCTTTGATATCCCAGGATCCCAAGGGATCAGAGATACTAAAGGGGAGTATCATGATACCAGTAACATTTTGGTTTATCTGCTTTGTTCAAGAAACTAACATTTATTTAAAACTGTGTTTTATTAATACTACTACTTTTTCCCTTTAGCCTTTAATAAAATTTGCAAGTTTGTTACCATTGGAAATGGGTTTGGTATAATAGTACATCACACTTTCAAGTGACACTAATTACATAAATTCTTAGGCAGCATGTATTTCACTTGGCCCTTGTTAATGAAGTTATAGTAAACCACATCACTATGAAAGGGATGTAAAAATAAATTTTGGTTTTATTTTAAATTTATTTATTTTTATTTATTTATGGCTGTGTTGGGTCTTCGTTTCTGTGCGAGGGCTTTCTCTAGTTGTGGCAAGCGGGGGCCACTCTTCATTGCGGTGCGCGAGCCTCTCACTATCACGGCCTCTCTTGTTGTGGAGCACAGGCTCCAGACGCGCAGGCTCAGTAGTTGTGGCTCACGAGCCCAGTTGCTCCGCGGCATGTGGGATCCTCCCAGACCAGGGCTCGAACCCGTGTCCCCTGCATTGGCAGGCAGATTCTCAACCACTGCGCCACCAGGGAAGCCCTGGTTTTATTTTAAAAGAGAGTAGCTATTTGATAAAGTATCTCTCATTATGTACTGTCTGTTTTTGGCCATGCCATGTGGCTTGCGGGATCTTGGTTCCCCCACTAGGGATTGAACCCCGGCCTCTGGCAGTGAAAGTGCCAAGTCCTAACCACTGGACCGCCAGGGAATTCCCTGTTTTTTCTTTTTTAAAAATAAGAAATGAAGGATCCCTTCCCAGAGAACCAAATGTAATTTGCATTTTTTAGTATGAACACCAACAGAGAGAGGCTTTAAAGCTATGAAATGTTTATGTCCATATTGTTAGGCACTATGGGCTTTTCAAGGGTCATAGAAAGTGTTTTTATTATCCTCTCCCTGGAAAATCTTTGATTTTATCAGGGATGCAAGCCATATACTCACAGAATATTTAAACATTAATATGAAAGAAGCTTGTGATTATTTACTACTGAGCGTGACATAAGGATGTAGGTCCTATGAATATTCTTAGGTAAGAGAGAGCCTTGGGTTTGTTGCAAAAAATAAATTGACTGTATATTTACAGATTTTTGACTGTGGTAATGAGTTAGGAATATGGTGACGCATTTATTTTATTCTTTTCTATTTGGTGGAGAGCGTTGAGGCATAATTGTGTAATAATTATTATTTTCATTAACCTTGTGTTTTAAATTAGAGTTAGTTTAGTTTCTTTAATTTAAGGTCCCATATGGGTAACAACTACTTGATGATATTTCAGAAAACTCAAAAAGTCAACACTACCATAGCGGCTAGTTGGTAGTCAGCTGATTGAAAACTGCCCATAAACCTCCTTATGATTTTCTACCTACTATAAGGCATGGTTACTCCACATGCCTTTCTGTTTTAACAAGAATATTATTCAATTACTTTATCAATTGGTTTTTTAAAAATATTGAAATATGCCATTACTTCCTTCAGTGGTTGGACTGATCCTTTGAATGGATTTACAAACTAAAATTTGGAAAATGTTGCATTAGATAAATGAGCATTATTCCTTGAATATCTTGTATTCTCTCTTTTGGCTTGATTTTTTTTTAATTTTCATAATTTTAGAGAACTTTTTAACATCTTCTAAGATAAGAATGGTTAAAGAAGGAGTACCCTTATGTCATGAAAAGGTTAACAAGAGTTGCTAAGTGCATGACTTACTAGATAGACAGTAGGGAGAGTCTGTTTTTTAAGAAGAAAGATAAAAATCAGTAGAGCCCAGTTTTCATGTACATTTTTTTGAAGGTAAAGTTTGTGCTTTCCACTTCCGTTCGTATTTTACTTATTGTGTAACACCTTAAAGGCAAAGAAATTGAAAGAGACTGAAGATATACCAAGCGAACCATCTTTCCAGGATTTTGAGTATCCAGAGTATGATGACTACAGGGCAGAGGCTTTCCTGCACCAGCAGAAGAGGATAGAATGCTATAGCAAGGCAAAAGAAGCTTATCGGATGGGGAAGAAAAACGTTGCCACGTTTTATGCCCAGCAAGTAAAGAGGAAAATTATTTTTTCTTTGTCACTTACAACGTCTGAATAATCTTGAAGCAGATAATACTCATACTGTGACTTGATTAAGTTATTCTGGGGAATGTACATTGTATAAGTGATATAAAGTATCCTAATATCTAAGAAATGTATGGTTCTGAGAATTCCGACAGTCCATATTTTCTTTTAGGTTGGATTCTCTCATTCAGTACTGCTTCTAAACAGATACGAATTTTCTGGAGGAAAGGAAGCAGAATGTTAATATTGGCCATCCCAGGGTGGGATTACAGAGGTCTTGTGCTTTCTATCATGCTTGAATTTTAAGTTGTGTATCACTATCATAGTCAGAAAAAGAAAGTTACATTAATATCTTTCAGGGAAGTAAAATTTCTACCTGGGCTCATTCGGCATGGTATTACAAGAAACCTGATTGATTTACTTTCTGTTTTTTGTGGTTCCATATTGCTTACTTTTTTATGATGGAGCAGAAAAAGGTGTCAAACTGGTATAACCTTGTGAGCAATAATGGCAAAAACCTTGAGGGATGACTTCAGGGGTAACTACAAGGTTTTAAAGGGTTGAGACTCGGGATTATCAAAAGATAAACCAGTGGATTCCTTCTTGAGATGTGTGTTGTTTATTTAAGTGTCCCTTTCCTATGATTTTTGGATCAGAGAATGTGTTAGAAATGATGATTTAGTAGTTTAAGAACTATGTTATTAGTCCACTGAAATTCACCTAAATTTTGGTGCATTCTTGCATATTAGCCCATTGCATTATTTAAAATTTTACATTTGTTGTTGCCTTTTTTGTTCTTCCTTTTATTTGGGGCACTATTTGTTTCCTCATTGTTTACTAAGTAGCAGATATCAAAAGTGATTACTGATGATATGTTTATAATTAAAGGGTAGTCTCCATGAGCAGAAGATGAAAGAAGCCAATCACCTTGCTGCTGTGGAGATCTTTGAGAAAGTCAATGCCTCCCTGCTGCCACAGAATGTTTTAGACCTCCATGGGCTGCATGTGGATGAGGCTATAGAACATTTGATGACAGTTTTACAGCAGAAAACTGAAGGTAGGACTATAGTCATGACAGATTTTCACAAATTCAAGGGAGTCTGAATGTGCAGGCTGAGGATATCTGTGCCACATTTATAGATGTTTGTATTAGATTCATTCTTCAAGAAAACCTTGGGAAAGAATTCTAACTGCCATGTCCATTAACATTTTTATTTTCCTATTTCAGTTATGTTTGTATTCCTTTGTTATAATTGTCAAAGGGAGGGCATGATGTAATCTGAGATTCCTCTGGACCATTCAGGAATATAATACATCTTTGTTCAGTAGACATTTATTAAAGCTAATAGATACTTATTAGATGTCAGTTGCTCAACAGATGTTTAATAAAATGCAGAAGTAAATTAGGTGATAGGATTTTTATAGAATTATCATAAAGGCAGGATTTCTGAGTGTTTGCATTATGGTGGTATGCCCTTCTCCCTTTCTGCTTGTATTTTGTCTTTGCGGGTCAGTAGGAATGCTACTGCCTGCCTCTTACAATCAATATCGTGTCCTTTATATACATTAACGTATCTTGTTGGTTTATCATCTTGTTTCCTTTTCATCACCAGATGGTAGCACTTGGGAAAATTCAATCTGTTGTAGTACTCTAATACTAGGGAGTCATCTCCTCTTAGCACTACTAGGATATTTTTGAATTCTCAACTTGGCTTTCTCTTTGTCTTACATTTTATTTTGGAGACATGGAATCCATGCCTCAGTTATTACCCTGTGGTTCCATAATACTGCTCTGTCATTGATAGCTGTATTGTTCTGGTTAATTAATTTACATATATTTTAGAAAGTTTTATACTATACGTTATATAGGTTTATCAGTTCAGCACATATAGGTTTTACAATTCAGTTGTAATTAAATGCTTGATTAAATATAATTGATATAAAAAGTTTATCATGAAAACCACATTGAAAAAGTTGCGAGTAAAATAACGAACACCTGTACCCATGAATGTAAGTAACAAGTGATAACATTTTACTGTATGTGCTTCATATATATATATATATATATATATATATATATATATATATATTTTGTTCCTCCCTTAGCATTATCCCCAATCCTTTTCTCTTTCTTCTCTCCCTTTCTGATGGAAATCAGCATCCTTCAGTTTGGTCTGCATCATCCTGGCCAGTTTTGAAAATACCTTTACTACGTGTATCGTACATTCATCCATAATTGGTCTATAGTATCCTTTTTGTGAGTTTTAAAAAATGAACATACATGGTGTCACACTATGTCGTCAGCCAAGCCACTTATTTTATTTTTACCCAATACAGTTTTCAAGATCTACTCATCTAGACGGATTGAGTTTTTTTTTTTATTATAACTGCTGTGTAGTATTGTGTGACCTTATCATAATGTATCCATCCCTCTATTGATGGACGTTTAATTATAATGTTGCAGTGAGCTTTATTTTGCATATCAACATGTGTACTCTTATCACTATCCTTTTTCCTAGCTTTTTATATTGAAAAATTAAAAACCTGCAGAGAAGTTGAAAGAATTGTACAATATACATATTGTACAAATTTTGTACAATATATGATTTGCACATATATCCTTTACCTAGATTGATCAGTCGTCAACATTTGGCCATATTTGTTTATCTCTCTAGAATTTCTTTCTGCTGAACCATTTGAGAATAAGTCTCATTAAACATTGTGGTGCTTTACTTTCGCATACCTCAGCATGTTTATCTCTTGAGGACAAATTCATTCTCCTACATAATCACAATACATTATCACTTTTACGATATTTAACATTGTTATAATGATGTTGTCTAATATACAGGCCATATTTAGATTTTTCCAGTTATATGGAAATGTCCTGTGTAGCTGTGCCATGTTCCACCCCCAATCCAGGATCTAGTCGTGCATCATATGTTCTAGTTGATTGTCCCAAATCTGTAGCCTCCTATAATATAGAAGCCTTCCTCAGTCTGTTTTTTGTTTTCCATGTTATTAACATTTTTAAAGACTCCACGCCAGTTGTTTGGTAGATTGCCCTCCAATTTTAATTTGTCTGATTGTTTCTTCATGATTAGATTCAGTTTAAAATTTTCTTGGTGAAAATACTGCATAGGAGATGTTAGGTCATCCTTGGTGAACTAATCAAGAGACATATATGGTCAGTTTGCCCCAGTATTGGTGGTGTTAAGTTTGATTTCTTAGCTTAATGTGGGACTCTATCATATCAGATTTTGCTTTGTAAATATACCTTTTTTCCCTTTGTAATCAATTAGTAAATATTGGTGATTGATACTTTGTGACTGTGTGAATAACTGTTCTCATTTTGCCTAATGATTTTAGCATCCACACTTGATCCTTGTCTGAATCAATTATTATATTGGTGGTTACATAATGGTGTTTTTAAAAAAATTTATTAATTTATTAATTTTTAAAAATTTATTTATTTTTGGCTGTGTTGGGTCTTCGTTGTTGCACGTGGGCTTTCTCTAGTTGCGGTGGCTTCTCGTTGCAGAGCACTGGCTGTAGGCACGCGGGCTTCAGTAGTTGTCGCATGCGGGCTCTGTAGTTGTGGCTCACGGGCTCTAGAGCGCAGGCTCAGTGGTTGTGGCGCACGGGCTTAGTTGCTCCGCGGCATGTGGGATCTTCCAGGACCAGGGATCAAACCCATGTCCCCTGCATTGGCAGGAGGATTCTTAACCACTGCACTACCAGGGAAGTTCTCATAATGGTGTTTTATAATTTGTGTTCCTTCTCTGTTTATTAGCAGACATTCTTTGATAAAGTAGAGGATCCCCCTCCCCCAGTTGTTTTTTAAATAGAATTTTGAAAATCTTGGAGAAAGAACTAGAAAACAACAACAATAAAGATTAGAAAAGAGAAAATTTAAGAGTGGTTTAAATATATTATTTAATCTGGAGAAAAGAAAAGCAGAAGTATTATATGGAAGTATTATAAGGGAATATTTTGTCTATAGAGGATGAGTAAATCATTTACTCAATAAAATTTGATTATCTTCTATATTCTAGACATCAGGGATAAAGCAGTGAAAAAGACACACAATCTCTGTCTTTATGGAGTTTGCCGTCTAGTAGGATAGATGACATTGAATAAATAGTTACATAAATGGTTAGCATTGTGATAAGAAAGTTCAGGTTGCTATGTTTCATTTAGCATAAATTCCCAGATCCCTACATAATTGTTCCTTGTCCTGTCTCTACATTCTCATCTCGTGTTTTGCTTCTTCTCCTTTTCTTTATGTTTATCTACATTATCATTTGTTGACCTCCAGATTAAATTAGGCTCCCTATTGAAAGCCTCTCATAGTACTCCTCTGTATCACAGTACTTATAAAAAGCTTGCTGTATAATTGATTATTAAATGTCCATCTTTTTGGCCAAGAATTGAGTCAGTGATGATTATTGAATGAACCTTTCATTCACCACTTTAAAAAACTTTTGAATAAATGACTGAATAAAGGGTAGGTACTCCTCTCATTTTATAGATAAGGAAACTGATGGTATAAATAGTTTAATAAAGTGGAAAATAGTAAGTGTCGGTAAGGATATAGAGAATTGGAACCCTCATATATTGCTGGTGGGAATGTTAAATGGTACAACCACTGTGGAAAAGGTTGACATTCCTTGAAAGGTTAAACACAGAGCTACCATATGACCCAGCAGTTCTGCTCCTAGGTTTGTACACGAGAGAACTGAAAACACAATTCATCCACACAAAAGCTGGTACACGAATGTTCATAATAGCCAAAAGGTGGAAACAACCCAAATCTATCAACTGGTGAATGGACAAAATGTGGTATATCCATACAATGGAATATAATTCAGCCATAAAAAGGAATGAAATGCTGATATGTGCTACAACATGGATGAACTTTGTAAACATTATGCAGTGTGAAAGAAGCCAGATACAAAGGGCCACATATTACACGATTTCCATTTATTGTACATGAAATGTCTAGAATGGGCAGATCAATAGAAACAGAAAGTACATTAATGTTTGCTGGGACTGGAAAGGGGGGGATGGAGATTGACTGCTAACAGGAACAGAATTTCTTTTTGAGGTGATGGAATGTTCTGGAATTAGATCGTGTTGATGGTTACACAACATTGTAATAATGTACTAAAAACTACTGAATTGTACATTTTAAAATCATGAATTTTATGTTAGGTGAATTTTATCTCAATAGAAAAAATTATGAGAATAAAAGTGTTAAATAATTTGTGTAAGGTGATACTGGATCAGACCCAAGATACAAACCCTTTTTGGAAGCCAAAGCCCATCTTGTGCGTGCTACCTGTGGTAGCCTGCAGTTACTGACATCACCAGCAGATGGTAGTATTGTTGAATAGAAATGTGTCCAGGGGAAAAATCTGTGGCTCTGCCCCGCATTGCTTTTAGTCATAAAAGATGATTGTCAAAATTGGGGATGAATTAAAAAAAAAAAAGATATCTGACCCCTTTGTGTCTTCTTATTGAAATATACACCACGACTACTCATGAAGCTTCTTTTGCCCCCAAATAACCAGAAACAGGTAAAGCCTTTAGATCTGACTACTACTTTATACAGATTTATAGGGAACAGAGGAACATGTTAGATGGCACCATGGGGATACAGTCAGCAAAATCCAGACTGTAAATATCTAGGATAAATGATCTCATTTTTTCCACAAATTGTAAAAAATAAAGATAAGAAAAGAAAGCGCACGCACACACACACACACACAGGGGGAAGGAGAACCTTTAGGTTAAAAGTTAAGAAATATATCAACCAAATACAATGTGTGGACTTGTTTCAACCCTGATTCAAACAAATCACAGTAAAAACATTTTTTTGAGACTACTGGGGGACATTTTTAGCCATTTTTAGAAACATATTAAGGAACTATTTTTAACTGTGTACCATATGATGGTGACATTGTGGTTATGTTTTTTTTAAAGAGTCCTTTTTGAATACATACTGAAATATTTACAGTTGAAATGATAAGAAATCTGAGATATGCTTAAAAATCAGTTTAAAAAGGTGATAAGCAGGATTAACCTGAAATTTGGGAACCTAAGCATATTATATTAATTCATTCAATAAACATCCTCTGACACCCTACTTTGAGGCATGTGAGAACATTTTCAGAGCAGTAAGTAAACTGTTGAAAGGTGAAATGATGTAAATAACTGACTTAACTGATGAGAGGAGCGGTAGTGAAGGAGTGATGAGAGCTGAATTATGGTTAGTTGAGAGTTTTTTTTTTTAAAGTAAGCATTTATTTGTAATATCACATACATAAAGAACAATGCACAAATGATTATTGTATAGCGTAAAAACTTTTTACAAAGTGAATACCCGTGTATAGCCATCACCCAGAGAGAGTTGAATTTTGAACAAAATGTTGCTTGGAGTTATGGAGGTGGATCTTAAGCAAAGAAGGAATTATAAATGCAGGAGCAACATATCCACTAAAATTCTAGTCCAAATATTGCCCTGGAGATACGAGACTCGAAAAACAATCTGTTTGTGGATCTGATGGAGTCTTAGGGCAACTTACTGAGCAGAATATGGAATGTTTATGTGTATATGTATTTTATGCTAAAAGTCAAAACTTGTGCTATTTATAACTGAGGAACAAGTATCTATTGAATTATTAAATCAATTCCTATTATTAACAGGGTTTTTTTGTTATTTTATTGTAGCTATTACTGACTTTCAGGATTTATATACTTGATTTTCACAAGGTCATTTCCAAAGCAGGAGCTGTGGTCTTTTAAGAGTCTCAGGTTCATTCGATATTTTAAAATCATCTGTTTGGAAGAGTTTCTTAAGTTAATAATTGATTATCTTTAGCAGTAAGACTGCAGTCCATGCTATAATTAGTGGATTTGCTAATGGCTGTTCCTGAGGATGATATTCTATAAAGCAGTTGCCTTATACCCCATTTTATTGATAAGGAAATAGGCACAGATAGGCTAAGTAATTGTCCATGGTCCTATCACACAGTCATTTAGTGGCAGAGCTGCTAATCAGACCAAAGCTGGGTGGCTTCAGAGTAATAGAGTTGTTGTAAAGATTCTTAGTTAATAAATATAAGTCACTTAAAGCAGTGCCTGACTCCATGTGTGTAATAATTGTTAAGTATCATTAATATTATTGTTGTCATCATTATTTCAGAGAGAAATTCTGATAGTACATGGAAATCTCTCTCCCCACAGGAGAGGTCCCACTTAAGTCTTTAGGTGGATGAGTTGCTAGGAAGCTTCCATACTTAAGGTGCAGATGAAACAGTACATTTAAAAACATTAATTTGGGGATTTTTGAAGTGATAAATCTCTAAATCCTCATGAAAATTATTTCATACGTGTTTGAGTAAAGGTTTGTTTTCTGTTGAGAAGGTAAGATAGATCAGTTTTGACGGTTCCAATTCCTGTTGTAACAGAATTTAAGCAGAATGGTGGTAAGCCCTATCTCTCTGTGATTACGGGGAGAGGAAACCACAGCCAGGGAGGAGTTGCTCGCATCAAACCAGCTGTCATCAAATACCTCACAAGCCATAGCTTCAGGTGAGTATAGATTTCTGTTATCGATAATGGCAGTTGCCCATATGCAGATGGTAAACACTAATAGTTTGCTCAGAACAATTTGTTAAAATAGTTAACTAAATTTAACCATCTGATTCTAGCCATAAATTCATGACTAGATTATGTAACATTCCTTTCTAGATTTATGATGTCCACTAAACCAGAAATGAAAGAAAAATGTTTGTTGTTGAAGTAATCATTCGACAAAACTATTTCTATCATAAATTAAAAATCTAAAAGAAAATAAGTATATTTGTGTTTTTTTGATAATGTATCATTCAAGGTAGTTAGATTATACATATCATAGTTTAAGGTTGCTGTTTAATTCCTTTGAAAAGAAATAACATGTCTGTGGATTTTGGAAGGAGTTGGAGCTTCTGCTAAAATGTGGTTATAATTTGGATGTATTTAAGCATTAGTGGAAATCTCCAGTCAGTTACGAATTTTTACATCTTTATAAATTAAGTGCCATTATTGATCTTAGCTGGCAAACATGAAATGTCCTTTTTCATTAAGTGGTTATGAGGAATCTAAGTACCCTCCTTCCCTTACTTCTAGTTTCAATGAGTGTAGCATATTTTGTTTATGTCATGTAATAAAATGTTGGCTATATTATAGAAAATGGTAGCGTTAATTCTGAGCATGAAAATAGATGACATTTTAGAGTTACTTTTGCAAAAGGAGTAGTTAGACCAGAACATGATCATGTTGGGATTAATGATCTGTTTTAGAGACATGTTTCTTTAAATTTCACAGTGAGGGAGTTGAAAGCATTTCATGGCCTGATGAATCAGACTTACCTATTAGAGATTTCTTGGTACTGTTACAATGAATAGAAATAATGTAATGCAGACATCGTCTTATCCTTCATACAGCGTGCTGTTGTTCATGAGGGTCAAATTCAGGCTTGAGAATTTTAAAAAATCTTAAATTGTAATAACTACTAAATTAGGAGTAACCCCCAGCCTTAGTCATGTATTTATGTTGAAAATGGATTAAAAGGAACGTAAGCATAGATATTAGTCCTGGATTTAACTTAAAGGAGAGTATTTTGATAGTGAATATTATGTTTACCATAGGCACTTGAATTGATTACAAGATTATGTTTCTTAATCAGTTTGAAATTCTTATCTTTAAAATAACTCTTTTTTTCATTTCTGCAGGTTCTCTGAAATTAAACCTGGGTGCTTGAAAGTCATGCTAAAGTAAAATAAATGTCCTTGACTTAAAAATGTGAAGGTTTGTAGGTTAAAATTAGTTTTATTTGCAGTAATTTAGTCAACTGTACTGTAAATGTGTGTTTTATTAGAAGTAATGTCCAGTTATAAAACAGAAAAACATTATGTTTTTCAAAATTCAAGAGAAGTTTAATTTTTTACTGAATCACATGCCAAATATGTTGTCTATTAAAAGTATTAAAGAGAATTTTTACTGATTACAAAATATCTAAGAAAATTATCAGCTGCAGTTTTAAAGATTGAAATGCTCTGATTCTTTCTCAGACAGAAAATGTAACCTTTATATTAATTGTTGTTTGACATTTAGTAAAGTCTTAAAGGCTTCTATGAGAGGTATTTAAAGTGCTTTGAGACCTGGTTCATGCCCTTCAAAGGCTTGTATTTAAAAAAGAAGAAGTACTAGTACCAGCAGTAATGAAAGAAAGGAGATCTAACAAAAACACTTGAGTGCTTTTTGATTTCAAAACAATACAAAAAAAAATCATTTTGCCGTATCCTACAGGAAGGAAGACATGCTGTTGCACTTTCTTCTGCTTTGTATATGATCATGATCTCTTACCTTATGTTCCTTTGTTCTGTGTGTGTACATTTTCTAGGAGTAAAGTTGGAGTCTGAGATTATATTGCAGTTTTATACCTTCCATAGGCAGGCAAGTTTTCAGAGAAGGAGAAATGGTTAGATATCTACCAAGTGCTGCTGTCTTATAAAACTGCTTCTAGTCTTATAGAACTGTCTGTGTAAGTGGTATTGAAGACAGTACTAAAGAGCTATGTTTTGTATTTGAGGCATGTAATTTCTAAACTACAGTAGGTCAAAATCCTATTAACTTAAATAGATATAGAAAACATTTTTGATATAATCATAAAAGAAATTCTTACAATTTAGAAGTTTTTTACCTTTATTTTTAAAAAGAACCAACCTTCTGAAAGGAAAGTTTCATTGACTTTTGTTTTTTGATAAGCTAAAAAGTCCTGTTAGTATGTCACTTATAATTTCCTTTACACAAGTTTAGTGTGGCGAAGTATAATTTTCCAATGTGAGATACTGGCTTAAATAAATTTGACTTTGGATATGAAGGATATTTTCAACATATGTAATTTTAGCAAACAATTGTATTGCTTTTTGATAAGCTTAAAAAATTATTTGGATCAGGAATGATAGGATTGAGCTATTACTGAAAGAATCCTGAATTTCAGAATGGTTTCCCAAAAGAACAGACATTTTAATGAAAATGAAATTCAAAAAATGTTTTTATATAACATGAAAGCATGCTTATAAAAGAAGAGCCATATCATTGAATTTATTTCCACAAAAATAAAAATATATGTTTATTACTTAGAAATAGTGACTGATATTGAAGTATTATTCACATTTGTTATATTTGTGGTAATTTGTTAAAAAAAAGAAAAGAATGCCAACAGTTTGGCATTATGTTTTTTGTGATGTCTAGAAGAATTGTATACACTAAAAATAAAGCAATTCCTTTCAGCAACTTATTATAAAACTACAACTGTTAATGAAATAAAATCTTTCTATGTATAAATTGATACGATTTAAGAAATATGAATAACAATACTAAAACCTAGAATTATTCTAGTGTGTGCAGCTGCATACTCATTTTCTGTGTTTTTATATTTCCTTACCCAGTTTTAAAAAAACATCATTTTTGAGCACTTCAGCTAGACTTATTTCAGTATTATTTGTTATAATTATGATTGATGCGGGAGCAGTCAAAAAGAACAAGAGGTGGGGTATTTTGTGGGCAGAAACCAAATGAAAGAACCTATGTTTTGCACTGTATCAACTCTAATTTTATGCTTTATTTCGGTAAATCTAGGGTATTTCTTCTTAATCATCATTCATAAACATATAGGCAAATTTTGAGCATCATAAACGTTTTTATGAAGTTGTTTAGTACCAAACTGCCTCCTACCCCACTATGTAGCATAGTTTAACCAACACATAATTATGAAAGAAAATTTTATAATTGCCCCTTTCTTGTTTTGCCTATTTCTAAATCCTGTATGCCAAAGGTAAACAGAGTTTGAGGATTATCAAATTTTTCTCTTTTGCCCATTTCTAAATCCTGTGTGTCAAAACTAATGATAATGTGGGGATTATCAAAGTTTTCATGTATGTATTGGTATATTTGTGCTAATATATGGCTTATTAGAATGGCTCTTTGCAAAGTTATTAATATTTTAAAAATATAACACTTCTGTAATTTGGAAGAGTTTAGCAACAGTTATATTCTTTGAATAGTCTCTTACCAGTATGTACCAGGGGAAAAAGAGAACTAATGTGGAAACCACAGGGAAAGTGGGGTTGGACTGAGGGGACTCTTAACAGTATTTCCAGCTATTCATTTCCTTCCTTCAACAGGAGAATGGAAGCATGTTGTCTTACATTTATTGGCTGTTCATATATCTCTATATTGTTTTCAAGTTGAGGTTTCTTCAATTTATTAGTGTTTCAATACTACTTGCAATTCTAAGGCCTTTAAATGTAGGACATATTGTATAGTAGAAATCCTGACTTTAAAGTGTCTTGTGTATTATAACACATTTTGAGAAGAAAAGCTAAATAATTCTGTTGGATTGTTTCCAATCCTTTATTTTGGTCTTTTTCTTTTTAAATTCAAGTGTTTTGTATGCTTAGAAAAAGGACATGTATAAAAGCAAGATTGGTTATTTCTAAGCTGGAAATTGGAAACTTTGAAACTCAGGAAATTGCTCTGACAATGTTTTAACTGCTCTCAATTTAAGAAAATGACAAAATGTATAAAAAAGACACAGAAATAATGTGTGCTGTTTTTTCCAAGTGCTTTTTCTAAGTGCTTTTCCATTGTGCAATTGAGGTGAAGTTTGATAATTTTTCTGTGTAGTGGTTAAATATTGCTTATTTTTATTTACGTGGTAAAGAAAACAGATTTAAATGTTTGCGTGGCCAAAAAAAATTGTCATTTAAAAGGTAAAGTAAGTTTGTGTAGAATGTATGTTAATGGTGCTTATTTTTAAAATGTAATTCAAGTTTACAGTGTTACTTAATGTCTCTTTGCAGAATTTATTAGAGAAATAAGGCTAGAATACACCTACATCCCGAAGAGCTTTTTATAACTTCACATTACATGATGATGAATTTTATTATTTTCCTTAAAGTTGAGCAATTGAATTTTATGGCCCAAATGATGAACCCTGATTAACAAATGATTGAATTAACCATGAGACTTCTCATTAAAATATATTGCAGCTGTCAGTTGGAGAATATATTATAAAATTTTCAGATAGTATATAAGAAACAAAATACTTTTATTTGTACTATAAAGAAAATGTAATTTTGCTCTTAACTCTGTACTTTTTTATTGAAAATGTTTTATAACTTTGCTTTTAAAATTTCTTATGAAATCATATGAAAATTACATACTTAATTTAATAAAATACTTTAACCACTGTCTAGTGTGAGGATATCCTTCATTTGATGTGGTAGGGTTAGTGGTTTAAATATTAAAATATATGTGTATGTGTAACTTTGTAATTTCAAGGGAAAAGGGTCAAAAAATTTTCATTTTTGTACTGCACCTTTTATTCTAGTTTAAATTATTTTGCTATAGCAAATAGAGGTCTACTTTTGAACCAGGTAAATGGGTTAGCTAGGTTTATCTTTTCATAACCTTATATCTTTTGACTGATGTCAAAATTAAGAATTGCATCTCTAAAGCATTCAAGTAATACTTTAATTAATATTAAAGACCTTTGAACTTTATTCACCTCCAAAGCAGAATAATTTACTCATTTAGCAAGGACTTAAAAATATTTATTCAACAAACATTTATTGAGCATTTGTTACTAGGGATACAAAGTGAGATAGACAGAGCTTGTATCCACAGGTATCTTACAGTCTCATCAACTATTTTGTGTATAGTGATTTATATGGTGGAACATTTTTCATATACATTATATTTTAAGACTCAAGAGAATTTTATTACATAGGTGTGTTACAAAAGCTTAGACTGATTTGCCTATTTAGTGACGGAGGTAAGACTTCAACTTAGATTCTCTGACTCCTAGTATAGAGCAACAGCATTTGTCATAACAGTAAAAATAATTACTGAAAAAGAGATAATATCCTATTATCCCCAACTGAGAGAGATGTGGCTCCACAGTATATGTCTATGAAAGTCTGTTGTTTATAAATCTGCCTTCCTCCATTATCCAGGGGAAGCTGGTATTATGGATTTTCCCAATGGCAAAGATAAAAAAGTTCATTTTTCTCTTAATTTAAAATTCAGAGATACAGAGAATCCAGGACTGATGGGCATGCTCCTTTCCACTTTTTTGGGGGATCTAGGATCCTTTTAGCTCACCACTCTACCATATCCAAGGTGTGGTTTCCTAAAGCAGTGTGGGTGGCTACAGCTCTGATCATTGCATCTACGTTCTGTTGGAGGGAAGACAAAGAAGGGAGCAATAGGCAAGTGCCATGATCTTTTATAGAAGAATTATGGAAGCTGCCACAGGGCACTTCCACTTACATCTCATTGGCCAGAACTCAGTCATGTGGTCACATCTAGCTGCAAGAGAGGCTGGGAAATTGTCTTTATTTCAGACTGCCAAATATTCAGCTAAAATTTGGGCATTCTCTTGGAGGAAAGAGAATGTATATTAGGGGAATGAAGAGCAGTTTCTGCCACATCATTTTTGATTACTGAATGCAAGTAATGTGAAAATTAGTTCTTACATGTTTATTCAACAGATCTTTGTTGATGACTACTATGTGCTAGGAATAATAAAGAAATCACAGTTGTATGTATTTAAACTTAAATATTCAAATAGTAACCAACATGGCTGATGGAATGGGTTTTCAGTTGATGATTTAACTGCTAGTGGGATCACTTTTAATCTAATAACTCAGTTGTGGCAACTAGATTAAGTACATAAGTTATTTCTAGTGATACTGCTTAATATATTTGCATAGTGACTTCTGTGTTTTCTTAAACATTCATTAATCACATCCATGTGTACAAGCAGTACTTGGTACAAGTGATGTAAAGCTAAATAAACTGGGGTAGGGAGATGTAAACATGTAAATGTCCTAAGAACTAGAAGCTGTGTATAAAGAATTGTGGAAGCACTGTGGGGAATAAGTAATTCTTTTTGGAGGTGGTAAACTTGAACTTTGCTCTCTTGATTGAATTTTTAAGTGACTTTTTGTAGGGAAAAGATTAAACACTGCAAATTTATGGCTTTTGTACATGTATAACCATACAATTGTACCTTTCATAGGTTCTGGAGCGCTTCTCTGGGTAATCTCAATTTAAATTTAATTTTGTGACTGGTGTAAGACAGTGGTCCAATTTCATTCTTTTGCATGTGACTGTCCAGGTTTCCTAACACCATTTATTGAAGAGAGTATCTGTTTCCCCTTGAGTATTCTTGGCTCCCTTGTCAGATGTTAGTGGGTTTATTTCTGGGCTCTCTGTTGTGTTCTGTTGGTCTGTGTCTGTTTTGATGATTGCTATAGCTTTGTACTGTAGTTTTAAATCAGGAAGTGTGATGCCTCCAGCTTTGTTCTTTCTCAAGATTGCTTTGGCTATTCAGGATCTTTTGTGGTTCCATACAAATTTTAGGATTGTTTGTTCTGTTTCTGTGAAAAATGCCACTGGAATTTTGATAGGGATTGCAATGAATCTATAGATGGTTTTGGGTAGTATGGACATTTTGGTGTAGTATGGATACTTTCACAGCTAGGAGAAGAGGGGGAGGGCAGATCCAGGAGATGTAACATGTAAGTGAATTACAAGGGAAAAGCCAAATTTAATAGATGTAAATTTTCCTGAGCTGAATGAAGACTTGAATTTGCAGGTACACCAAGTTCTAGGCAGGATTGATGAGGAAAGGCATGCACTTAAACATATTCTGACAGAATTCCTGTATCTCAAGGCTGAAGAGAAAAACCTTAAAAGTTTCTAGACAGAAATAAGGAATTATTTACAAATGGAAAAGAATCAGACTGGCATCAGACAGTGGAATAATGTCTACACCTTTTGAGAGAAAAAAGATGTAACCCTAGAGGTCTCTTTCCAACCTAGCATTATTCACTGGCCAGGGTGAAAGGGATGCAGAAATGTAAGGATACCAAGAATATATCACTCATATGCCCCATCCAAGGAAACTATAAAAAAAGGACTCTAACTAAACAACAAGTCAATGAGAATACAGATCTCAAGAAAGGAGAAGGTGAAGTAGAAAGGAAAAAATGGTGAGTGAACAGTGAGCTTTGCAGTAAACATGGATAATGATGGATTGGATGGGAATGTGTACTGCATATGTTCAATAAATAGCCTTCAGATAAATGAGACTCACCTAATGAGAGCCTGGAAGTAAAAGTTGTAAAATTTCTCAGCAGAACCCAAGAGGTGGGGTTGGGGGAAGGGAAGTGGAAATTAAAAGCATTCTAAAAGTATTATTTTATTGAGATGGAGGGAAAGTATCAAGAAATAGACTAACGTGGTGGAGAAATAGTATCTTTTCAAAGACTAGTAATAAAATATGCATTTGGTGATGCACATTAAAAAAAGAAGATAACCACTAGTGGAATGGGAAAGAATAATATCATTTTGAAATTAGTAAGGGGAAAAGGGGATAAATTATGACTTGATTATACTAGTAAACACAAATTAAAGGAAAAAGGGAAATTAATGAAGTAAGTTCAATAGAAAGCATAAGCAAGAGAGAAGAAATAAATCAAGAATATTAGTGATTATATTAAATGCAAATGAGCTCAATGTTCCTATCAAAAGACAGAGACTGTCACATTAGATTAAAAACTAACCCAGCTATATGTTGTGTACAAGAAGCACACTTTATGTAATAAAGAATTATTTTAAAATAGATTGGAAAAGCACATAATGCAAATAAATTAAAACTAGGAGAGGAAATATTAATATCAGACAAAGTGATAGTGAACAGGAAGAAGAAGAACATTGCCTATAAAAGATGTAACATATGAAGATATGCATCAAACAATACAATAGCTGAATATTGTAAGGACATATTTGTACGGACAACTAAATACATGTAAGGACAACTGCATTAAAATAAAATTAGAGTAGTTTTTTATTATACCTTTTTCAGAACTAGACAGATCTAGTAGATCAAAATATTAAGAAAGACCATATAAAGACTAATATAATCAACATATATACATTATTAAATAGGTACAGTATCTTACATTCTTCAGAGAATAATATATATTTCCAAATGGCCATTTACTCTATATGAAAAGTGGCCATAAACTTTGCCATAAACACACACACACAAAACCAATAAGAAAATTTAACAGTAGAGATTTTTACAGGTCACATTATCTGATTAAATTAGAAGTAAATTAATTAAATTTTTAAAAGATAATTTAATCAATTATTTGAAATTTAATACTGCCATCCTGTGATCATTTTACAATATACAGGTCAAATCATTGTGTTGTACCCCTGAAACTAATGTAATATTGTATGCCAATTATACCTCAATAAAAAATATTAAAACAGAAAAAATTCCATCCAAAAAAAAAAAAGACTACCCTCCTAAATAATCTTTGCATCAAATTAGAAACTAAAATTGAAATTGTAAACTCTCTGAAGTGAGAAAGGAAAATCCAACAAAACCAAATCTACAAGACCCAATGAAAGCTGTATGCAAAGATTAGAAATACAAGAACTCAATATTCATCTAAAAAAAATTAGAAAAAGAACCAAGAAGACAGTAGAAGAGGGAATTAATAAAAAAGAAAGACTTAATTTGATGAAATGTGGAAAATGGTAGAAAAGAAAAATAAATTAAAAGCACTCCTCCCCCACCTCCCACCCAAAGATAAACCCCTTATGAACCAGAGGGTAAAAAAAAAAAAAAAAAAAAAACCTAGTAAAACTAAAATACACATTTAACTTAGCAATTCTACTCAATAATTCTTATGGAAATAAGAACATAAATCTCAAACTATATTACATATTCAAGGATATTTATTTAGTAATGTTCATAGTGACCAAAACTGAAAGCAAAGTGCCCTTGCAAAGGTAATGCTTGAATAAGCTGTGTTATAGCCATGCTGTAGAAACATATAGAGCCATAGAAAGGATGACTTAATCCTTTTCCAGTTATCCATTGCTATGTAACAAAGTTCTCCAAAACTCTTACTGATGTAAAACAACAATTTTATTATGCTCATGGATTCGGTGGGATTTGGACAAGGCACAGCAGAGATTACAAGCACAACTGAGATGGTTTGTTCTCTGTGGTGTCTGAGGCCTCATACAGAAGACAAGAAAGCTGAGGGTGACTTGATGGAAGGGATCTGGAATTTTCTGAAGGCTCATTCACTCACACATTCGGCAGTTTGGCTGTTGGCTGAGACTTCAGCTAGAACTGTCTGTGAGAATTTCTACACATGGGTTCCCTGTGTAGCCTGGTTCCTTCACAACCTGGTGCTGATTAAGAGAGAGAGAGACAGGGAAACAGGGAGACAGGGAGAGAAAGAAAAAGAAGAAGAAGAAAGAGAAATGGGTGGAAGATGTGTCATGTTTTCTAACCTAGTCTTAGAAGTCACACAGCATCACTTTTACCACATTCTATTTGTTCAGACAGTCACAGGCACAGCTGGTTCAACAGGAGGGGAAATAGACTCCACATTTTTATTGGACAGTGGCAAGGTCCTGGAAGAGCATGTGGAATCAGACATATTGCTGTGGCTATTTTTGGAAAATACAGTCTTCCATAGATCCTTACCGGTTAGGGCATCCCATGATGTATTGTTAAGCAAACAAACAATAAAATCAGAAAAGGGTATATAATATAACTATTTTTGTAAAACAGTTAATGACAACTCCAATATGTATATATTTATGATTATATGAACAGGAAGAAGGCTAGGTAAAGATAAACAGTAGGTAGTTAACTTCGGTTGAGGAGCTAGAAGGAAGGCAGAGGTAAACAAGAAGAAAAAAGTGTGCTTATATCTACCTACATACATACAAATATAAGAAAGTGCCAGTAGTAGCAATAAAAATTTGGAGAGTAGGGACTTCCCTGGTGGCACAGTGGTTAAGAGTCCGCCTGCCAATGTGGGGCACACGGGGTTCGATCCCTGGTCGGGGAAGATCCCACATGCCGCGGAGCAACTAAGCCCGTGCACCACAACTACTGAGCCTGCACTCTAGAGCCCGTGCTCTGCAACAAGAGAAGCCACCGCAATGAGAAGCCCGCACACCACAACGAAGAGTAGCCCCCGCTCGCCGCAACTAGAGAAAGCCCGCACGCAGCAACGAAGACCCAACACAGTCAAAAATAAATTTAAAAAAGAAAAAAAAAATTTGGAGAGTGGGCTTGGCAATGTTAAATGTGCATGTGGGTTCTGAAGAAAAAATTTAGAACAGTGGAAAGGTCTGTGATATGGACCAGATGTCGTAAGTTTCACAAACAGCATTGTTCCGATGGAGCTCTTATAATTAAGTAAGATTGGGGAATTTCCAATTTTATTGCCTATGTTAACAGAAATAGGCAATAACCGACTTGAGTCAAAGTGATCACCCTATTGTCATCAGGGAAGATAGTTTTGATTTTCTTGAAAAAGAAGTTTCTTCTCAGATTTTATATTTGCTCTGTTATTATTTTAATAAGAATATTGTATTAGTGTAATCTTTGACCTCTGAGGTCAATGTCTGAATAGTTACATCCACTTTATGGTTTCAAAACTTTTAAGTCTAACTAGTTATAAATGATAGTGGAAGGATTACTTTCTGATGTCTAAATGTCGCATTCTCCTTGGAGTATCAGTATTGTTTTTTGTTTTTGTATTCACTTCACTATGTGTGATTAAGTGATGTATCTGCACTTGTTAGCACTTACATGCTCATTGATTGTCCATACATTTCTTTCCTTCCTTTGCTTGCTTGTTTTTGGGTTTTCTCCTAATCACTAGTACTCTGAAGAGGCTGGGGCAAGGAAAAGAGTCTGAACATAAACCAAAGGACTGTTGCTTTGCATGGACTTCTTGTCTAAGGGTTGTTTGCATGAGGCTGAAATCAGCGTTGAAGTGTTAAGTCAGCCAAGGAGTTCACTAACATTCCAGAACCACCTAGAGTCAAAGAGACCAGTGACCTCTGAGATTGTGGGTGACTGTCTTCCCCTTAATCCTTTTAGCAATGGATTCTCTCCCCAATGGTAGCAATAATTCAGGATCGAGTATGATATATTTGAGGACCTTATTACAACTTTACCACTAGGGGTCAGAAATTAGCCCATGAATCCTGCACAGTTTCACCAAGAGTATGCTAGCTGATAATGCTTTATGTATTTTTCCTTTGTTTCCTACTTATGACGAGTCTCAGAACACTAATCAGATAGCTTTGAGGTTTAAAGGGAACCCCTGTAACTTTTTTACACCAAACTTTAGTAACTGGATTCCTTGGAGTCTTTACTCTAATCCACCCTCAATCATTAACTTAAAATTTTTTTTTGGCCTACTCACTATACACACTTACCATCCCAACATAAGAGTTCATTGTGGTAATATAAGGATTACAGATAAAATAAAAAATGAACTAGGTAGACGTCTAATAAGGAGCTCAGCAGACCTCATCAATTTTTGTGCCCTAATTAGAAATTGTCAACTACATATATTTTTTCAGCTGTATCTTTTTGGCCAGATGCTACCAAATAAGATCATTTCCTGTTCAATAGCTATGCTGAGTTATGCATTAACTTAAATGATTGAGTTAATGTGTCATGGGTCATTTAAGACAGTTTAACTGTATTTCAAATATCCTCTTGTTCAATGATGTCTCTCCTACTTTGTTTCCTCTTTGGTGTTTGGAAAAGGATTGAAACTAGGAAACAAATGATATGAAATATATATTTTACATGTTTACACTTGAGAGATTTAATTGTTTTTTGGAACTTGTTTTAGAATTCAGTTTTCATATTTCGGTGAACTCAGATTGGCATGTTTTATTTAGTGGTGTCCAGTTTAATGATTCTATCAGTTATGTTGGGGTTTGGTAGAGGCGTTTTGATGTGTTTGGCCAATCTTGCTGGGTTGCGTATTTAAAGGACTCGCTTCCACTTTTCTCCGTCTGTCTTCTGCCCTTGGCTAAGCCCTCCAGAACGAAGTGCTAGAACATGTTATCATCGTCCTTGTTTGCTGTGGGCCTCTCCCTACTGCCAGGAACTAGGTAGGAAAATAGGATCCAAACTGCAGGAGAAGGCTGCCAGCCCCCTTGGTGCGATGAGAGTGATGTCTTGTACCTCACCTTTTGCTGCTGTGATTGGTGTCCCTGCTGCTTTTGCTCGCAGGGATAATGCTGGGTGCTAGTCCCCATGCAACATGGCCGGAGAAGCAGTTCAAGGCTGCTTGATGACGTTTGGGTTTAGCTTTGGATGATCGCCTAAGATGTGGCAGGGTATTATGGGTTGAACTGTATTCTCCCAAAATTCATACTTCAAAGTTCTAACCCCCATTATCTCACAATGTGATCATTGAGTTAAAATGGTGTCCTTTGGGTGGTCCCTAATCTAGTACACTGTGTCCTTATAAAAAGGTAAAGTTGGACACAGAGATATGCAAAGAGGGAATATAATACAAAGAAACACAGGGAGTAGAGGGCCATCTACAACTAAGAAGAGCAGGGCCTGGAACAGACCCTTCCCTCACAGCCTCAGAAGAAAGCAACCCTGCTGACACCTTGATCTTGGACTTCTAGCCTCCAGACCAGTGAGACAATACATTTCTGCTGTTTAAGCCACTCAGTCTGTGGTCCTTTGTTATGGCAGCCCTAGCAAACTAATATAGTGGGTTTAGATCAGTTCAACTCAGCTGTGTTTGTTTAAGTCTCTGAGAGTGACCATTTCACTACAACCTTCCCAACAATATATATTGTAGTCTCCCAGTATCCAGCACATGGCCTGTATTAATGTTTGATGACGAAATGAACAAAAGATTATATTGAATCTATGATGTTTCAAAGCTAAGAACTTTTTTGTCTTTTTGCAAAAGCACCACCCAGTTTTCCCTGTAGGTGTCTCTGTGAGCAGGTCCAGTTGACACTTCCCTGATGCTGTTTGCTCCCCCAACTCCCCATCCCAGTCACCACCTATGTCTAGTTCTGCGCTCACCATCAGCAGAGAACATCCCTTGCAATCAGGCCAACTTTCCCTTGAGCCCCTCATCTCCTCAGAGGGGCTGGTCTAGGAAACCTGTCTGTTATACCACCTCAGTAGATTGCTCAGATCCTGGATGTGAGCAAATCCACAACCCAAAGTTGCAAAAGGAACTTGACTGTCCTAACTCCTGGACCTCTCTGGAAGATACCCTATGACGACAAAGAGTCCTTGCTTAGAATACAGCTAGATGAGGACTCGATGTGATCTCTGCCATGTTAGGTACTGTGGGGATATGGAATAGGAGGAAACACAATAGGACACATAATTGCTATACTACAAGGTAGCATTATGATAAATACTATGGGGAAGAGGCTATAGGGAAACATAAAGAAGTTTACGTTGACTGGGACAGCCTGGAAGGGGTTCATGGAAGATGGAGCACCTATGCAGGGTTTTGTGGATGGAGATGGAGGTAAATGTGCTCTGTGCAAGGAGAAAATGTATACAAGGGCTCAAAGTGATGGTCAGGATATTCCTAACAACACCTTCCCTTGAAAAGTGAGCCTGAAAACAGGATGACATTCAGTGGGAATACAACAGTGTGAGTGGACCAGTTAGTTATAATTAAATTGTGTTCTTACTGCGTGGTGCCTGGGCCGGACTCCTGTTAAATGTTTTGAATATCATTCTTACTAGTAAACCAACAATATTTCTTTTTCTCTGTGTTGTAACTTCTTCCTCTCCTCTCCTTTCCTTTTCTCCCTTCCCCTACCCTTTTCTTCTTTTTTTTTTTTTCCAGAACTGATTTCAAGAAATAGAAGGTACAGATTTGAACTTTTTACCCATAAATGTTCCTTGATTTACTTATGATTATAAAAGCAATAAAGCTTGTGAGAAAAACACTAAAAAAAAAGAAAAAAGAATTTTAAAACTCTCTATTAATCCTATTCAACACAAAAAAAACTGCTAGCATTTTGGTGATTTTCCTCTGCCAACTTTCTGCTTTGTATATAAATTAAATATTTAAATAGCTGAGATCATACCTTGCATATATTTTTGTATCCTGCGTTTTACAATGAAAGTTAAACCATGCATCTTTTCTTATGGTATTAAAGGTCATGATAATAGTTATGAACATACTCAGTAGTATGGATTACTGTAACATAATTTATTTTCCTGTTTTTGGACATTCAAGCTGATTAAAGTTTTCATCATTAATAATGTATGTGATGAACATCTGTCTCCACTTCTGATTATTTCCAAAACTAGATTCCTAGATTCCTTTGAATCTTTTGTTATCTCCTCTCTTCTTTGATTATATCATTGTTTATCATTCCAGGAGTGGAGAGTGTATAATTTCAACAAAAAAAAACCCTCTCAAGGTGATTCTGATAGGCATACCTTACCTCTCCCCCAACTCCAGTTAAGAACTGCAGGATTATGGCAATGAAATCACTCCATGGTGTCTGAAGAAAATAGGATGATAGGAACATAATAAAGACCCCAATAACTGTGACATGTCTTTTTTCACGGAGTTAACTTTAATTATTCAAGCTCCCTGTGTTTGCCTCTAGACTTCGAAGTCAAAGCAGATGTCACCAACAGCCAGCTCTATTCTGCCTTCTAGAATTTTCCTCCAGCAGGGGAGGAGGAGACCTGGGGCAGTGCCCCATGGAAACTCAACTTTGAAAACAGAATTTGCACAGTATTTTGAACTTGAGGTGTTTATGAAAGGAAACGGTTAATTAGGTTCTTTGTGGGATTTTAGGTGATCTGCTATGCAGAGAGAAGGAAGGGAGGGAAAGAGGTAGTTCTTCCTTGCTTTGCTTTTTAAGTCTTCTTGCTCAACTAGAGCACAGACTTAGTGTGAGGATATCTGACTTTTTAATATCAGACAAATTATCTCATTATCTGTCATCTAAGCCCTCATTTGTATTGTGTAGGATTCTGGGTCTCCTTAAGGCTGCTTCCAGTTCTGTCATTTTGTTCCGCAGTCATCTTGCACCCAGGCCTTTTTTTGTAAGAGCCGGTCTTACTTTTATAAATCATATGTAGCCTAGATGTCTGTTGGGGTCACCCTGTCTTTTGAAATTCAAATAAAAGTGCCACAGCTAAATGTTTTTATTATGAAATGAGAGTAACTGAAAAGAGGCTGAGCATTTAACTTAAGCAACTTAAGAAAACAAAGAACAAAATAAATCAAAGAAAGTAACAGGAGGGTGAATTGTTTACTCAGAAATGAGTACAGTGGAAAAGCAGTCTACCTTTCTGTCACCTGTCAGTGTCAATACAAATGAAATAGGTAAAATCAGAAATGAATGAATTAGAAAATAAAAATATAGCAGGAGTTGGTAAGTAAAACCAAAAGCTGTTCCTCAAGATATATAAGTGCTATAGAGAGAAGTCTGGCAAGACTCACCAAGAAAAAGAAAAGAAAAAATAATTCTGATTTAGGCATGATACTCACAAATATGGAAGAGATAAAGGAATTACAAGAAAAATTAATGGTACCTGGTAGTCGGGCAGCATGTGCATTTTTGGTAGATTTCAGTGATTATTAACAAAACACGGGCTCACTTTATCATTGTAAAATCAATGAACAAACTTGATCTTTAACTACAATTTGTAACAAGGACAATGATCAAGCTCTCCAGATAACATAAAGTTGCCCAAGGCTAAAGAAAGTTTTTGAAAGATTTGCACACAGGGTCACCCCTGATACTTGCTCAATGTATAAGCTAAATATATAGGAAACAACCTTCCTTTGAATGTTAACGGCACATTTGCCTCAGATGGGATGACAGGTTTGTGCAGCTGCTGTTTGAGAGCCCTGCCTGTCAGGGCAAGACTCATAGTTGAAACATCTAATTCCTACATTAGGCTCTTCTATTTGCTTCTTCTAACTTGTTGAGCTTTTGCAGCTGGTACTTCTATTTGATTTGTGTGTGGCACTCTGACTTTCTCATTTGCAGTCTTCAGTTTTCTGTCTGTCTTCATTTGCAGAGTTTCATTGTACTGATCCAGGCAGGTGGCAAAAAGGTTAAGACCATTTATAAGGATTAGATGCATTCTGGAGCATTTATTTATGGGACATATCAGATATTAAAACATTTTGGAAAACTCCTGTCATTAAGACGCAGCAAAATAATGGTAGCTAATGTTTATTGAAACTTTCTATGTTGCAAGGGATGTTCTAAACACCTGGTATGTACTAACTCATTTAATCCTCACAAAGCCCTATGAAGTACAGATGCTAGTATTATCCCCATTTAATAGTCGAGGTAACCAAGGCACATAGAAGTTAAATAACTTTCCTGAGTTTACACAGCATAATCAGGATTTGATATCAGGCAGGCTGGTACAAAGGATTGTACTCTTAACTATTACATTATTGCCATGTAATTTTGAAAGAATGATAAATCATAATTATAGGAAAATATTGTTTACATTTTGGAGTGGTAAATAGTCTAATCAATCTCAGAAATTAAAAACTTGGACACAGCAAAAGTCACCATAAACAAAATTAAAAGACAAATAACAGACCTAGAGATATTTTGTAAAATATATATAAATTATTGATATCTTTAATATATAAATAATTTTTCTAAATCAATATGAAAACAATAAATAATTCAATAGAGAAAAATGGGCAGAGGATATAAATATACATTTCAGAGAATAAATAGAAGTGACCAGTAAATATGTGAAAAGATGTTGAATCTCACTAATTAATTAGCACGATATCACTTTTCAGCTGAAAAAAACTAAAAAGATTTATAATACCTAGTGTGGTGAGAGTATAAGCAAATAGGTGCTCTCATTCATCACTGACGGACTTCTCTGGAATGTAATTTGATAATATCTGCTACAATAAAAAAATACATCTCTTCAGAAACCTTGCAAAGTCTCTTCCTGTCATTTATTCCACAGGAATACTTAATTGCTCATGCACAACTGCATTAAAGTGTACAAAACAATGTTGTTTTGTACAAGTACAGCACTTGCAATAGCAAAAAAGTCAATTTACATCAACATGGACTAGTTAAATTAATTATGGTACTTCCATATGATGGAATACTATGCTGTTATTAAAGGATGGGGTTAACCTATCTGAAAATACGTCCATGGCACATTGATTGGTTAAAATAAAATAAAACAAAAATATGTTGCAAAACAAATGTCAAGCATGACTATTTCTGGTGTAAAGAAAAATGATATGCAAAATATATGTAAACATGTCATTAAAACATGCTAATATATGCAAAATATTGGTTCTAAAAATCATTCTATATTGAATGGGAAGCATAGCATTTATACCTATTTTTCTGGGAATTTGGGGAAGCTTATGCTTAATATAAGCTCTAATTTCCAGCTTCCACTGAATGAACAGCCTTTTAGTGTTTCATTCTCTCTTGACCCCTTTCCCTTGATTTTCCAAAAAACCTGCTCACACCAGGCTACTGTGTATATAGGATTTTTACTGAGAATTTGGTGATAACATTAGGGAATTACATTGTAGCAGAGTACACTAGGTGACTTAATATTTAATATTAGTCATCTTTATTCTTAAAACTTCTTTAGCCAAATCTGCACCCCCATCCTCTCCCCCAAATAGTCATTGGTGGCCCTAACTTCTCACCATAATGCTAGCCCTGCCATCCCCCCACCCCTGCCCTTCTTCAGCCTTCTGTTTTCTTTTGCGCCAGCCCCAAACCTCCAACTTTCTGTTCATGTCTTCTGGATAGTAATTCGATGATATTGTTGTCACCCCTCTTCTAAAAGCATTTTTGTCAGTAGCTTATCTCATAAATTAATATATCAGGGACTTCCCTGGTGGCACAGTGGTTGAGAATCTGCCTGCCAATGCAGGGGACACGGGTTCGATCCCTGGTCTGGAAAGATCAAACATGCCGCGGAGCAACTCAGCCCGTGAGCCACAACTAATGAAGCCCGTGCGCCTAGAGCCCGTGCTCTGCAACAAGAGAAGCCACCGCAGTGAGAAGCTGGCGCGCCGCAACGAAGAGTAGCCCCCGCTCGCTGCAACTAGAGAAATCCCGCGCGCAGCAACGAAGACCCAACACAGCCAAAAATAAATAAATTAATTAAAAAAGAAATTAATGTATCAATTAGGACTAGGTTAGGTTGTGTGTGACAGAAAACTCAAGAACAGTAGTGGGATAGGCAAGATAGGAGTCTATTTCTCCCTTTTGTGGAGATGAAACCCAGAGGCAGGCGCTCCAGGGCTGGTGTGGCAGTGACCGGCTCATCGGGGACCCAGCCTTCTCGTTCTTCCAAGCTCAGCTCGCGGCTTTCATTGATTTCGTGGTGCAGGTGGGCTGATCAAACTTAAGCATCTAAGAAGGAAAGGACAAAAAGAGCACCCCTCTTCCTATATGTCCTAGCCTTCCTTTCAGCTGGAGGTTGCCCACACCTCAGTAGCCAGAACAAAGCCACATAACTACGTCCAGCTGAAAGGAAGGCTAGGACAGGTAGCCTTTATCTTGGGCTGTAGTGTGCTCAGTTGAAAATTATTTTCTATTATTGAAGAGGGGGATTGAGGGGAATAACCAGCAGTCTCTGCCACATCTGGTATTGTTTACCTTGCACAAAAGGAAAGACTTTTCAGGTACGAGTGTTCACTGTGGCTGGAACAGAACATGTAGTAAGGGATGGGACTAGAAAAGTAGGCAGGGGCCATGTGACGAAGGGCTTTGAAAGTCAAGCTGGGAAGTTTGAGTTTGGCAATAGGGAGCCAAACATATTCTTATACTTAGTATAAATTCTTTCAGGGATTTATACTGCCATACCTCATTTTATTGCACTTCATTTTATTGTGCTTCCCAGATACTGCATTTTTTTTTTTTACAAATTGGAGGTTTGTGGCAACCCCGCAACAAGCTAGACTATCAGCGTCTGTTTTCCAATCCAACAGCATTTGCTTCCTTCATGTGTCTGTGTCACATTTTGGTAATTCTAGCAATATTTCAAACTTTTCATTATTATTATATTTGTTACGGTGATCTGTGATCTTTGATGTTACTACTATGGCATGCTGAAGGCTTGGATGATGGTTAGTATTTTTTAGTAAAAATGTATTTTTAAATTAAGCTATGTACATTGTTTTTTAGACATAACACTGCTGCCCACTTAATAGACTACAGTATAGTGTAAACATAACTTTTATATGCACTGGGAAACCAACAAATGTGTGTGACTAGCTTTATTGCAACATTCACTTTATTGTGGGGGTCTGGAACCAAACCTGCAATATCTCCAAGGTATTCCTGTTTGTATGAGTTACTTTATTTTATATTGTTTAATGTAAAGATTATAATCTATGAGGCCCAGTATTTAGAAAACAGGCGAATGGATAAAAACAATCTATGGGCAATTCTATCCCCCTAAGACAATTCCTGTTAGTGGTTTGGGTTTGTTTCTTCACAATCTTTGAAAACATTGTTGTAATCATAGTGCATGTACAATCCCAAGTCCTGTTTTCCTTTTTTCTTTTTCTTCCCCACATAATCTTACATCATGTGGCCACATGATTTTCCTACATATTATTTTTAAATAACTGTATAATATCCCAGTAAAATAATCTACCTAACCATTTCTTTTTATTTTCAGCTTTATTGAGACATATATGACAAATACTATTGTGTATACTTAACCATTTCTTTATGACATTCTACACTGTTAGCCATTTAGGTTGGGTATCTGCTAATTTTTTTTTTTTGCTAAATTTTTTCAATTTCAAATTTTTTTTTTTTTTTGGCTGTGTTGGGTCTTCGTTGCTATGCACGGGCTTTCTCTAGGTGCAGCGAGCGGAGGCTACTCATCGTTGCAGTGCGTGGGCTTATTGCAGTGGCTTCTCTTGTTGAGGAGCATGGGCTCTAGGCGTGCGGGCTTCAGTAGTTGTGGCACGTGGGTTCAGTAGTTGTGGCTCATGGGCTCTAGAGTGCAGGCTTAGTAGTTGTGGCTCACGGGCTTAGTTGCTCTGTGGCATGTGGGATCTTCCCGGACCAGGGCTCGAACCCGTGTCCCCTGTATTGGCAGGCGGATTCTTAACCACTCTGCCACCAGGGAAGCCCCAATTTCAAATTTTTTTGTTTCAATTTTTTTCAATTTCAAATTTTTGTTATATGTTACTACATCGTTAGAAGACATTCAGTTGCAAGTATTAGAATAACAAACTGTGGCTTAGATAATACCTGCATTTCATTATCTCACATAATAAAAATTATGGCGAGTGGGTCAACAGTGTTCTGGCTCTGTGCCTCTGCAGGTTTCTGGGCTTTCCCGTGTGGCCTGAGATGACCGCTTTAGTCGTCAGAACATCGCATTCTCATATGACAACAGTCAAAGCATGAAAGGAAGGCAGATGTTTTTTGACGTCTCTCACTGATCTAACTGGTGAAGAATACCTTTCCCAGGAACACCCAAGAAGACTTTCCTGAATATTTCATTGAGTGGAACTGGGTCACATGGCTACCCATAGCTGCAAGGGAAGCTGGGAAGCTGGGAACCAGAAGAGTCTCTTTCACTACCTTAGACTGGGCATCATGATTCATCCCCTGATTTGGGACACTTTGCCTATCACCAGACAGAGATTCTTTTTAGCAAGGAAGAAGAAATGACTTTTGGGAAGGTAGACATTCAAGTTAACAGTTAAATATTGGGACTTACTGCAGACACAAAGAAAACCACAGAAATGGTTTTTCAGGTTAAGTTCTCAAAAACCTGCCCTATATTGCTACATGGGCTAGAAGAGAGAACCAGATCTTCAGAATATGGCACTGTGATTTCATGTTACTTTTTTTAAAAATTGAAACCACATATACCTTTTTTTTCAAATAAAAAATTCCCAGCAAACCAAAAAACTGAAGCGAAACCACATGCATTAGAGAATCACTGACGAGAATAAACTGTATGTTTAGAGCACTTTATTAAAAATACCTGGTAATGTTTGTTTGACTGATTATAGAGTTAATCCTTACTGTTAGCTAAACATTTGCAGAATACAAAAAATCAGAGAAAAATAAATGAAAAATTATCTCCAATTTCACCATTCAGAGAAAATCACCATTACTGTTTGATATAATTACTTTTAGTCTTTCAGACATGAATAATTTTTTTCATATAAAATTAGGATTTTATTGTACAGATCCTTTATTTTTGTATCTTATTCTTTATACTAATAAATCTATGACCATTTAAAAATAACGGATTTTCTGCATTTTTTGCATGTCTCTCTTCAGTGTGTATCTCTTATCATGTTTTAATGAATCAATTGGGAAAAGTAATTTGTTTTCTGCAGGGAAAATGCTATAGAGGTAAATTGATCTAGAGAGTTCTCTCACTAACTGGCTGTGTGGCCTTATATAAGTTGCTTAACCTTTTTAAGTTTCAGTTTTCTCATTTATAAAATGAGGTTGCTGAGAATAATAATAATACTTGTTTTGCTATTTTACAGTGATCTTGTGAGGGCCAAATACACTAATATACATAAAAGTACTTTGTAAGTTGTAAATTGAATCTGAAACATAAAAATTCAAAGTTAGAAGAAAACTTAGTATTTTAATATTTTTCTTCCAAAGCATTAAAAAAAACCTCATTATTTTATATTTAGAAGATTACTTTAAAAGGCAGGAATTATAGAGAGCAAAACAATCTTACTTTATGTTTTGAATAATAAATATACCATAGAGATAGCTTTGTCCAAAATTATAAAAAAACATTTTGTTTCTGATGAATATTTAAGAACTTAAATTTTTTTTTTGGAAAAAATGTTTTAATAGAAATTTTGTCTTTTAAAAGGTTTATGTGGTTAAAAAAAAGTAAAGGGTAACCAACATTTTGTCATTGGACATTGAAATTGTTTTCATTTGTCTCTACATTAAATAAAATGCACTGAACAGCCTTGGAAATAAATCTATGTATGGGTGTCTTATTGTTTGTGAAGATAAATTACATGAAGGAGATTGGCTGAGACCAAAGAATTCACCATATTTAAGGGATGTTTTTGTGAGACAATTTATAATTTATATTTATACTCATATATGTGTATCTATGTACTACTATACACTACTCATGTGAATTTAAATGGCATGAAGGTATATAGGTTTATGTATTTGTGTATGTATTTATAGACACATATACACATAGGTATTTTTATACATATACATATTAATATCTATATCTATAAACATGATAGAATTTAAATTCACATGAGTAGTGTATAACAATCCTCATTTCTTCATACTACCCCCATCCTGATTATTAACTTTTTACTTACTTTTAATAACTGATGATATTATAAAAAAAAGTAAAGGGAATAGACATTTGTTTATGACTAACCTTGAAGTTTTATGTATCATTTTAAATGTCATTTAAACAGAAAGATTAAATGTCATTTAAACAGAAAGATTAAAAGAAAATTAAGGAAAATTTACAAAAATACTCCCTTTTCTCCTAAATGATTAAAAAATGCGCAACTATAATAATTTAGGTAATAGTAATCATAAGAAAACAGCAGATTTAATTTGAAACCAAATCTTGCAATCGTTGACTGCCCTTGTCACAAACATGTTTACCTCTAATAAGCACCAAGCATTTCCCACTACCTCTTTCTTTTTGAGCTCAGACACTGAATAAATTTCCCAGAAACCTCACTTTTATTTCTGAGTACTCCTTTATCTTTCCCAGAAGATAAAGCTACTAGATAGCCTAGGATCTTTCCCAGCTATGATTTCCATTTTAAGGGAAATTTAAGATTGGATTTTTAAGAGGTTTAATGCAATAGCTGCTGGAATCTCTTGTTTTTGAAGTCTGTGTGGAAGCGGAATTTGCATCTGGTTGGAATCATCTAAATGTGACCCAGTATAGGCTGAGCGATGAAGATGACTTTGCAAGGTTCAGCTATGGTTCAGTGATTCTATTCTGAGAATCAACTGCTATAAAGTCACTGGTTGTTATGCAAAACATATTGCCACTGAAGCAGTAACAAGGGTTTATGGAGGAAACAGGTAGACTTGCTCAATGCAGTTAAAAAAAACCCTATAATTTTCTATCTGGCTTACATAGGTGTTAATATAGAAAATTTGGGAAATACAGAAAATGAAAATGTAAAAATTACTGGTGTCCTGTCACCTAGAGGTTACCTCTATTAACATTTGCATATGTATATATAATAACAAGTTAAATTCAAATTCAAGTTTTGTCCTGTTTTTTTTTACTTAACAGTATATTGTGTGCACATTTCCATGTCATTAAGTATTTTTTGATTTCTAGTGAGTTGAAATTGCCTGCCTCTTAGGAATGAGTCACCATCAGCAAAGAGATGAAATCAGTGCCTTCTAGAAGAAAGTAGTTGCCTCTACTGCCTACACCTGCCTCTCTTTCATTGCACCCATAACTATTTTTCTAATAAGCAATGCCAACTGGTGTCAAGTCTCAGCTGGATGACATGATGTTTTGTTTTGTTTTGTTTTGATCTATGGGATGAAGTGCAATTTATAAATACTCTAAGTACAAACTTTCGCACAGATGTTTCAAGCTAGTTCTTTCCATGAAGGTTGCATCAGTAATAAAGTGAATGGAATTCATAATTTTACTTAGTAGACTCAACATTTATCATTTAAGCAAGTGGGTATTTCCAACATAGGAAGTTAACTGGTAAGGAAGAAGGGCTATGCTCCTCTGAGTCTGGCTTCCCAAAGCTCAGGCCACATTATTCCAGGTTTGCCAACAGGTGAAATATAAATTTTCTATTGAAGTAAACACCGGCTTAAGAAGTATGCTACTTTCTGGTAAGCTTAAAGAGATACTGAGCTGATTTTCTTAACCATGTTTAATATTGTAAACA
The DNA here is from genome assembly GCF_009873245.2 of Balaenoptera musculus. Lineage (NCBI taxonomy): Eukaryota > Metazoa > Chordata > Mammalia > Artiodactyla > Balaenopteridae > Balaenoptera > Balaenoptera musculus. The sequence continues at coordinate 75,650,222 of NC_045789.1, read as the reverse complement.
GAACCTTAAAAAACAAACCAACAAAAAACAACTACATGCATCCAAGGACAAAAATCTACACACATTCCTGGCATTTGTGCAAAAAATTTAAAAAACTGCTATATGAAAGTAAAACACCACTGGTCATCTTATTTTCGACTCAGAACATACCCTGACTTCCTTGTGTTGGTTATATATTCCTATAAGATGTATTTTATTCATTTAAGAGAGCTACCTGTTCAGATTATGAACTGACAAGTCATATAAATTCTAGTTTCATGTGATTTTCAGAAGATAGTGCCTCGTCTCTTCTATAAATCAGTATATGTCTGTAATAGCTTCCAGAACTTTATTCAGGAGAGCATATGAAAGCCATTTTTACCCATGTCCTTCAATTGTCAGCACAGCTATTCAGTAATGGGTGAAATTCCCTTTTTTTTCTTTTTTTTTTTTTTTTGTTCTTTGTTTTTTTATTTATTTTTGGCTGTGTTGGGTCTTCGTTGCTGCGCGCGGGCTTTCTCTAGTTGCAGCGAGCGGGGGCTACTCTTTGTTGCGGTGCACGGGCTTCTCATTGCAGTGGCTTCTCTTGTTGTGGAGCACAGGCTCTAGGTGCACGGGCTTCAGTAGTTGTGGCATGTGGGCTCAGTAGTTGTGGCGCACGGGCTTAGTTGCTCCGTGGCATGTGGGATCTTCCCGGACCAGGGCTCGAACCCGTGTCCCCTGCACTGGTAGGCGGATTCTTAACCACTGCGCCGCCAGGGAAGTCCTGAAATTCCTCTTGCTTATTGGTATAGTGGCAATAGCTAACAAAAAGTGCATCTAAAAACAAAATATCTGAATTCCCTGGCGGTCCAGTGGTTAGGACTCCACACTTCCACTGCAGGGGGCACAGGTTCAATCCCTGGTCAGGGAACTAAGATCCCTCAGGCCACGCAGTGTGGCAAAAACAAAAACAAAACAAAACAAAAAAACCCATAAGAAACAAAACCCAAAAGTGTCTAAAATTCATGCCTATACACTGAGTCATCTTAGGAAAAAAAGACAAAAAAGGGGCAAAGAACTATTCTTAAAACGTGCAAAGAAAGAAACAAGATATTTTTTGGATGAAAATACTGACAGCTTTTGAAGTTTAAAATCAATCTTCGGGGCTACCCTGGTGGCGCAGTGGGTAATAATCTGCCTGCCAACGCAGGGGACACAGTTTTGATCCCTGGTCCAGGAAGATCCCACATGCCACGGAGCAACTAAGCCTGTGTGCCACAACTACTGAGCCTGTGCTCTAGAGCCCGCGAGCCACAACTACTGCAGCCCGTGCACCTAGAGCCCATGCTCTGCAACGAGAGAAGCCACCACAATGAGAAGCCCCCGCACCGCAAAGAAGAGTAGCCCCTGCTCGCCACAACTAGAGAAAGCCCACACGCAGCAATGAAGACCCAATGCAGCCAAAAAATAAAACAAAAAACAAAACAAAACAAAAAACTGTTGAGACAATCAACATGTGACTTAGAATCCTATGCATGATGTGTAAGCTTGTATGACTTTATTCAACCAGAATTTGGCCCTGGCAAAGCTTCTCAAGTTCTGAAATATAACAGTTGTTATTTAAAGTGGGGGTAGGAATGGAGGGAAAAAACTCCAGAAGGCAAAAGTCCAAAACAGGAGTAGCTATTAATAGACACCATGTATTGAGTGTCTGCTATATTCCAAGGACTATGCAGCCGTTTTACAAAACCCTTCCCAGGTAGATGTAATTATACCTATTTCCCAGATGGGAAGATCAAGGCCTCATCCTTGCTAGTAAGTGGAGCTGGGATTTGAATCTTGCTTTGTCCAAATCCAAATTTATAATTCTCCAAAATTTCAGATTGTCTTTGGGTACAAGCTTCAACCCGTTCCCTCCAGAACTGTGCTGGAGATCTGTTATTTTGTAAAGATGGCAAGTTAGCACTCACTGGGCCCTGCCTTTTAACTGAAACGTCTACAACCCCCCCTCTGAGCAGGTGTGCTGAGTTGCAGTTACCCTGTGATGTTTGTGCCCAAAGCGAAGATCCTTATCAAGGCAACGAGTAAAATACGGATGCGAGAAGAAGCAGTGATGGCTTTCTTCTTTTTTAAACAAATCAGAATTTCTACATCAGAGAGGATCTTGTACGCAGTGCAGGAGTCCCCTGGAAGTTCATGCACTTGACCCAAAGATGCTACTCTTATTCACATTACATTTCAAACTCCTCACCTGGATTTGCTCTCAGAGCCTGAGGCACAGTCTTTCAAATTTCTTCAGTGATAGCCAGTCTTTGTCCTTTTGGGGTGGATTTGATTTTGGGAGACAGCCCTTTGGAGCTACCTCCAGTGAATAAGGTAGGTGACCAAGCCAGATTATATTTTGAGTCAAAAACAAGTTGTGAATAGAATGCTGCACTACTGGTTTTCTTTTGTAGTGTATTAAGCTGTCTCGGAAGGTTCTAAAAATGTTCTGAAAGTGCTTTGCCTGATGTCTGCAGGGTTGGAAAAGTACATTAACTAACCAGGGACTGCTTTGAAGGGTAACAGGCGTTTGACAACATTAGCTCTGCTCTGACACTTAAAAAAGTTACACCACAGCTTGAATGATTACGTTGGGTGCTATCATCTTTTGCAACAAGACCCTGCATTATTATGAATTATGGCTCTGCAATAAAAAGAACCAGGATGCAAATGTTTGCTCGATAAACACAGTTACACAGGGCAAACAAACCAGGATTAAAATGGCAGTTGAGAATCCTGAGAACCTGGCATTCACTGAAACAAAAAGCAATACGTTATGTTACATTAAAACAGTTAAAGAGAAAATAGATGATGAGAATCACAGCCAGGGAAATGATGTTTTTATAGCTATGGCTATAAGAGGGAAGCTGGAAGATGTTTGAAATGATACTCTGATCTGGTTAGGGAGGCTGTTGTTTCTAATGAATTAAAATGCATAAGGAGGAAATCATTCATGTGATTTCTAGCCTGTGGCATTTCTAGGATATTTTAATATTTAGAATTTTAAAGTGTTTCATATGAGTGTATTTTTACACTGAAAGTGATACTTCAGAGTTAAGCTCTTTCTCTTATGAAGAGCTAATATTTTACACTCCCCATCATAAAATCTCTCAATCAGAAGGAATGCGTGTTTCGGTTTAATACAGTTATCACTTAGTGGGGAGCTGAGTAAAAATAATTACGGTCTGACTAATGCCCTCGGTTTGAAACTCAAAACATTCAGACAGAGTTTTAGTACATATCTCCCATCTTCAGAACCCACTGAAATATTTTATTTTATTAGGTGGCGTATTGTGAATGAGGGTCTGTGCAAACGTCAAAAGCTACTTACGAAATTGAAATCATTTCACTTAATACTCTAACAGTAAGAAGAAGCGGGAGGCATCTTTACTAACCCAGGGTAAAAATAATTTAGTAAATGATTGATATCACAGGGTTTCCAAGGTTTACTATCCATTACAATCACCCTTGTCATTAAGAGTTCTCTGTGGTATAGATGGCAGAGACCTTTGCAATGGGCAAGAATACCACTTACGTGTGAGTTCAGAGTACACAGACAGTCGTTATATTATTTCAAAACCCTCGCTAGAAGAGGTCCTCGTTCTTAGGACACTGTTCAAGAGGAAATAAGCTGCTGGTCTGCTGTATCAGAGGACATTTCAAACGAAGGTGTTTTTGAGAAAGCAAGTCTTGACCTTTAGCGGATTGTGTTTGCTGGAGAACCTCCGAGGAGGGCTGCTCAGGAGAGAGAAAATGGACCTGTGGCTAAGGCTAGGCTGCCTCTCTGTTCCCAAAGCAGCCCAGCTCTCCCCCTTGGGGACCAGCAGAGTGAACAGTCACAACGGATGGACGGGGTGAATCTTTGTTCTGCTTTCGGGGCCATGTGGTTTCATGAAACTTGTTTAGCCAGCTGAGGTCTCCTTGGCTGTAAAATATATAGTTAAGAATGATTACCACGTAAGGCTGTTGTGAGGGTCAGATGAGAGAATCAATCTATGGGTCAGCAAGTGGTTCTTTCGCAGCTGACTAGTTAGTGCCTGAGATGCACCAGTGAGCAAGGCCAGGCCCTGGGCCTCAAGGGCCTCTGAGCTGGACATGACAGGGCTGTTTGGTGAGTGCTTGGCAGGGTTAAGAGGAGGTGTTGTGGGAGCTCATGGGAGGGCACTAGCCTGGCTCACAGTGGGTTGTGAGATTGTTACGGAAGGCTTCCTGAATATGGCTTATAACAAGGGGCTGGATTCTACAGGGAGCTCCACACCCATCGTTTCCTTCCTTCCCACCACTGAATCCCCAGGATTTCCCCTCACTTCTGTCCCAAGGCTGGACTATATAGTATCAGAACTGACACACCCAGAGGTTTGCATATGTGTGTGTGTGTGTGTGTGTGTGTGAAAGCGTGTAGTGTGTACATGTATTTTAGGTTATTTTCTACATCTCCGTCCCCACTACCCCTGTCTGTTAAAAGAGTGAGAGAGACAGAGAGAGAGATTTCCAGAAAAGGGAGAAGGTTAGATAGCTGTCTCCCAACCTTCTCCAACCCTCATCCAGAAAATCCCCTCTTAGATTAAAATATATGTGAAGACTAGAGGTGTGTAAAGGCAACAGGAAAAACCATTTCTCAATGTCAGGGGCAGGAGGCAGCACAAAGCCTGACTCCACCTACATCTAAAACTTACATACACAGAGAGAGCAAGTCCATCACAAGAGGCAAGGGTGTGTTTGTTGGCAATCTGTATATCTTCTTTGGAGAAATGTCTGTTTAGGTCTTCTGCCCATTTTTGGATTGGGTTGTTTGTTTTTTTGTTACTGAGCTGCCTGAGCTGCTTGTAAATTTTGGAGATTAATCCTTTGTCAGTTGCTTCATTTGCAAATATTTTCTCCCATTCTGAGGGTTGTCTTTTGGTCTTGTTTATGGTTTCTTTTGCTGTGCAAAAGCTTTTAAGTTTCATTAGGTCCCATTTGTTTATTTTTGTTTTTATTTCTATTTCTCTAGGAGCTGGGTCAAAAAGGATCTTGCTGTGATTTATGTCATAGAGTGTTCTGCCTATGTTTTCCTCTAAGAGTTTGATAGTGTCTGACCTTACATTTAGGTCTTTAATCCATTTTGAGTTTATTTTTGTGTATGATGTTAGGGAGTGTTCTAATTTCATACTTTTACATGTACCTGTCCAGTTTTCCCAGCACCACTTATTGAAGAGGCTGTCTTTTCTCCGCTGTATATGCTTGCCTCCTTTATCAAAGATAAGGTGACCATATGTGCGTGGGTTTATCTCTGGGCTTTCTATCCTGTTCCATTGATCTATATTTCTGTTTTTGTGCCAGTAGCATACTGTCTTGATTACTGTAGCTTTGTAGTAGAGTCTGAAGTCAGGGAGCCTGATTCCTCCAGCTCCGTTTTTCGTTCTCAAGATTGCTTTGGCTATTCGGGGTCTTTTGTGTTTCCATACGTCATGTACCAAAATGTTCATTGCAGCTCTATTTACAATAGCCAGGACATGGAAGCAACCTAAGTGTCCATCATCGGATGAATGGATAAAGAAGATGTGGCACATATATACAATGGAATATTACTCAGCCATAAAAAGAAACGAAATTGAGTTATTTGTAGTGAGGTGGTTGGAGTTAGAGTCTGTCATACAGAGTGAAGTAAGTCAGAAAGAGAAAAACAAATACCGTATGCTAACACATATATATGGAATCTAAGGGGAAAAAAAAAGGTCATGAAGAACCTAGTGGTAAGATGGGAATAAAGACACAGACCTACTAGAGAATGGACTTGAGGATATGGGGAGAGGGAAGGGTAAGCTGTGACCAAGTGAGAGAGTGGCATGGACATATATACACTACCAAATGTAAAATAGATAGCTAGTGGGAAGCAGCCGCATAGCACCAGGAGATCAGCTCGGTGCTTTGTGATCACCTAGAGCGGTGGGTTAGGGAGGGTGGGAGGGAGGGAGATGCAAGAGGGAAGAGATATGGGAGCATATGTATATGTATAACTGATTCACTTTGTTATAAAGCAGAAACGAACACACCATTGTAAAGCAATTATACTCCAATAAAGATGTTAAAAAAAAAGTAATTATGTAAAATTGCACAGTTTAAAAATAAATGGTACTTAATAAATAAAAAAAAGAAAGAAACAAGGGTGTTAGCCGGGAGCCAAGAAGGAAAGGGGCATCTTGCAGCCAGATGGCTATGCCCTTGCCAGCACCTTGCAGGGCGGGATGGGAGTGCTTGGGCCTGCGGACACACCCCATCTACCCTGCCCTTGAGTATGTGTGCTGTTTGTGGAGAAAATGCACAAGGCCTGAGGCCCTGAACATACAAACCATGCTTGTGGTGCTTTTTCTTTGTTTCCCAAAGGGCAGAGTCTCGCCTTCTCCTGGAGGTGGAAGAGGGCTGCCCCCATGGGCAGCTGTCCTTGCCCGGTGCCTCTGCTTTCTCAAGGGACACTGGGGCACTGACAAAACCACTGGATCTCTTGCTGGAGCTACATCCATTTTCACCTCTTTGCTGCCTCAAAGCTTTTGGAAGCTTGGATGAGAAAACAATTTTATCCTGAACTTTCAGAAGTATTTCTGAAGTCTATTTTGATCTCTCCATTAAACTGGCATATCAAAGCAGGATCTGGGGCAGCACACACTGTACTAACCCCTCCACACACCCTCCCCTACGTGCACCCTGGGACTGCTTTCAGTCAACTCTTTCATGAGATGAAATCAACCTACATTGAGGAAAAATGTAAGGAACCATCTCACAAGACGTGCCGCTGGCAGTGTTTAGTCTCAGGCTGGTGTTTCACTTCAGTTGTGATGTCCTCCTGTTAGAATCCAGGCGCCAAGTTTCTCTTTAGTCTCAGCACCAGGGAGCCAGGAAGCCCTCACCATCCTGAGCAGTGCGCTCACGGTTATTCAGTGGGTGCTCAGTTTTCTATGTGGTAGTGTTTGCTGCTTCACACCAGTTGCTTAAACGCTTAGAACGTGGCATTTTCATTTTCTCTATCAACCTCACCCCTGGTTTTAGCTTAATTTTTGTCTTCATTTCTTTTGGTCTCATCTTTCCATTTCTTGTTTTTAATTTGCTTTATTTTGCTAAGGTGTATGTGTTTTTATAAGCTGCCCTAAATCTTTCTTGACGACCCAACCTAGAGGTAAATAAGTAAAGTATCCACGAGCCATATGTTCTGCTTACCTAATAACATTATGATGGTGATCTGACTTTCCCGGGAGAATTTTCTCAAAGGAGATATGTGCATATCAGAGGGCTCAAGGATCTCACCTGCCAGATTGAGTTCTTCCTGCACATTAACAAATTGATGCCTGAGTTCATGTAAGAGTCTCTTATGGCCTTAGTAGTTGGGTGGCCATCTCTGAGAATACTCATTTTCTACCACTTATTCCTGCCGTCACTACACACCAGACACATCAATCCTCTTTCACTTCCTTGAACACACCAAGCTCTTTCCCACCTCAGGGCCTTTGCACATACTATTGCCTCTGCTTGGAATGTCTTTCCTTCTACTCCCCTTAGGTTCCTCTTTTTCATCATTAGAGTGGTAGCGTCACATTAGAATGATGAGGTGGGGGGGAGTTAATATTGATGCCCAGGCCCCAACCCAGACAAATTAAACTGGAATCTCTGGGGGTGGGGCCTATCTATGTACTGGTTTGTTTTTTTTTTTTTCTGGCCGCACTGCACTGCATGCAGGATTTTAGTTCCCCATGTGGGATTGTATTCCTGGACCAGGGATGAAACCCGTGCCCTCTGCAGTGGGAGTGCAGAGTCCTAAACACTGGACCGCCAGGGAATTCCCTAGGTACTGGTATTTTTAAAAAACTTCTCAACCAGGGCTGAGGGTCACAGCTTCAGGTCTCACCTTAAATGTCAGCTGCACGAAGAGGCCCTCTTTGATCACCCCTGGGATGTAGATATTGTCTTGCTCTCTAGTTTAGCTTCTTCTCTGATTCCTTTGCAATAGTTATTACAATTTGTAGTTATTGCATTTGTATGAATGTTTTTTTTTGTCTCCTCCAACCAGGACATAGGTCCTGTGAGCACAGGGAGTATATGTCTCAGCCTTTGTGTTTCTCTTCAGTTCACAGTATCAGGTGCATAACAGGATACTGAGGCTGCAACGATGAGGGAGTGAGGGTGGCCCTCAGATGACGCATGCCGGTCTGAACGGCCTCCTGGAAGCCAGCCAAGGGTCCCTGGAATATTATGAGAGAATCCATGTCAACATTCAATGGCTATCTTAACCGGCCAAAAGTTTGTACACGCACTTTCCTTTCACCTAACTCTGGTGTCCCAGGATTTTTTGAGTGAGTTTTTTTTTTTTTTTTTTGGCCCCTGCGCAGCATGCGGGATCTTAGTTCCCTGACCAGGGAACCCGTGCCCTCTGCAGTGGAAGTGCGGAGTCCTAGCCGCTGGACCACCAGGGAAGTCCCTTGAGTGAGATTTGTTAATAGATCCTGACTCACAGCATCTCCTTTATGTCCATGTCTTTCCCCTTCACTTGATTTTGACTCTTATGAGTGAGAGATTCCATCTTGTTCATCTTTATGTGTCCTCCTCCACCCCAACACTGGACCTTGCACACAATAGGGGCTCTATAAATGCTTGTTGACTTGAATGGAGTTGATTTTATCCTTATGGCATGTAGGTATTTTGACCGAGATTTCACCCTGGGAGGTAGCATTTACGATTACTTAGGGATTTGAGGCAAGGGGGGTTGCGACCACATCATGAAAGTTAAATGCATCAGTGTAGGCAACTCAGCCGTAATCTAAATATGTGCAGATGGTCTCTACACCTGGATTGCACTGACGGACAGAAGGAGTAAATTTGTGTTTGGAGGCAAATAATGAAACTCTGAGGAGTCTGAAAACAACTCATAGTCACGTATCTCACAGCACAGGTGCCGGTCCATCGAAGGGTAAATGCGTGGCGGAGCTGCTTGAGCTCTCGCTAGGGCTGAGTCTGTCTTTTCCAAATTGTTATTTCATAGTTATTAATAAAACAAAGTGAACCGCCCACTTACCATTTTCCCTCCGTAGTCAGTATGTTCACCAAGCTGACATGAAGATCTAAGGTGCTTTTTCCTAAGCTTAAATTAACCAAGACAAATCTGTGGAGTGGCCTTGTGGCCTTTTTTTTTTTTCTTGGTTTATTTCACTTCCTTAAAGAATCATCTTGGTTTTTCAGTCTTCCTTTCCACAGTTTTTCATAGGTGATTTGCTGGTGAGAAATGGGGGAAAAGGGAGAGGGAAATGGTCCCCAGAGAGCTGATAAATTCAACACAAATTCAGCCATGCAGCAAAGGCCTTATTCTGTCTCTTATCTGGGGAAGTTTTCATATTGTCATGGAGGGAAATGCACGTGCACACACACATACACACATCAAATGAAACCCTCTCTTCGGAGAAACCAGCTACAGGAAATTGACTTATGCACAGGAACTTGCTAATCTCTTTTGTCACATTTGGATTGTTCCTGCTGCCTCAGTCACCACGCACACTAAACCCAACCATCTTGGGTTGGATTCTACACCAGCCCAACTCTCAAAATTTTAGCTCTTCCAATGTGAAACAGTTATATTCTTGGGGAGGAAGAAAAGATTGATCCTAGAAGGAAATCATAACAGTGAAAGGGCTTGGGCGGCTTTTGTTTTTACTTACCTGCGCCAAACAAATTTGACTTCTGGAGTCAGTCATTTTGGTGTCAAGAAATTTCTTCGGCATTCTAAAACAGGTAAGAGTTTTGCTTCTTTAAAAATATTTCTTCAGTGTCAAAAGAAATCTCTCTGACTTTATTTAGCTTTTACAATAGGCTCAACATAGTGATTTCCCTGTTCTACCTGTTGTGAAGTATGGAACCACATTACGTGGGCAAGGGGAATTGCTCTGATATCCAACTACGCCCCACCCCTGCCCAAGTCTAACAAGATACATATAGTTTTTGAAACATTAAAAGTTATAATAGTTGGCTTTTTGGTTTTCCAGATATTCTCCTAGAGAATTCATATGCTTTTGATTGGCAGTGACTGAGCTCAAATATTTGGGTAGTTTAAATATCACCCAATGTTTGATGAAGTAAATCCAAAGATCCTCCAAGTTGTGCAAATATGAGTTTTAAAATTTTCTAATTCAAAAAAGAAACAGAGCAAAAATCCAAATGATGTACATTCGTATCTGGAATTCCTAGCTTGTGGGTTTCACCTACTCCCAATGCTAAAGTCCTCTTTTTCTAAAAGTGATATTTGATGTATAAGTACATATTTTTAAATTAAATTAAATTAAATTTAGTTTTTGAGGTGGTTTGATTTGGAGACATGCTGTGAGGTACCAGTTGGTAGCCTGAGTTGTAACTAAATAAAGTTTGGGAAATCACTGGTTTTGGGTTCTTTATTAAATTAAAGCTGGCATTGAAATATTCAAGTAAACAACAAGTAGTTGATAATCACTTATTGATTCTAAGCTGGTGCCATGAAGGATATAAGAGAAATGTAAAGAATTCTCTATTTTGAAGGATCCGGTAGACGTGGTAAGAACTAAAATTCAGGAAGCAGTGCAAGATGGGAATTAAGGGATGGATGGCATGGCCACAGGCTGTAAGAGTTATAGGAGTTCTGAGAACGAGATTTGTGGGTAAGCTGGAGTAGTCTGAAAGACATGGGCCTTGGAAAGATAAGAGATTTTAGTAGATGGAGAAGGAGAAGGTTGATTCACACTGGATGGACTGTGTGGGCAAAGGCACAAAAGTGAGACTGACTAGAAGATGACCAGCCCAGCTGAGGAAATTGACCTGAGAAAAGATGAAAGTTTGTTTTACACATTGGCAGGAAATAAGCTTGGAAAATTAAGGTGTAGACAGGTTATGGGGGACCTTGAGAGGCTGCTGAAGAGAAAAGACTACACCATTCAGTGGTTGTCTAGTCTTCTTTTGCCTTTGGGCGCCTCCTTCTCAGCTCTCACAGCTCTAACAGAATTCCACATGAGATCCTTGCCCCTTCGTGCCTGGAGATGTTTCGTGCATCTCCACCTCTGTGATCCTCCACTTGCCCTCCCTCTACTGTTTTCCCTGAGTACATTATTTATGCAGAGAAAGGTTTGTACGGTTTAAGGTAACCTTAAGACCTCCATTTCTGGTTACTACTTGGTAAGGAGGCCCTTCAATCATCTGGTAATTCAAGTGGCCTTCCTCTTGGGAGGACAAGTTGGTTGACCAGTTACAAGCAAGTCTCCATTCTTCAGAAGTCAGACCCCAAATCCCATGAACTATATGTTACTTCCTTTGCATGTCTGAATGAGATGTTGTGGACATGCTGCTGCTCTTTTCCTAATGATTCCGAGCACTTTTTTGTCCTGGACTATGAAATATCTGCATCCACATAACCACAAAAGCACAGTACGGTGAATACAAACCCAGACTTTGAATCCTGGTGCTGTTGCTTCTGAGTCATGAGAACCTCGGACATGTTATTTAACTTCTTCAATCCTCATATTAAAAAAAAATCTGTAAAGTAGCTCTAACAATAAATGAAAATATCTACTTCAGAGGGTTGTTGTAGGGATAAAAGAGATAAAAATATGTAAAGCATTTAGCCTAGTGTCTGGAATAAAATAAACTCTCAGTCAATGTAGCTATTATGATTCTTATCAAGGCTGGGGACACTAGAATGAAGATGATATGGTCCCTGGCTCGGGAACAAGATCTCTCTAAGGTAACGTCTTAAATGCCAGTATCCCTTTAAAAGGAAAGTGGGGGTGATAAGTAGAGGCTGGGAATTAATATTTTTTGAGCACCAAGAATAGACTAAGCACAGGGTTAGATGTTTTATAGTGATAATGTATATGATAAAAGGGAAACAAGATTAGAAACTGATTTTTTTAAGCCTTTCCATAGCAAATTCTCAGACTTACAAGACAACTCTCTGAGTGACTGCTGTGTTATTTGTGGGCATCTGTGGCTGATGCTCTCTGAATGCATTGGGTGGGATTATAGAGTACTTGGAATTAGAGGTGAGTGGGTGACTCTTCTTCCTTGGCCAGTTTAAGTTAAATTATTTATTTTATGATATCTTTTAATTTTAGTGCTAACAATGCACAGCTAAAAATCCACTTCTATTTAGGAATTGGGACCATTTTGACAATGAGTGCCCAGAGTGCTTATTTGAATTCTGGATGCTTGGGTCTGGATGAAAGCCAAGATTAAAAAGCATCCTGCTTTCCTGTTCCGCTCTCCAGATCAAAGATTCTTTTGGGTTAGTAAGTGCCCTTTAAAAATGCAAATATGGCCGGTATGTTCGTTATGCAGGGGATTCTCAATTATACATGCAGATTACTTTGGTCAAATCATAATACTGTTTTTCTTTCTAGATCCCCACTAATATCCTAAGGGAGGAAATTTGGGGCTTTGTGTATGGAAACAGGTGGACACAAGTCAGGATGGGATGCCAAAGTGGATTGTGCTGGAAGGCAGCCTGGCAGTATTGAGTGCTGGGCTGGGCAGTGAAGGAGGTGGGGCGGTCAGAGATGGAAAGGGTGAATAGAGGGCCATGGAAGGTGCTAGAATTAAGGCTCCCCCTCTGAGGCTCTTCAGTCATTTGACTCCAACAGCTGCTTGAATGCCCCGAGCAACTTCTTGATGCCTTACATAAGAAGTTGTCATACTGTTCCCGGACTTGGACCATTGTTCAGAGACAGTTTGATTTGTCTGGTTCTGGCCTGGAATCATAGTTCCTCAAGCTGGCTGGACATCAAAACCCTTTGGGAAGTTTTTCAAAAATAGCAATTCTCATGTCTCACACTCCAACCCTGGAGTGGGGTCCAGGAATCTGTGTGATAAAAATACAAATTTTTTTTTCTCCCAGGTGACTTGGAGACAGTTGTTCTGTAGGTGAGCTTTTGGGAGCCATTGATCCAGAACTCTCCTACCAGGGCCCCCAGCACCGAGATGGTAAGTTGAGTAAGTGTTGAAATGAGGTAAAATGACCTTCCCTCTATTGTGAATAATATTGTCACACAAAAGCATTTTCCTTTGTTTTGAATTTATTTCTTAGGAGAATTTCTGGGAGTGGGATGATTTGGTCAAGGATATGAGCATGTTTAGAGTCTTTGTCAACTATATTTACATTTCAACATGCAAATGTAGGGCACCACTTAAAAAATTCTAAAGTGTTATAGACATGTAGAGGCAATTCAGTCTCACTCAGGGAAAGCCCAAAGAAAGGAATTTGCTTTCACGTGAGAAAGTGCCAAATTACTCTCCCATTTCTCTTTTCCAGTAAAACAGAATACTAATGAATTACTTTTGGAAGAAAACTTCAAAGCATTACAGAATGCTCAATTTCTTAGATCATAAGTTGAAGTCTTCTTATCACTAAACTTTAGTTTCTTGTAAATCTGAAGTCAGCAGTGACCTCTTCCCCATTTCACAGAAAAGAAAACCAGCGAAGAGAGTGGTTAAGTAACATCAGTATGGTTTTCATCACATTTGCCATGAGAGCTACATATAATCATCCATTCAGTCATTGTTTGAGAAAATAAATGATTGAGTAGTTTTTAATAGGTGACCCATGGAAAGACACTAGTAAGATGAATGCATGAAGAGAGCATTACCCATATTGGAGGAGGGTGGGCAAAATGAATTGACCCAGATAGACCTCCTGCTCCATCTTTTTGTTTTTTTGTTTTATGTTTTATTCATTATGCATTATCATAATTTGCTAACCTAAAAGCATGGTTATTGCTTGTGGCACAGAGAGAAGCAGGTGAATTTTCAAGGGCTCCAATGAAAAAAAAAAAAAAAGACGTGCTTTTGCAAAATATCAAGTGAGATACACACTGTGGTGTGTGGGAGACTGCACTTGCTTACAAGAGCTGATTGTGGTATTTCCAGAAATTTTGCAAGCCAGTTGTTAAACACAGTCAATATTAAAAATTAAATTCTGTAAATCACAGTTAAGTAAATTATATTAAAAATAAAGGTAATACTCAACACTCATTACTCCTGATTATTTACCACATTTTTACTGTCATCTGTGCTTTTGAAGTTATCTACTGCAATTTATCTGTGTGATAGAAATATTATACAATGATGTGCTATTAAGTATCTCTTTCCAACTTTGTATTCAGTGAAACTGGCCATGGCAGGAGTATTTACACCACAAAAATTGGCAAACACTGTCAATCAAGCTCTCCACACTTTTTTTTTTTTGAGGAAAGCCTGTTGAATAAACATTTACCAGCATAACACCGAGGAAATGTGTAAAATACAATCATGGCAACTTGGCAAAATGTGTCAAGAGCCATTAAAATGCTCATACCGCGGAGTTCCCTGGTGGCCTACTGGTTAGGATTCAGTGCTTTCACTGCAGAGGCCTGGGTTCCATCCCTGGTTGGGGAACCATCCCGCATGCTGCGCAGTGTGGCCACAATACAAAAAAGTTTTTAAAATAATGAAATGCTTGTACACTTTGATCCATTAAGTCTACCTCTGGGAATTTATTCTAAATAAATAATTCAAAGAAGGGAAAAAAATAACATGCATGAACATGTTCACTGTATTGTTATTATAACAGAAAAATCTCAAAATAACCTAAATATTAAGCGAAAGTGATCTGGCAGCACTAACTGTGTGGAATATTTTACAGTCATTAAAGGTCATAATTAACAGTAGTTATGAAAATATATTTGATATGGTGTTAAATTAGAAAATCAGGATTACAATTTTCACTTACATTCTGGTTTCGTTATGAATGAGGATTAAATGTGAGCATAAAAAAATGAAGCATTTGGTGTGTTAGAATGGTGAAATAGTAGAATTTTTTTTTACTTCGTGTATTGTAGAAGTGGTGTGTGTGCATTAAAAACTATGGAGAAAGCCTGTAAATAAGTGGTCTTAAGTAGTTTTAATATTTAAGGGGAAGATCTGTGGACCAGATGGGGCTTGCTTTTGACATGCAGATGTGTACTGTGAACCCCGGGCAGGGCAGGGTATTGTAAAGGGAGTTAGGATCTAGGCAGTCTGGAGTGGTGAATGCTAAGTAGGTTTCGTTAGGGCAGCTCAGGAAGAAAGAAGTGACTGGCTGCCTAAGGAGGACTTGCTAACGCAGTCGGTGGAGATTGAGAAAGAGCCCAGAGAAAAGCTACCGTCGAAGGCCGGAGAGAGAGGAGAGAACATTTTTTAGGAAGAGACAGGGAGATGCTGATCTCAGAGGTGAGCCAGATGGATGTGAAAATAGTTCCATTTAGATCCCAAAACAATAGGGCTCAAACCGGAAAGAAAATGATTCTTCTAAATCATGTGTTCTCGAATCTCAGTGTGTTTACCTGTGTGTGTCAGGGGTGAACCTGTTACCTTGAGGCTTAGGATCGAAGGGCTTATGATGTAAAAGAGGTATGACAACAGAGTAAGCCCAGAAGGGACCAGTTATTCTGTTGAATCTATAGAAACAAACTAAAAACTGGAGACTGTTCTTATGATACTTCTTAAAGGGGAATATAGTTTGTGCCATAAAATTCCCTTCTGTAGTTAAGTAAGTTTTGTCAGGCATTTGGACCAGCTGAAAGTAACTGTGAACAGGGGAACTACAAGGGGAAGCACAGAGAAAAATGGTTAAAGGGAGAGTCTAGGACCCGTGAATATTCTATTTCAAATCATTGGGAGGTGGTAATCAAGAATAAACCTGAGTAGAATATGCGGTGCTATGTTCAGAAAACATTTGGGCCTTAGTGTATGATAATATCACATTAAAGATGGAAAGAAAGCCTAATTTTTAATGAAATGCAGTACTTTATATACAGAACTGTAGCACTCAAAGTAGTAATAACAATCAGACATGTGCCATAATAACAATGTATGTATCACAAAATAAACATATTGAAAGTAAATGACATCGCAGTAGCAGAAGCCATGGTACTGAGATTATCGACTTCACCTGGCTTTAGAACTTTAGTGACAGTAATAAGCTCTCAAATCGCCTTTAATATCTTGGGTTCTTTCAACTTTATACTGAAAATTGTTTAACTTTAAAAAAGATTTCACATTCCCTATCGTCAGGGGCAGTAGTCTCTTGGGACATGACATGATAAAACAAGGACAAATCAACAACCCTTCTTAGCCTTGGAGGCACAACTCAGGGTCTGTTGGATATGCAAGGGTCTGGCACCTGAAGTCAGACCTCCTTCTGCAAGCACCTGCTGACTGTCCTTTTCCCTACTTTACAGGGTGTTTCATGGATAATTGGCTTACACTTTAGAGCAGTATTTCCTAATCACTTTTTTGGTCATAAATTCCTTTGAGAATCTGATGAGAACCAAAGACCGTACCCCCAAGAAAAAGCACATGTACCAGAACATGCACATTTGTCATACACTTTTAGGAGATTCAGGGATCCTCTAGAGTGTATCCATGGACAATCAGTAGTCCAGAGGCCTCATATTAAGAAATCCTGACTGAGAGGCTGTCAGTATAGCAGAGAGGGCATTGCAGAAATTGAGAAAGTGCTGGTTATTGTTGATCTTGGATTTAGCTGCTAAAGAGGAAAAGCTGACTCTCCAGTTGATGGCTAAAATGAGGACAACATGGCAGGTACGTGTGTAATTTTATAGCACTGGATCCTCAGGTTCGGTAAACATGCGGAGCTAGAGCTTGTTCTCTTCAGAGTATATATGACTAATGTTCTACGTCCTTAATTCTGAATTCTCTTCTGTGAAGCCAGGATCAGTAGCCATTTGGGAAAACATCTCTAAGATTCTATTTTAATGCCTTATTTACTGTCATGTGGTACCTAGTTGGCACAAGAAACGCAGGCAGTTTGTAAATACCACTCTGGCCAACCCCAGAGTGTAGTGAGTGGTATTCAGTATTGGATACCCAGCCAGGCTGCTTTTAGAGGGGAAAGGCATTAACCTGTGTGTAATGTGATCGCTTCTGAGTGTAAAATGCTGGTTTTCCTATCTGAAACTGAACATCTGTTTGGGCCCTGATGACTTTGGAGATAGCACTTTTCCTGTGTAGCCTTTAGACCACAGAAGCCCAATTGGCCATCTTCTGTTAGTGGGTACTTGACTTGCAGTTTGGGGAACTGGGTTTTTTCGGCTGAAAGCTCATGCCTTTGTTAATCTCCTATCCACTTAGATGGTGATGGGGGCTTAGGCAGGGTGTGAAGATTTGTCCCAAATCTGTCATGTTAATGGAGTGGGGGAGATACAGGATGGGGAGGGGAAATGCACTCAGTCTTCAACCCTCCAGAGAAAAAGTATGTGCAACTGGGTAAAAAAATTGTGACATATGAGTCAGGCTTCTCTTGGTCTGGCACAGTGTAAAAATTATACATCTTTCTTTGAGGTAGAAGAGGAAAATCTGTAACAAATATATTCAAGCAATTAGTGCGCCTCACCTTCTACAACCATTTAAATTGTTGTACACCCATGACTAGGTCTCCTGCCAATTTCAGTTCAATGTATTCAATGTATTTTTCAATGTATTCAGTGTATTTTAATACATTTAATGCATTTAAATAATAACACTGCATCATAGAATCCTCAGTTACAGCCCACAAAACAGAAATATTTCATGTACACCAAAGACCAGTGGCAAACTCTCCACCCCCTTGTCTCCTGGAGATTGCTTCCCCTGCTTCGGCATTATGTCTAGCAACCTAGTTGCTGTTGAGGGGAACTGACTGGCATGTATCTTGTATCTCTTCCTTGAGGCTTTTCCTTTCTTTCAGAGGCTCCTTTCTTTTGGGCAGGATCCCTGCTTTTCCTTTGCTTTCGCCAGTGCTATTCTAACTTCTGCCTTCTTGAGCACTTCTAAATACACATATCTTATCATAAATCTTTTTCTCAGTTGCCACAAAAAATCCTGCCTGTCTTTGTTCCAATCTTGAGCTGAAAATGATTTCAGCCATGATTGAGAAGTGTAAGAATGCCTGGGATTAGTCCTTCTAACAAGGAAAAGGAGAGCCATATTTTTGGATTCAAATTTAAATGATGTCAAACCACTGTCATCAGCTGCAGAAACCCTTTAAGGGTCTAGAAATCCCCTTTGGTATACTTTTTCGGGATAAAACCTGATTTTCCTCAAGCTCCAATAACTTTGGACAGTAACTTGCTGTAACTTAGGATGACAGTCTTTCTTGTTCTCTCTTTCTCTGACTGTGATAAGGGAGTAGAAGAGGGTGTTGGACGTATATACAGGAAATAGGAGGGGAAAAGGCAGAAAAACCTTATATGTTGACAGTACCACAACTTCCTACGTTTACTAAAATGATACTGTCACTCTTCCTATACACAGAATATCTGGTAATATCAGAGAAATATCTGTAATAATGTTGACTTTAATAATATAATAGTAATGCATGTTCATTGTAACAAAATGTGGCATATGCCTTTTAACCTAAATATACGTGTGTACATTTTATTTATGAGTATTTAAGTTTTTATTAAAAACACCATCATGCTAGTGCTTTCCCTTCAAAATGTGCAGAATCTATAGAAAGGAGCTTAAAGTAAACATTGCTTCTTAATATAAGAGAAATACAGCTGATGCTTAAATGGATCACTTGAATTAATGAAGGGCAAGCAACTATGGTATCTTTTCTGAGTCCCATAGCTATCTTTTTTTCCTTTTCATCCTCTACATCTAAGGAAAAGTGATTTCAAGATGTAGATTGTGGCAAAGTTTCTATTAAATTCTAGAGTCATGAACATACATGGACAGTTTTGGCATGGTGGCAGGGGAGTTCTGTGTAAAACTTGGACCAAAAGTTCAAAACCCAAACCAATAGTTTTGGATTTCCCCACGGGCGACCCATTTGACAGGTCATCCAGGAAAGACCCAACACACACAGATATGGAAGGAAAAACAAAAGTTTCTCTTCCAACAGGGGCTAGACTCTTGTGGTTTTCAGTTTAGAAACTAGATTGTGCAATTGTACTCATGAAAAAAAGTCACCAGCATTTTTAGCTTAAGCTCATGTTCAATTTTTTTTTTTCTGACCTGTGCCCAGCCAACCTTCAGAAGTTATATTATCTTAAAGCTCCCTCTGATTTACCATTCCTTTCTTTAGAGGGCTGAAGTGATCATATTTAAAATTCTTTCCTACATTCATTCACGCTATTTGGAGTTTAAATGTTAGTGCGCCTTCCTTTATGTATTTGGTCATGACTGGTTTTATTTCTCAACAGGTATGTAGCTCGTTATTTTATCTACCAATTATAATTACTTCTTGTTTCTTTTGCCAATTTTGAGAGTGCTTAACGATTCTTAAATGCTAGATCTTTAACAAATTAATTACTAAAATGCAGAATAAATAACATAACAAATTCACTTGCCTTCATAGTCTTTTAGAGTTTGATCAAGAACTTTTAAATTATTATCAGGTTTTTCCTTTTCCTATAAAATATTGGCTGAAGTACAATTTATAAATAATACCACCAGTCAGGAAAAAAGAGTTGAGTGATCCTTTCTGCTCACCACATAATAAGCTTTGTTCTAAATTATTATTTTAAATTACTTTAGATGGCTATAGAAAGACTTCTTTTCAGAAAAATTACAAGTAACTGGGCAGTATGAAGGAATAGCCTTAAAATGTTCATATACTGTGACTGCTTCTAAGAATTAGTCCTAAGAAAACAATAAGTGTTTTATTATAAAAGCAAAGCTTTTCAACACAATGATTTTTTTTATAATAGAAAAACCTAAAAATCATTTAAAACGAAAGGCATGATTAAATAAATTATATTTCAGCCTATTAAATATTCATTAAGGTAGTTTTTGAAGAATGTTTAATACGTGAGAAAAAATTTGAGTACAAAATTACATATTTTTGTTTAAAAAGGCCTATATATTTTTATGCATGAGTTCAGAATATGAAGGTAGATAAACCAATATGTTAAAAGTTATCATCTAGTGTATGATAAGATTACATATGATTTTAAGATTTTTATTTTTCAGGTATTTTCTGTGATTTGCGTATATTACTTTTATAATAAAAAAGGTAAAAAATCCTTATTAAAAGAAAGTCAATTTATGGTGTGAGGTTAATAATGAAACTAGTAAAATGATTTTGATGTGAGAATTATTTTGATATTTTGAAGAAAACCTCATGCTTGAAAGCCCTAAGCCTGTAATTAAATTTTATCTCTTAAGATTTAGCGGATCTTTAGATTTAAAGGGATTTTGAGTTTCTTTTATCTTGAACCTTGAAAATCACTTTTAATGAGAGATGGAGTTATTAAATAGGTTTGGTTTATATTTTTAAAATAAGAGAGAATTAGCTTTAGCTAGTATCAGAATTTAAGTAAAATATAAAATATTCGAATGATGAATATAGAGGATTATCTAAAAAATTTTAACATGTGAAAAGATTCCCAAAGGGATCCTTTAAGAAGCACATATTCCTTATGCATCTTAAATATTTAATTTAGAAATAACTGACTTTCAAATATTTTGAAACACATACCTACTAGGCAAATCATTCATTTGGTATAAAGTAGGAAAATTATCTCGTAGCCTTTCATGACCGTTTTTCTACACAGTAATATCAAGTATCTTAAAGTTTGTTAGTTTCAAATGCTAAATATTAGTTGGAACACTTTACGATTATTTGAAAAGTTGATTAGTTTAGTGAAGGAAAGCGTTTTCCTTTTAAACATGAGTGAAATCTCCTGTTTGCTTGTGTAATATTCCTGATCACATTTTTCTGCTTTTGTCTGTGTTTCTCTCTGGCTTTGGTTTAACAGTAATTCATGGTCATGTCAGACAAGCTATGGTTCATGAGACAGGCAACATATCAGTTAGCGATGTTTTCAACTGCAGCTTATACAATACCTAATGGTAACTTACAAGAAATCTGGATTCCCACATAAGAAGTCTGGAGATCTGCGTTCTGCCGCTGGTTCAGTGGCTCAGTGATACTGCCTCTGCAGTTCTCGTGTCTTTCATCATAGTTGCAAGGTGGTTGCTGCAGCTTTGAGCCTTGTGCCTCCATCGAGAGGTGTAGAATTGGGTGGAGGTGGAAAGGAAGCTGATCTGGCAATGGCTGTTGCTTTTTCTAGGAAAACAAGAATTTTCCCAGAGATCTCCTAAACAGATATCAACTTTCATGTCATTGCTAGGACTGAGTTACGTGGCCAGGCCAGCTGTGAGGAGGGTGAGGAAACAGGAAGTAGAATTGTTATATAATGGCCTGAGACCATGCATTCCCGACAGGGAAGCAAAGAGAGGAATGTGGTGGGAATGCGGTTAGGGTAGGGATGGGGTGAGGGTAGATGGGGTGGTGATGATAATCCCTAAGGGGGAGAATTGTTTATTGGTGGGGAGGAGAGGCAGAAAAAAAGATACTACTCTTTTTATGTATGTAGCACAGGTATACATATGCTACATAAACAGACGTAGAGTATATTTATGGTATTAAAATTTCATGAGTGGGGTGATTAGGGAAAAAGTGTCTCAAAATGCTCTGAGGTGGATGATAATGAAAAAAAGATTGAGAAATAGTGGCGTAGGACAAGAATGATCCATTGCCTAAGGCTTTGCACAAAGTCCTACAAACAAAATTGGATTATATTATTAATGACAAAGAGAGGCTTGGATATTGAGTAGAAAACTAACAATGCCTGCCACAGATAATGTCATAAATTAAATTAACGAACAACTTACATTATCTTGTAATTGGTGGTCTCTCATTGGATTGTGAATTTCTTAAGAGTAGGAACCGTGTTCTATTCATTTTTGTATATTAGTACACTAGGCCCTCAGTATACATATTTTGTGTATTGAATGAAACAAACAGTGTTTTACCTAACATTGTTTTACAGCTGGACCAATTACCCCCAGACATTAATTTGAAGATATTTCCCCACCCAAAAGCCATCAGTAGCTTCCAATTCCTTACAGGTACAAGGTCTACCTTCTCATTCACATTTCCTACCACATCCTCAACTCTGGTCTGGGGTCCAGGCACACTGATCTACTTGGTCCCTAAACACATCTTTGGTCACAGTCCTCTGTGCTTTTGCACATGCCAATCCCTCTCTTGTTACCTTTCCAACTCCTTTCCCCTCGAGACTCTATTCTAGGTCACTTTCTCTGGGAGTCCTTAGGTGGTTCCACTGCCTAGAACACCTTTTCCTTTGTCTCCAACCTTTTCAAATCCTTCCCCTCACAGCCTAGTTTAAGTCCTACTTCTTCGCAAGTTCTTTTCAGTGCCCTCAGCCCATGTGTACCTCCATCCTTTTTTCTTTTTTTTTTTCCTTCCTTTTTTGTTTTTTCGGTTTTTGTTTGTTTGTTTTTAATGATTCCTATCCTTTTAAAATCCTATTGTGTTTCTGATCTGTTTCACTCTTTGGTGTACCTAATTAAGTAATTAAGTGTACCTAATGTCTTTAGTTGTTAGTTGCCTGACTCAAGCATTTATATCTTGTCTCCACAATAGGCTAAATTCCAGGAGAGCAGGGAATCTCTCACAATGACCAGTGTAGTGCTGTGCATCTAGGAAGCAATTAATAAAAGCTGGTTAAATAATAGATAAAATCGATAAATATCAATAGATAAAATGAGAGCCAGTAAGTAGTTGGACATTTTGGTTTCTTTGCAGTTCTAAAACCCACTGTATACTATTTGTGTTTTAACATTAATAACCCAGCACAGCACCATGGGGATTCACTCACAAGAGACAAACCTAAATGCCTGATTTAGGAGCTAGAAACCATCCACTAGCTCAGTTCTGCCTTCCATTTCCTGATCCTCTCTGCATGAGAGGATTGGAAGCATGGAGGTGTGGTGTGAAGCTCAGGGCTTTGGAGTTAACCAGGGTCAATTTATTAATTTCTCTGGATCTCAGTCATCACATCTGCAAAAAGGGGATAGTATTATTTACCTTGTGGGATAGTTGTGAGGATAAAATGAGGTCATATATAAAAGTGCTTGCTTCAGGATCTGGCACCGTGTAGGCACTCAATAAATGGTGCTGTCGATGGCTTGGTTTATCAGCCTGATGTTTTGGGGGCAATATGTCTTTGCTTTATTGAATTTTCCTCTCAACATTCCCCTGAAGAGAAGAAATCACTTAGCAGTACTTATTTAAAAGGTATTTTCTACCCAAGGAGTTGGAATAAGAGTAGTATCTACATTTCATAATATTTTGAGCCAGAATGAAACCCTCCTGTCTTATGCATGATGAAAGAAGCACCTAGATGTGAGTAGTTACTCCTGGTTATGAGGCCAATGACAGAGATGAAATTGAACTCAAATATCCTGACTCCTGATTAGGGCTTATCCCCATTGTCTAGGGTTGCCAGATCTAGCAAATAAAAAACTAGGATACTAGTTAGATATTGAATTTCAGATAAACAAAGAAATATTCAGTATAAGTATGTTCCACGGCTATTAGTTTAAAAAGTAAAAACCTTTTTCAAAGAACAAATAAGAAAAAATAGATGTGAAGGGAATAGCTTATTGGCAAGCTATTTTTTTTTAAACATCTTTATTGAAGTATAATTGCCTTACAATGGTGTGTTAGCTTCTGCTTTATAACAAAGTGAATCAGTTATACACATACATATGTTCCCATATCTCTTCCCTCTTGCATCTCCCTCCCTCCCACCCTCCCTATCCCACCCCTCTAGGTGGTCACAAAGCACCGAGCTGATCTCCCTGTGCTATGCGGCTGCTTCCCACTAGCTATCTATTTTACATTTGGTAGTGTATATATGTCCATGCCACTCTCTTACCCTGTCACATCTCACCCCACCCCCTCCCCATATCCTCAAGTCCATTCTCTAGTAGGTCTGTGTCTTTATTCCCGTCTTGCCACTAGGTTCTTCATGGCCTTTTTTTTTTTTTTTTCCTTAGATTCCGTATGTATGTGTTAGCATACTGTATTTGTTTTTCTCTTTCTGACTTACTTCACTCTGTATGACAGACTCTAACTCCATCCACCTCATTACAAAACTACAATGAGATATCATCTCACACCGATCAGAATGGCCATCATCAAAAAATCTAGAAACAATAAATGCTGGAGAGGGTGTGGAGGAAAGGGAACACTCTTGCACTGTTGGTGGGAATGTAAATTGATACAGCCACTATGGAGAACAGTATGGAGGTTCCTTAAAAAACTACAAATAGAACTACCATACGACCCAGCAATCCCACTACTGGGCATATACCCTGAGAAAACCATAGTTCAAAAAGAGTCATGTACCAAAATGTTCATTGCAGCTCTATTTACAATAGCCAGGATATGGAAGCAACCTAAATGTCCATCGACAGATGAATGGATAAAGAAGATGTGGCACATATATACAATGGAATATTACTCAGCCATAAAAAGAAATGGCAAGCTATTTTAATAAGAGTTGAGAACTTGCCTTTACAAGGGGAAAATGGCACTTTGGAGAAGTGAAGGTGTTGATTTTTTTTAAAAATTGTATTATTATAAAACTTTCAAACACATCTAAAAATTCCCATAAGCTATCACCCAAATCCAGCAACTGTCAAGATACTGCCATATTTGTTTCATCTTTTTCCCCCTTTGCTGAAGTACTTTAAAGTAAATTCTAGACATCATGTCGCTTTACCCACATATGCTATGCATCTCTGAAATCGAGAATATTTTCTTACACTACCATATGGCCATTAGCCCACCTAACAAAATTAGCAGTAATTGGAACCTTCTAATACCCAATCTATAATCATATCTACCTGACTGTCTCAAGCATACCTTTTCATAATTGACTTATTTAATTCAATATTTAAACAAAGTCCATCCATTATACAGTTTTTATGTCTCTTAAGTATCTTTAATGTTGATTATTTTTAATGGCAAAATGAAGTATGAAGAAAGACACTGGTTGATGTCTGGGGGTAGTTTTATTTAGATTCATAGCAAGTTGTTTGATTACTCTTCTGTAAATAGTACTGTACAAAGACCAGAAGAGACTTTGCAAAGAGTGATGTCATAAATGATTGTTTATGAGATGATCCATTATGGTAGTTCCATTGCTTTGTTTGCAACAGATGAAAAAGAAAGAAAGAAAATGGAGAAAGAGAGAATTTGTTTTGTTTTGTTTTTTTGGGGGGGTGGGGGGCGATTGTCTTTTTGTGTGTTTGTGCTGAAGCTGCTTCACATGTAAATTGGGTATAATAATATAATAATTCTTACTACCCAGATTGCGAAGGTCAGAAAAAAAGCTGTCTGAGAAAGCTGTGCTTAGATGTGTAACATTGTTTCTCCAATTTGACTGTGCTTCTGAGTCATCCTAGTACTTTAAAAATAGCTTCTCTTGTTCTTCCGAGACCTACCGAATGTGAATGTCCCCATGAGGGGCCCAGGAAAACATTTTAAACAACCTCTAATTTTGATGATGCTCAAATTTGGAGATCACGGACTTTACCCCCGGACATTGATCAATTTATCTGTAAACTGAGGAAATTCCCTGGTGGTCCAGTGGTTAGGACTTGGCGCTTCACTGCCATAGCCCTGGGTTCCATCCCTGGTTGGGGAACTAAAATCCCGGAAGCCACGTGGAGTGGCCAAAAAAAATAAAATTATCTGTAGATTGAGAATAATGATACTTCCCAGGGCTAATGGTATATCACAGCACTGTGGGGTGAGTAGCAAATGCAGTGAATAAACACCAAGTATCTCCTTAATACCTTCGTCATGATCAGCGTTATGAACCCAGGTGATCCTCATCCACATGCTGGACACTTGACTTTGAGATGGATTAGAATTCTTCAGCTTTCTCTATTCCCCCTGCAACATTTAGTATAGTGCCTAGCATGTAGTCAGAGTGTAGTACATATTGGAGGAATGAGCACATGAATGGTATTATTGACAATTCAGATCAATGACCCTTCAGATTATCAATCCACAGACAATACAGGAGACTGATAGGCCACTAGTGCTATTCCAGTTTAGGAGGGGCCTGGATTTAGATGGGGTTAATGCCCAATGTCTTACCTCTCTTTGTATACAGTTTTTGATTTTTGGTGAAACTTTCTCCTCCTCCAATCAAAACTGGCTTTGAGGATAGAAAGAGACTTGAAGCACATTCGTATAAACGTGGAAAGGGTAAAAAGGGCTTTATCTTCCAAGGATATTCGCATTTCAACAAAGCACTGAGCCTCTGGAGAAAGGGCTGTTTCAGTGGTGGGAGGAATGCACAGTCGGGACGGGACTTCCCATTACCCTGATGTCCCCTGTGGAGGCGGGTACCTTCTGGTAAGGCTGACCCCTGAAGGGGACATGCTGTGCCTGCTGTGCCAGCTGGTTGGAAAGCCCACACGTCAGACTTTCTTGCAGGGGATCCTTATTGGCAGGGATGGCAGCTACTGCTGATTGATTGGGAAGCTACTCCCTTTGCCATCTCCCTGTGGGGAGGGCTCCCCTGAGCTGGGCCTCTGGATGATCCCAGATCAAGAACTGTGCTGTGGGGATCTTATCAGATGCTTCTGAACTGCTGTCCTGCTTCAAAATGAGGAACCCTGAACATTCAATTCTATGCACAAGTAGCAGTGATGACTCATAGTGGAGAAGACACTGGAATTCAGCCAGGAGAATATCATTAAAATGAGGAGACAGGATAACAGATTTTGCATGTGATAGAGAAAGGAAGCCCTCTATCTCTTTCTGTGCCCCATGATGCAAAAAGGAGGGGACATAGGACATAGTTTACCTACTGATAGTTGACTCTGTGATCGTAAAGTTTCCTGGGACCTTATTTTAGAAAAACAGCAAGTGTGGGGAATTCCCTGGTGGTCCAGTGGTTAGGACTCCACGTTCTCACTGCCAACGGCCCGAGTTCAATCCCTAGTCGGGGAACTAAAATCCCACAGGCTGCATGGTGCAGCCAAAAATTTAATTAAAAAAAAAAAAAATAGCAAGTGTGGGTCTCACTCTTCTACTTCCTGATTACTCCCACCCGTGTGCACATACACACATACTCATGGGCCAGGCTAGTAAAGCTTCATGGGAAATGGAACACTGAAGAGTTCACTGGGAGGTTTTCAAATTTAACCTTACAAGATAAGCACTTTGGGGTTGATAAACCCAAAGGAAGTGTTCTGATGGAAGTCTGCATGAGATATGTGAGTGTTACAAGATACAAGCAAAATGTACAAGTGAAGAGGTGGTTACAGGAAGGTGGAATGAGTTTAGGGGATTATCTTCTGATGCATTTCAGTTCACTTTGGAATTATGGACATGAGAAGTTGGCTAATGCTGATGTCCTGGGGTTTCTTTTGGAAACCTACTATTGCCTCTTGAAAGTAATTTCAGGTGGGCTCGTACCACTAAGGCAAGACTTGGGTGGCCTAGTACATGAAGATGACTGAGTGTCATCTCCTGAGAAGTTGGATTTATAAATTTATTTATTTATTTATTTTTAGCTGTGTTGGGTGTTTGTTTCTGTGTGAGGGCTTTTCTCTAGTTGCGGCGAGCGGGGGCCACTCTTCATCGCGGTGCGCGGGCCTCTCACTATTGCGGCCTCTCTTGTTGCGGAGCACAGGCTCCAGACGTGCAGGCTCAGTAGTTCTGGCTCACGGGCCCAGTTGCTCTGCGGCATGTGGGATCTTCCCGGACTAGGGCTCGAACCCGTGTCCCCTGCATTGGCAGGCAGATTCTCAACCACTGCGCCACCAGGGAAGCCCAGGTCTTTATTTCTGTGTGAGGGCTTTCTCTAGTTGCGGCAAGTGGGGGCCACTCTTCATCGCGGTGCGCGGGGCTTTCACTGTTGTGGCCTCTCTTGTTGCGGAGCACAGGCTCCAGACGCGCAGGCTCAGTAGTTGTGGCTCACGGGCCTAGTTGCTCCGCGGCATGTGGGATCTTCCCGGACCAGGGCTCGAACCCGTGTCCCCTGCATTGGCAGGCAGATTCTCAACCACTGCGCCACCAGGGAAGCCCCGAGAGAAGTTGGATTTATATGAAGAGATATTGATCAGAAAAAAGAGGGTTGGTGATCCATGGAAACATAGAAAACAATCAAGTCTGAGAATCGTACTCTGGCAGTGCCCATCCATGCACTGTCAATGGCCAGAGAACCTTGGCTAATAGACTTCCTGTATTTTGATCCCATTCACAAGACCATAGAGAGGAAGTGAGCCTTAGGCTAAAGCATGCCCTTGAACTTTCTGGTACTCAATGACAAAAGGAAAGGCATTTTCATAAATCCTAACTGTGGCAACCATCTCTGTTACGCAAGAAACCTCTTTTCCTGGGATCTGAGTTTCCCCAGGAATTTTTCTAGCATGTTGAGCAAGGTGGTATAGGCACAATCCAAATCACTGGAATATTCCAAGGTGTTTTTTGTTTGTTTTGTTTTTACATGAGTGGTATCTGAAAGAGCTATGAGGAGTTCCAGACTAAGAAAGGGACTTACAGACCCAATGAGACCTGCTCATCTGACAGATGAGGTGCCTGTGGTGGGAGGGGTGTCCTGGACTGGTTCAGGGTCATTTCGTTAGTCAGGGGCTGATCCTGACCCAGGATCCAGGTCTCCTGTGTCATACTTTCTTGAAAGTGACTACAGTATCTGGTGATACTAGCAAATCCTATTTCTATCCAGGAAGAAACTGCGGGATGCATTTATATTTTCTTTTACAAAGAGTCATGTGTTACTTTTACAGCTCCCTTTTGTTACCGAAGCAGTGTATGTTTTTGAAGGAAATTTGTAAAACATAGATAAGCACACAAAAAATCTATAATTGCACCAATCAGAGCATTGCTAGCATCTGGGTTTAGCTTCTTACTCCTCTATTTTTTAAATTAATTAATTAATTTATTTATTTTTGGCTGTGTTGGGTCTTCGTTGCTGTGCGCAGGCTTTCTCTATTTCTCTAGCTGCAGCAAGTGGGGACTACTCTTGGTTGCAGTGTGCAGGCTTCTCATTGTGTTGGCTTCTCTTGTTGCAGAGCATGGACTCTAGGCACGCGGACTTCAGTAGTTGTGGCTCACGGGCTCTAGAGCACAGGTTCAGTAGTTGTGGTGCACGGGCTTAGTTGCTCCACGGCATGTGGGATCTTCCCGGACCAGGGCTCGAACCCGTGTCCCCTGCATTGGCAGGCGGATTCTTAACCACTGTGCCACCAGGAAAGCCCTCTCTATATTTTTATTGAAAAAATCAGGATCATGTTTCACATACTGTTTTGAACTTGCTTTTTTTCATGTAACAATGTTGTCATATACTTTTTTTCCACATTATTAAATATTTTTCTAAAATAATAAGGAGTTTAATGATAAAAGAGGTGTGTGTGTATGTTTTTCTCCTTTGAAAAGTTATCCTTTCTGGCAAGTTGTCTTGTGTTTAAAAAGTTAAGACAAATGAGGGCAAAAATGAACAGAAGTGGCAAGTCCGTTCCACAGGGAGTGTGTCTTCTGGAAGCCCCTGCTGCTAGAGACACATTTACAATTAGGCCTCCTGGTTTCATACATGCTGATAATAGCTGTGTGGAGGTGTGAGAGTGGGCATAAAGGGTGAACATCAAACTCCAGGTAGGAGCTCTGGATAATCTAGAGAGAGTTGCAAGTTACCCTGCTGAGAGCAGATATTCAATAGTTATCCAGTCCCTCTCCCTGCTAGGACCTGGCCATTTTAATGTTATGAGGAATGCTTTACAAGGCCTGAGAACTTCTCAGTGTGGACATTTGGGAGGCAAATGAGTGATGTGGCCAATGGCTGCTTTCTGTCTCGAGGAAAGCCAGGAAGACGACTTAGAGCTCTGAGGGATTTTGTGGGGTCCACGTGACATTCCCCTTTGGGCCTCTCTGCCACCTTGGCTGCCTAGTTGTTCTGCTGCTGAGGTCTGTAAAGGGGCTGGGTGTTTTCTCCAATCAGCCTCTGAAAACTCTCTGAAGTGCAAAGTGTTCGCAAGTTCTTTCTGTCATGAATTAGGCCAGTGGACTCTAAATTGGACTGGGACATGTTCCCGGGAAAAGAGGTACAGATTCTGTTTCTATGTGTACAGCTAAGATGGTTGCAACTGAACACTGTCTTGCAATCCGACACCAGCTGGGGCCCCTTGTGCTTGTTTGGCTCATGCACCCAGGCTGAGAGCTTTTTAGCACCCATGCCTCTGGGTCAAGTTGGGGGGTGGAGAAGGAAGGACAAGCTAGGGAAGGCGAGAAGAAAAGCCCGGGAGTAGGGAAAGGGCATCTGCGGCAGGAAGGTTGAGCTGTCTGCCCCTTCATGCTCTTTTCTGTTAATATCTGTTCTCAAAGCAGCAGCAGGGTTTGAGAGCATTGACTACAATTTTGAAAGAAGTTCCACTGTGGGTAATATGTTATCGAACAGCATTGCATGCTACAGAGAAATCGTTCATAAAATGCAGAGCCCATCGATGTGGCAAACTTCATTGTTGTCTTATTTTAAGAAACTACCACAGCCTCCCAGCCTTCAGCAACTATCACCCTGATCAGTCAGCCAGCATCAACATGGAGGCAAGACCCTCCATCAGCAAAAAGTTTATGACTTGATGGAGGCTCAGATGATGGTTAGCATTTTTTAGCAATAAAGCATTTTTAAATTAAGTCATGTACATTATTTTTAAGATAAAATGTTATTGCACACTTAATAGACTACAGTCTAGTGTAAACATAACTTGAATACACACTGGGAAACCAGAAAATTCATGTGACTCACTTTATTGTGATATTGCTTTATTGTGGTGGTCTGGAACCCGAACCTGCCGTACCTTTGAGGTATGCCTGAAAATCTGGTGATAAAGAAAAAATTAAGTGAGAAAAGCATCAGGGAGTATAGAATAGTATGCTGCGGTTTGTATACTAAAAAAAAGAGCGAGTGTGTGTGTTAGGATAATTACACATATGCATTCGTATATGTGTTTGTGAATACGTGCCATAATGTAATAGCTTTGGGAAAATGCATGAAAAACTTAATACAATGGTTGCCTCTGGGAAAATGGCCTGGGGCCCTGGAGGGCAGGCAGAGGAGGAAGACATATTTTTCACTTTTGTAATCTTTGAATTTTACCATAGGTGTGTATTATATTAACTATTCAAAAAGGTAAACATAAAAACATTTAAAGATTACATGTGAGCTCAAATAAGGGAGAAAAATAATGTTTATGAGGAGTTTCTGGAAGGCCTCCTGGAGGAGGTGGTGTCTGAGCTGGGCTCTGGGACAGGTAGAACTTTACCAGGAAGAGTCAGAGCAGAGACGATTGTACTTTAGGAGATGAGAGCAACACACTTAAGATTACTAAGTGAGGCAACATTAAAAAAACAAACAACCCAATCCAAAAATGGGCAGAAGACCTAAATGGGCATTTCTCCAAAGAAGACATACAGATGGCCAAGAAGCACATGAAAGGATGCTCAACATCACTAATCATTAGAGAAATGCAAATCAAAACTACAATGAGGTATCACTTCACACCAGTTAGAATGGGCATCATCAGAAAATCTACAAACAACAAATGCTGGAGAGGGTGTGGAGAAAAGGGAACCCTCTTGCACTGTTGGTGGGAATGTAAATTGATACAGCCACTATGGAGAACAGTATGGAGGGTCCTTAAAAAACTAAAAATAGAACTACCATACGACCCAGCAATCCCACTCCTGGGCATATACCCAGAGAAAACCATAATTCAAAAAGAGACATGCACCCCAATGTTCATTGCAGCACTATTTACAATAGCCAGGTCATGGAAGCAACCTAAATGCCCATCAACAGACGAATGGATAAAGAAGATGTGGTACATATATACAATGGAATATTACTCAGCCATAAAAAGGAACGAAATTGGGTCATTTGTAGAGATGTGGATGGATCTAGAGACTGTCATACGGAGTGAAGTAAGTCAGAAAGAGAAAAACAAATATCGTATATTAACGCATATATGTGGAATCTAGAAAAATGGTACCGATGAACCAGTTTGCAGGGCAGAAATAGAGACACAGATGTAGAGAACAAAGGTATGGACACCAAGGGGGGAAAGTGGCGGGGTGGTGGTGGTGGTGTGATGAATTGGGAGATTGGGATTGACATATATACACTAATATGTATAAAATAGATAACTAATAAGAACCTGCTGTCGGGCTTCCCTGGTGGCGCAGTGGTTGAGAATCTGCCTGCCAATGCAGGGGACACGGGTTCGAGCCCTGGTCTGGGAAGATCCCACATGCCACGGAGCAACTGGGCCCGTGAGCCACAGCTACTGAGCCTGCGCGTCTGGAGCCTGTGCTCCGCAACAAGAGAGGCCGCGACAGTGAGAGGCCCGTGCACCGCGATGAAGAGTGGCCCCCGCTCGCCGCAACTAGAGAAAGCCCTCGCACAGAAACGAAGACCCAACACAGCCAAAAATAAATAAATAAATAAAATTAAAAAAAAAAAAAAAAAAAAAAAGAAAAAAAAGAACCTGCTGTATAAAAAATAAAATAAAATTCAAAAATTCAAAAAAAAATAGAAAAAAAAAAGATTACTGAGTGAGGAAAGGCAGGGAGAGTTTGGGAGTTGTTTCATAGTCCCAGGGCAGCAATGGCTAGGTGGAGTGGGGATGGGGACGAGGAGAAAGTAATGAGAGAGCTGGTGGGAAGGAGGTTATTTTATACTTACCATTCACAAATTGGCCCCAGTGTTCCTTTCCAAATCGTCTCCCGCCTGCGCTTCAGCCGCAAAAGCCAACTCTCTACCCTCCAAATACACAGACCTTTCTCCCCTGCACACCTGGGCACCGGCCGCTTCCTCGGTCTGGATGCAGTCCACCAATCGCATTTTCTCTCCCCTCTGAGACCGATCTCAGATATCTCTCCTTTCTGCCTCTCCCACCCCCACTGCCCTTGAAGATTTAAGCACTCTGTCCTCAGCATTCTCTTGGCATTCTGCACTTACCTTTATCATGGCACTTGTCCATTTAAATTTTAATTTTTTCTGGGATGAAGCTGAGCGTAAGGTCATTTGCATGCGGAAGGTTGCTTCTTTTCTCTCTAGTTTAGGATTTTATTCTCTAAGGTCCCAGCTATATGGGGCCTTAGTATGATGAAGTACAGCCATACCAGCTGCCTTTGCATGGCCATCGCATTACCTCTCCCCAAGAAGTCACTTCTTCTATAGAGAACAACCACAACAAAAAAGTGAGGGTTAGAGACATTATTAACAAAGTAGGAAAAAATTTTTTTTAAAAACCTCTAAGCCTAGTCTAAACTATATTAACATTTTCTTTGTTATCTTTTGTCCCCATTAGGCTCTTTAAAAGTATTCCTAGTTTAAAGCCAATTAAAGGCAGACATCCTGTCATTTTTTTAGACTTCTATGGATTTGGAACTTAATGTTCATGGAACATTATGTATGCATAAGCAATGAATTCAAGAGCAAAAAAAAAGAATTTTGCTCTGGAGTATCTTGATAGTTTCAGGGTCATTATGAATTTGTTTCTCCCAGTTTCCTGGGAGAAGTTGAGCATCTAGGGAGACAATTGATGCATCTAGGGAGATAGTTAATCCCACTGCTGTGTATTATATCTGCAATATAATCAATATAGAAAGTATATACATTGATATCCCAAAAGGGGATTTTAAAAACCTAAGAAAGGCTGTACAGACTTGTGTTCTTAGATTATTCCTCTTTGTTCCTCTTCTCCCTTAGACAACTTAGGGAGTAACTGCTGTGCCCTTAGTACAGTTTTATCTGTAGAGAGACACGTATTGGATGAGCTAGAATTCACAGCAAGTCTGGTTTTGTCCACCATTGCACAGATACCTTTCCTCTGCCTGGACCCATGCCATTCTGGCCATTCTGGGCATTCAAGGGCATCAGACCAGGCTTGTACATTTATTTTTCTACATAAATGAGATTCTTTAATGAATCATTCAACTGCTTCCTTTTTTAGTTACTAATATATCATGGGTACCTTTCCTCACAATACGTACAAGGTTAACCTAATTCTATTTTTGTATTCAAAATATAGTTGATGTACAATATTACGTTTATTTCAGGTGTACTACATAGTGATTTGACATTTGCATGCACTGTGAAATGATTACCACAATAAGTCTGGTAACCATCTATTCCCATACAAAGTTATTACAATATTATTGACCATAGTCCTTATGCTGTTGTATTACATTCCTGTGACATTTATTTTATAACTAGAGGTTTGTACATCTTAATCCCCTTCACCTATTCCCCTCTCCCACTCCTATCCTAATTCTTTTTAACGCTGTATCGGATTCCACTGTATGGATACAACAGAATTAATTTAACCACTGCCTTTTGATACCTTTTAGTTATTCTCAGTTCTTTTTTTTTTTTTTTTGCTGTTGTGAATAATGCCGCAATGAAATTCTTTTTTAAAAAATATTTTTAAAATAGGTTTATTTATTTTTATTTAATTATCTTTGGCTGCGTTGGGTCTTTGTTGCTGCTCGTGGGCTTTCTCTAGTTGCGGTGAGCAGGGGCTACTCTTCGTCGTGGTGCGGGGGCTTCTCGTTGCGGTGGCTTCTCTTGTTGTGGAGCACGGACTCTAGGCGCGTGGGCTTCAGTAGTTGTGGCACGGGGGCTCAGTAGTTGTGGCTCGCGGGCTCCAGAGTGCAGGCTTAGCAGTTGTGGCACACAGGCTTAGTTGCTCTGCAGCATGTGGGATCTTCCCGGACCAGGGTTTGAACCCATGTCGCCTTCATTGGCAGGCGGATTCTTAACCACTGTGCCACCAGGGAAGTCCTGCAATGAAATTCTTGCACATATTTCTTGACTACTTGTATAGGTACAACAAGACAATGGGTTTAAAGAATTGGAATTGCTGGATTAAAAGGTATATGCATTTAAAATTTTGATAGCTACTAGCAGGGATATACCAAGGACATGTGGGTAGAAGGGGTCCACCCCAGGTACAGGCAGTGAGGGAGTACATCATCTGCTGAGAATTTAAAGACAATAATAAAATCAGTGTGTGTTTGCTTTTTATTATCACCATGTGCTGGCAGTGATAAAGTTAGAGTCATGCTTAGGGGTGTGTATGGATTCCATTAGAGCTGACTTCGAGGGTATATTGTGATTCCCCAACCTTATGGCACTACATATTCCTAATTCCTGTTTACTGATTCCTAACCAGTAGATTAGAATTAAAGAATGATAGCACAATGATTTTAGAGACTATGAAACAGAACTTGACTTACTTCAATTCTGTTATTCTATGTGACTTTTTGGAGTTTTGTGTTTAAATTTAAAACAGTAAAGCAGAGTGCAAATTGTAAAGTGTGATATTTCTGATTGGTAATTGCAAGTTTTAGTTCATACAGGAAATATTTTATTGCACTTGAATAATACTTTAAAAATTGAAATTTATCTTTCTTGTAAATTATTACTTGTTTATTTTAAAGTTACAGAATGAGTCAAGGAAATAATGATTGTTCCTGACTCTTACACATTATTACTGAAGCTAATTTTGCCATAAAAATGAGGGAGTTTAAAAAATGATCAGCTCCGGGTGTCAAAAACACAAAGTGTGCCACTGAATTCTGTTATATTGCCTTCTACAAAGATGGCATTCTTCCGTACATCTTCCAATGGTGTCTGAGAGAGTCTGCTTAAGGGAGAAATCTTTCAAATGTTGTTAGAAATAAGGCCTATAGTAAGAAAGAAACCACCCACCAGCTGAAAAATGTCTTTCCAGCTCTCCCTCCTCATCTGCTGCCTTTATTTTAGGATTGTGTCTTAGTCTATTCGAGCTGTTATAACAAAATGCCACAGACTAGGTGGCTTATAAACAATAGAAATTTATTTCTCACAGTTCTGGAGGTTGGGGAGTCCAAAATGATGGCCCTGGCAGATTCAGTGTCTAGTGAGAGCTTGCTTCCTGATTCATTGATGGTGCCTTCTCACTGTGTCCTCATATGGTGGAAGGGGCAAAGGAGCTCTCTGGGACTCCTTTATAAGGGCACTAATTCCATTGATGAGGGCTCCACCCTCATGACCTAATCACCTCTCAAAGGCCCCACCTCCTAATACCATCACCATATGAATTTTAGGGGCACACAGCAT
This sequence comes from Balaenoptera musculus, assembly GCF_009873245.2. Classification (NCBI taxonomy): domain Eukaryota; kingdom Metazoa; phylum Chordata; class Mammalia; order Artiodactyla; family Balaenopteridae; genus Balaenoptera; species Balaenoptera musculus. Next base: position 75,614,205 of record NC_045789.1, on the reverse strand, counting down.
CAGATAGCAACAGATTGCTTAGTTTCATCAAGGTTGCAAAGGTAGGTAAGCTTCCCACAGATGAGAGACAGCTGGAGAGGAGATAGAGACAACTCTGAATGGGTTTGGAGGCAAGCCCTCCTCACTAGTTTGTCCTCTTGGGCAAGTTACTTTACTTCTCTGTGCCTTAGTTTCCCCAGCTGTAAAATAACAACAATGGTATTGAGCACATAGTATTGTTTTATTTTATTTATTTATTTATTTTTGGCTGCATTGGGTCTTTGTTGCTGCACGCAGGCTTTCTCTAGTTGCAGCGAGCGGGGGCTACTATTCGTTGCGGTGCGCAGGCTTCTCATTGCAGTGGCTTCTCTTGTTGTGGAGCACAGGCTCTAGGCACAAGGGCTTCAGTAGTTGTGGCATGTGGGCTCAGTAGTTGTGGCTCACGGGCTCTAGAGTGCAGCCTCAGTAGTTGTGGTGCATGGGCTTAGTTGCTCCACGGCATGTGGGATATTCCCAGACCAGGGCTCGAACCCGTGTCCCCTGCATTGGCAGGCAGATTCTTAACCACTGCGCCACCAGGGAAGTCCCAAGCACATAGTATTATTGTAATGATTAATGAGCTAATTTTCATAAAGCACTTTAAACAGTAGCTGACCAATGTGTTTATTATTATCCTTATTTACTAAGAGTCAGGCATGCCGCTAGGCATGACAGATAGAATCTTTTTAATTGACTTAAAAATCCTTCAAACTATTCACTATTATCTACATTTTACAGTTCTTGTTATGTGAGTTGCTGAAGGTTATACTGCTAGTCAGTGATAGAGATGAGAATCTAACCAAGACCTCAACTCCACAACCTGGGCTCTGCAAGTGATGGAATATCAGCAATTTTATACTTTGAAGCTGAAACCAAATCATCTCACTCCATGCAGTGCTCTGGGCTAAATATCCTGAACAAAATAACTTGACTTCTTTTACAGTTTGAGCAATCTGTAAATTAAGGGTTTACCCTAATTCTAGAGAATGTTGGAAGCCTTAATGATTGCCCCTAAAGAGAGATAATCTATCTCTCAAAGGAAGTTAATTAAAAAGAGAACATCTGTTTGAAAAAGAGTTTTATATTAATACTGGGAGTTATCTTTTGAGTAAAAAGCCACCAATTTGGAACATATATCTAAGCTATCTATAAGGGTTTACATTTTAAAATTAAGGAAATTAAGTATGGGATATAAAATGTAGATAACATATATGTGAAAAAATACTGTGTAGATGGAAAGAGTGCTGACTCAGTGATCCAGTTTCTGGGCTTCAAGTCAGCCCCCACTACCTAAACCACTTCTCTCTGGGCCTTGGTTTTCTCATGGGAAAATGAGTAGGTTGAACTAGATGACCTTTCAGGTATCTAATCATGCTAAGTTTCCTTCCACAATTAGGGGACATGCTATTTCACATTCTATTTAGTGGTTGCTCAATGATGGGGGAGTACCAGGATTTTGGGGAATTATCAGAATTCACAGACACAAAACATATGAAGAAAAAAAGCTACATATTTATTTAACCAAGAGAGGATTAATATCCTTAATCTCTAAAAAGATTTTTTAAAATATTTAAGAAATGATGACCACCTTACTAGAAAAGTAGGCAAAGTAGGTGACTTATGAAAGAAAAAATGTAAGTGGTCAACAAAGAGATGAATTTTAATTTTCACTAGTCAAAAATGAAATGCAAATGAAAACAGATCAAACTGGCAAATATTATACCCAATGATGGCAGTGTGATGAAATGAACACTCTCATATACTACATATGGAGTACCAATGTGTCCAAGTTTTTCATCTTTCTTGTTCCAGTAATTGTGCTCATACCTATTTATACTAAAGAAATAATTGTATATTTGTACAAATTTATTTTTTAAATGTTCACTCAGTGTTATTATAGTAAAAATTAGAAACAATTTAAATAAGTTGGTTCCATAAATAATGCTATGTTCATATAATGAAATATGACAGTCATTAAAATTATGTTCAAAGGATCTCAATGATATAAGAAATATTTATAATGTAAATGTTAAATAAAAAAAGCAAGATGCCAAACTATATATAAAGTACGATATTAGTTTTGAAAAAAAAATGACACACTGAAAAAATGAAACAGGAAAAGGTATACTAATATCTCGCAGCTTTTGGTTTTAGGTGGTAGTTGCATTTCTCCTTTAGGTCGTTTAGATAGTTCAGTATTTTTGAAATGTTCCATAACATGTATTAACTACTTTTATAATCAGGAAAAAAAGGTATGTAGAGATGATTCAGACAAAATGAGGGGAAGAGTTAGCCAAAGTGAGGAGGCCATCTTCAGTCTGATTGGATCAGCAAATAAGGGAGGAAATGTTGCTCACCACTAATGGTTTGAGTGTGTGTGTTGAATGATGATGGTGGTGGTGGTGGTGGTGGGATGAGGGAACCCTGGGATGTGATGGTTTTCTTCGTTACAGATGGCGCTTTAGAGCTGGGAGGTACCATGGGCTTGGTGGAGGTCTACCCAGGTATCAGGTAGATTTCATATTTTCACAGTAAGTAAAGATCAGACGGAGCTACTTTAAGCCTAAGGGGAAAACATAAAATCTGAAAGTAGAAACTCTTCTCTACCCCTTCACCTTTTCAGACGAAAAGAAAGACCCCCAGGGCCAAGGGTCTTCCTCATTCTCAGAGTTGCTTTGATTTGTGATCTGGTTTTATGTGGGTAGTCCATTTTCACTCTTGAGTTTCTTTTCTTTCTTTTTTTTTTTAAAGTGATTTTCATTATTACTTTTTGCTCTTTTGCAAAGAGCTAATTCTGCAGAATTGGGGCAAGGAGGGCCAAGGGAAGTTAGTGAATGTAGTTATACCAGTTAGGAAGTTCACATAATCTCAAAGTAACTTCAAGAGTATTCTTTGGCTAGAATATTTTCTAGCCGTGGCCCTTACTTCCCAGGGGCAGATGGTGATGTCTTATTGAGATGCAGGTAGAGCTTGTACTTGAAACTCAAGGCTTTCTCTTTATGACTTAGCTGGGAATCCTCACCTTTTTCTCCTCTATCTCCCTTCCACTAGGAGGCAGGCTCTAAGCCTTTGCACTGTCTACCTTTATGTCACTTATTTGATGCATCAACATTCCTTCAAATACTTGAACGAGTCACCGAGGCGCAAAGTATACTTTTTATTTTTTAGTGATACTTTTCTGCATTTTCTCTAAAACTAAAGATGAGAATGAAACCACAGCTTGGACAAAATGCTATAGAAAACAAAAGTTCCCACCCTTTAAAACTTTTATCATGAAAAAATTTGAATATATATAAAAATAGTGAGAATAGACTAACATACCCCCATGTACCATCATTCAACATCAACAGTTCTCAATATTTTCCCAGTCTTATTTCATCCATCATCCTTAGTTTTTTTTTCTTTTCTGGAATAATTTAAAATAAATCCCAGACATCATATTCATTTCAGCTGCCTGATAAGGACTTTAAAAATGTATATGACTGGGCTTCCCTGGTGGCACAGTGGTTAAGAATCCGCCTGCCAATGCAGGGGACATGGGTTCAAACCCTGGTCTGGGAAGATCCCACATGCCACGAAGTAACTAAGCCCGTGAGCCGCAACTACTGAGTCTGTGCTCTAGGGCCCACGAGCCACAACTAGTAGCCCGCGTGCCACAACTACTGAAGCCTGCAGCCTAGAGCCCATGCTCTGCAACAAGAGAAGCCACCGCAATGAGAAACCTATGTACCGCAATGAAGAGTAGCCTCTGTTTGCCGCAACTAGAGAAAGCCCACGCGCAGCAACAAAGACCCAACGCAGCCAAAATTAATTTAAAAAAATAAATATATTAAAAAAATGTATATGACTACAATGTGATTATCACCTAACAAAATTAGCAATAGTTCCTTAATGTCATCAAACACCCAGGCCGTATTCAAACTTCTTTGAATATCTAAAAAAATATAGAAAAGACTTCAAGAACTCTCTCATGAGGAGGAAAAAGAGAGATGGGCTTAGGACATTTGTGAGAGGAGGCATAATTACTCAGCTTAGCTTGTCCCTTAAAAAAGAACCAGAAGCCAGAGATAGTGCTTCTAGGAATTTAAAACAAATTCAGCTGTTCAGATATAGAAAATTCTTGTCTCGGACATGATGGGGGCTCATAGATATTCTCTAGCCTAAAGGGCCCTCAGATCAGCCTTTTCTGCCTTTTCAAGTCAAACTTAAAAAACAAAGGAACACACACAAAGTACTTCAAAATTGTACACAGAACTCATGCTTTTAAAATGTGTTTTATTTTATTTTAATTTTATTTTAAAATGCACAGAAGCAAGGAGAAGAAAATGAGAATCAGCTACAATCTCAGGACCATAGACAATTCATCTTAACATGTTGGTATATATACTGCTCTAGACGTTTTCATAACTGTGGAATCATACTGTACATATTTTGAAAACTGCTTTTATCCCATTCAGCATAGGGACCCTTTTCCTGTGTCAGTTAATATACTTGTACTCTGCTATTTTAAAGCGTATTGATTACAGGAATAAACTAATTAGTTTATCCAAGAACCACCTGTTCTTGAATAATTTTTTTCCCATTATAAACAGTGTAGACAAGAATATGTGTGTAACTAAATATTTCATGTCAAAGTTTGTGGAAGAATAAGAACTCTCCTCTCTGCCATCCTTCTTCCCTTCTCACTCATTCTCATCCCATATAATGTAGCCAGACTCCCCTTGGTTCTCCTGGAATCTCTCTGGCACCCCGATCTGAAATACCACACTGTCCCCTTGTCTCACAGACCTGTCTCTCCTCCAGTGTTTGTTTCCTGTTAGCCAGTGGCCCCTCCGAGGCCCCCAGGCCTCACAATCATTTCACTTTGGGCCTGCATGTCAGCTCTAGCTCTAATAATCTTACAATAACCCTTCAAGGTAACTAGATAAATAACAGATACTTCTATAGTACTTACTCTGTGCCAGGTACTATTCTATGAGCTTTACATTCACTTACCCATTTATTCCCATACAACAACTTTGTATGATACTATCAGTATTGCCTATTTACAGTTGAAGAAGCTAAGGCTTAGTGACTTTGGAGGCAGCATGGCTTCAGAGTCCAGGCTCTTAATCACTGAGCTATACTGCCTCTATTGACAAAGGTGCAAAACTCAGAGACGTTAAGTAATTCACCCAAGATCGCACAGTAAGCAGCAGATGTTGGGGCCAAACCCAAGCTTGCCTGATCCCAGGGTCTGTGCTCTCCTTCTTACTCTGAATTGCCTCTTTTTATTTAGCAGGGGTTGTCAAACTTTTCCTGTAAAAGGCCAGATAGTAAATATTTTAGGCTTTGTGGGCCATAAAGTCTTTGTTGCAACTTTGAGTTGTAGCAAGAAAGAAGCCATAGAAAATTTGTAAATGAAAGATCATGACTATGATCCAAAAAAATGTTATTTATGGACACAAATCTGAATTTCATACGATATGCACATGTCATGAAATACTGTTCTTTTGATTTTTTTTTACCATTAAAATTGTAAAAACCATTCTTAATTCGTGGACCATACGGAAACAGATGGTGGGCTTGGCCCACAGGTGACCCATAGTTGACAACTTTGCTTTACAGTGTCATTACATTCTAGAATGGTTAGATATGCATGTATTTGCCTCTTTGCTTTCTTTCCTTGAACAATTCAGCTTGGGCCCCAAATGTGCATACCCAACTGAGAAAATATGAGTCCTTCAGTAAAAGAAATTCCTTTAGAAAGCAGTTCAGAGACCAAGTGACCTTCCCTTGAGTATGCCTCGTGGGGTTCCACCCTCAACTCCAAGCAGTTTTTCAGAAAATTCCAACTACTTTGAGAGAGATACATTTTCCCATCACTTTATTAGTTTTGAAATGAGATTCTAGAGTCTTTATTGGTGCTCTGGGCCGTTGCCTGGCTGACTAGCCTTGTTTTTGACTCTGAACTTGGACCAAATTGAGAACTCTAGACCTGTGGAGACAATCCAGTTACTGTGCTCCTGGGAGTGGAAGGGACCATTCAGAGCAGGGTGGGTGGGACAGAGGAGGGGAAGGGTGCCAGGGTCCCTGCTTGGCCTGGGGTCGGGGGGCAGGGCTCCTGGCTCAGAGAGGCCTCAGGGCTTAGTGATATTCCATTTAAATTCAGTTATAATGGGATTAAATAAGCTTTAGGTTTAGGAATGTAAATACTGCTTAGAACCTTGACTCTGGAGAACAGTAATAAAAGCTGCAAACCAGCATCTTGCAAGCAAACTTTCAGAATTAAATCCACTTGGAATACAGACGATCTGTGTATAAAAATAAACTGATTTAAAAGTGATTTCTTTTTGTGATTCAGAGGAGAAATTTAATCATTATTTGTAGCAATTAGAAATGAGCTAAGGGGAATTACTGAAGTAGGGTTGAGAATTAGTGAAATGAACTCTTGCAAGATGAAAAACTTAAGATAAAATATTCCTTGAGAAGATGTTCCCTGCAAAGGCGATAACCTTAATTTTAAAAATACTTTTTCCTGAAGTTTAATCTTCATACAGAAAAGTGAACACATCATAGGTCTGCAGCTTGAAGAATTTTCACAAACTGAACACACTTGTGGAACCAGTTTCCGAATCAAGACACAACACACTTCTTGTAAATATCAAGAACTCCTTTATTTGTAGGAGGAGAATGGGAGTAGGGACCTGTTTGGAAGGGATGGCCGGAAAAAGTGCCTCGAAACTGGGTTTGCTTAGGAAGCATGGTTTTACTTGAGGTGCCTTGGGTAGGGCAATGGGAATTATGGGGTGTGGGTGACACGTGGAGCTGCTGCAGCTTGGGAGTCACCCTCTGTTTAGGTCTAACTTTGCCTCTGCCATTGCCTCACAGTGTGACTGTGACAGGACTCCCCACCCACTGAAGTCTCTGCAGTTGTGAAATGTTGATCTCCATGCGGACAGCAGCCGGCTTGCTCACTGTTACGCTCTCAGGACCTGATACGGTGCCTGCCACACAGGAAGGCCCAAACAACCGTTTTTTAAAAACGAGGAAAACAACTAATGAATAATGTAGAAGATGCTCAATAATGTAAATAAAAGTCACAAAATGACCCATTGATCCAGTAATGCCATATTCGTAAATGTATTCCCCAAGAATATTTTTCCATGTAAAAGTAACTTCTATAAATGAATATATATTTTATATATAAAATAACACTTGTTAATTATTGTGAAATATTGAAACTAACTCAAAGACTGCTAGCAGTGGGGAACAGCTGTGCAGTTATGAATTGTTGAAACATTGAAAGATATTTAGCTAAAACCTGGCAAGTATGTTGATTATGTTGAAATAGAAAGTTTTTTAAATTGGAAAAAATATTTAGAAGATATATACAAGTGAATATCTATTACAGAAAGAAAACAATGACAATTTGGACTGATAAAGCTTACAAGCGGCTATACTTTTCCTCTATTAAGTTGCTTAAGATTTTTTGAATTGATTCTCTTTCCCCAGAAGAAAAAGAAACGAAGTGAAGCACCCACTCTCCTACCACCACCCCAGCCCCCCCAATACGTGGAGCCCCCCATCCTGAGCAGGGGCTGCTCTTGCTGTCGTGTCCCTGCTAGGCTGCGAAAGTGTTGTTGAGAGAAGGCGCTGGCGGGAGTTGCTGAGAAGCACAATGATTTCCTAATCGTCTAAGTGTGTTAGATTCACGGCAGAAGCAATTTCCTTAATGAATGAATTGGCTGTTGCCAGCATAAGTCCTTTGCCCAAAACTCTTACAAGAAGGATGACATATAGATGTATCCTTTATCATTGACAGGCTATCCCTGGCAGATGGCTGCCATGGGTTCATCTTTTAAAAAAAATATCAGGGTTTTATCAGCATTTTGAAGTAAGCCACAGATTCAATCGAAGCCCAGATAACCTAAAATCTGCAATAATAATAGTCAATGAAAGTCATAATTTCATCTTAGTTTTATATTATGCTCTATCATTGTTTTCATTTTTAATTTATTTTTTATTATTTTTATTATTTTTTATTTTTGGCCATGCCACACAGCTTATGGGATCTTAGTTCCCTGAACAGGAATTGAACCTGGGCCCTGGCAGTGAAAGCGCCAAGCCCTAACCTCTGGACCACCAGGGAATTCTCTGTTTTTTTATTTTATAAATTATTATTATTATCATTTTGTGCTCTATCATTCTGAAGGGGCTTTCTCACAAGACAATCAAGAGAGTATTCTCAAATGTACAACGTCTTTTAAAAGTACAAGCATAAATTATTGCTGTGTTATCATTTCCATATGAAGATGTGAGTCTTCAGATAGAGTCTGGACGAATATTTGACGTCCCAGCCCCCATGCTTGGACATTCAATATTTGGCATTTTAAATAAATAGTAGTAGAAGTTGAAAAATACGGTGCCTGCCCATAGATCCCATGTGCCAGGTTCTGTGCTAAGCCAGACCCTCCACATACTGAATTGTTATAATAATTCCATCAAGAAGGTGCTTTTCTTATTTTCATTTTTATGAAGAAACCAAGGCTCAGAGAGGTTAAGTAACTTGGCCAAGGTCACCTAGCTTATGTGTGGTAAAAATGAATTTGTGAAAATCAAGTGAATTATTTATTTGATTAACTCATTTGTAAAGGCTATTATGTCTAATTAAACAGAGACTGTAGGTGGACGAAGATAATAATGTCCTGGAGGGGAATGTCTGGATTTAGAGGAGTGATTTAAAAAATTACCTTTTGAAGGAGACCTATCCTACGGGTCTGTTTTACATAACTTTACATGTGATCTGTCAGGAAGATTGCCAATGGAGGAGGTTATAAGCCCAGATTGTATTAATAACCTTTACTTTGAAATTTGGTCCAAAAGACCTTTCCTTCGTCTGAAGCTGGGATGGCCCTGTGATGACGTCCCTTGGCAGACGGGACACTGTCTCCAAGGCTGATCTCATTGTCTGGAGCTCTTTCACCTGCAGTGAATGAGAATTTATTTGACCGTTTCAAGAAATTCAGATTCCGTCATATTTATGTGGCCCGGTTTAAGTGACAGGCACCGAATACGGTTGCTTTTAAGCAAGTTATTTTGTTTAACCAGGGGCCTAGCAGAGTTCCTGATTACATAGGTAGCTGTTCAGAAAAGAAAGAAACAATTTTATCCTCACAACATCTCTGACAAGTGGTTCCTAAATCTGTCACAATCTTGTGGATGAGTAAACCGAGGCTTGGAGATTAAGCAAAGTGCTCAAAGCCATGTCGTTGTATAGGTAATGGAGTCTGATTTCAGATGCAGAAAATAACAAGGACAGTGCCTTTTCCATTACATCTATAGCCAATTCTTGGAAAAACCTCAAGGGAAAAACCACAGCAAATTTTTAGAGTTCTGGTGATTTCTTCTTTCTGATCTCAGCACAAATTCCCACATAAACCAAGGACTGGCTGATGAATCAATAAATGAAAGGAAGCGCTTCCGTTATGTGCGGCTCATCACATTGCTCTTTCTTGCAGTTCCCAAAGTGGCTGGGATCCATTAGAGACTGAAGTGGCAGAGACCACTGTCGGCTGTGGTCTCAACTTCTTGGAGCAGAAGCCAAGAGAGAGCAGTCTGAAGACGTCTCATCCACACATCAGGTTGCTACTGTGGTCTTTTTCATGTTGCCACCAGAGCAATTGCTTGTGTTTTTATCCGTGGGCTGGTTTTAGAGATCAGATCAGCTTCTGCTTCTTGACTGGGTGGGGTCGTGGGTACGGGGTATAACAGATCCAAGCTTTCCCCGCCAAGGGTAAGAGTGGCTTAGACAAGGGGGGAGCTCCACTGAGGTGGACCCCCTGATTAATCAGTTTGCCAATGAGGAAGCTCCCCCATCAGCAAAAAAGGGAAAAAAGACTCAATTTCTCCCTTTCTTTTTCTTTTTCCAGTTGAAGACCAGCCTTTGGAGGTTTCCAAAGTAGATGGTGCGTCTCCCTTGGATGGACCGCATGACGTAACATTCTGCAAATTGCTGTCAGAGGTGCTAAGAACACAAACCCCTCTGGTTTCCATTCCTCGTTGTTGAATGGCGTTTGCTTCAGCAGTCCACTGAGGGCTCTTTTCCTCGGGATTCTGAACTTGTAACTAGGAATCCGAGCTGGGAAGATGCTGAGTTCCATCAAGTGTGTGTTGGTGGGAGACTCTGCTGTGGGGAAAACCTCTCTGTTAGTGCGCTTCACCTCTGAGACCTTCCCAGAGGCCTACAAGCCCACAGTGTATGAAAATACAGGTGTCGACGTCTTCATGGATGGCATCCAGATCAGCCTGGGCCTCTGGGACACAGCTGGCAATGATGCCTTCAGGAGTATCCGCCCTCTGTCCTACCAGCAGGCAGACGTGGTGCTGATGTGCTACTCCGTGGCCAACCATAACTCCTTCCTGAACCTGAAGAACAAGTGGATCAGTGAAGTCAGGAGCAACCTGCCCTGCACCCCCGTGCTGGTGGTGGCCACCCAGACTGACCAGCGGGAGGTGGGGCCCCACAGGGCTTCCTGCGTCAACGCCATAGAAGGAAAGAGACTGGCCCAGGAGGTGAGAGCCAAGGGCTACCTGGAGTGCTCAGCCCTCAGCAACCGGGGGGTACAGCAGGTATTTGAGTGTGCCGTCCGGACTGCCATCAACCAGGCCAGGAGACGCAACAGAAGGAGGTTCTTCTCCGTTAACGAGTGCAAGATCCTCTAAACCCCAAAGACTCTACGCAGCAGTCACTTACGGCAAAGACTAACTGGGACAGGGAGAGCAGGCAAGCCAGCAAGGGTCGATGCGCCTCCTGGGCACGTCCTGAGCAGCCTGAAACAGCATGAGCAGCAGCAGGAAACCTTTCGGATACAGTTGTTGATGAGACTTGGCTACTGGATGCTTTTACGAAATACCCTCTACCAAAGAACTCTTTGCCCAGTACAGTTAGAAGATCCCTTGGGAAACTGTAATGAATATTCCATCTTCGATTACAAAACCAAAGTGGTCTCCATGATTTTGGATAATGAAGTGAGTTTTCCAAAGAATTCCATATTTAAAGACACATTTTATTTAAATAATAGCAAAATAGATAGCACTGGTATATAATTAGTTTTCACACTTGGAAAGTCTTTTCCTACCTACTGACAAACACAAATTGATGTACGAGTGAAACGACCTTATAGGGCCCTGCCATATGTTTGTAGTGTTGGTATTTTCGTCTGAAGTAGTAATTTTGTTGAAACCACTTGCCGGCTAGATTTTATTAGGTAATCAAAATTTTTAATTACTGTAAACTGATCCTTGCAATTAATTTTCCACCCACTTGTTATTCAGAGTTGTATATAAAATACAGTTCAATGACATAAGATACTTTAATACTGCCTAATGATTTTAAACAGCTATCATTATATGTCTCTGTAATTATTTTTTTTAAAAAGCGCATTTCTTATGGTTTTGCCTTTCACCCAAAGAACTCCAGTTATGTACTAAGTATTCTTCTGTCATTCACCAAAACAGATTGAAGGAAAACCTTTCAGGTAGAGAATCAGACTGCTCAAAGTGATGGCAGCAGAACTTGGAACAGACGCGAGGAAGTCTTACTTTCATTTCAGAGACCGCTGCACTTTGCCTGCTTCTTCTGACACCGGGGTTCCTAGCTGGTTGTAGGTCTTGTGAAGGGGCAGGCTCAAAGTCTATATAATTGTGATTTAGCAAATTTGTTATCTGAGCTCTAAACTGAGCTGGCATGGCAACATAATTCATTAATTTTAGGACCTAATCAGAATAATTGGGATGGTGTCTACATGTATATGTACGTATTTAAGGGAAAAAAGGGAATTTATAGCTTTTACTATTTCATGAATATGAAACACCTGAGTAGGAAAAAAAATCACAAATTCCCAGCACAGGGAACAGGAAAACTATACAGCAATTGCTCAGATAATAAAAATTTCTTAAGGGAAATACTGAATCAATAGGGACATCCCTCCAACCCCCAACCACCATTCTGTCTAATAGCTTAAAAGCAATGGTATTGACCATCTGTTAAAGCTGAGAACAGAGGACTATGTAACTTAAGAAATCGTGAAGGCTGGAACCCACGTGTTTCATTTACTCACCTAATCAAAACCTATAACTACTCTGAACCACGTTTATGAAAGTACATCATTGTTATGGTGTAACATGCCATTACACACCAATGGTAAGGCAGTTGGCATAAATGACTATGATTAGACCTATGTTGACATAACCAAACTGATTTTTCAGTTTCCTTATGTGGTCAATTCTTTATAGCTATAATCGATGTCAAAATCAAATGTGTGCTCATCTCCACACTGCCTTCTCTTTTTCCTCTTCTCCCATCCACATTCAGGAAAAGGGCTGGGACCAGGGTCTGAGTCTCTGCGTCCAAGGTTCCCTCAGTCCTCTGGGGCTGACATATCTGCCTTCACCTGGACAGCTCCAGCTCTCCAGTCCCACAGCTCATCCTCGGCTCTGTGTCACCTGTGTCCCTTGACTTGAGAGCTACTATATCCAGCTGTCTATGTTGGGCATCCAGAGGGTTGGAGGTCTTCAAAGCTGGCCAGGCAGGGGAGGCGATGGGAGTGCATCTCCTTGTGATATCCCTGTTGACCCTCCTCCTCTTCTCCAACAATCGCAAATGGTCTTAAATAACTTCTGCAGATTTTCCTTCAGGGCCAGTCTTTAAGGTGGGCGGTCTTTAACATGATAGCAGGAATAAATTTCTAATGACTAAAATTGGTTGTCCCAAAGCTTTTCCTTCTTTCTTGTTGAAGGGAGATTGGCGGGGTGGGGACTGAAAATGGGAAGGGCCCAGGTAACTGGGTAACTGATTCTAAGTGAGGGAAGAGGTGGTGATTCCACGGTGGAAGCGGTGGAGGAAGGGAAGGTCATAGAGGGCATGGTCAAATGACTTTGCCTTCATCTGGGCCACAGATGAGCCCTCTGCTTGCTGGCTGGAGCCAAGCTTAAAGGCTGTCTCTGGGAACCCTCACACCTGAGAACAGGAATCCACGTGTAAACCCTCCCCAGCAATGGGACCTGGCAGAAACCGAGGCCCGCTGGCGTCTGCCTCCCCTACTAGACGATCATTCTTGAAGGCTGGGCCACCTCCTGTTCATCTCGGTGTTCCCGGGGCCCAGCTCAGGGAAAGAAGCATAGCGAAACAAAGTTGTGTTGAACTGAATCGGAGAGAAGGACAAGAATTGGGCTTATGTGCTGCGAAGTGCTTATGGGAATGAAGCAGACCTCCACCAGCCCTGGGGGGTAGGGGGCAGGGGTGGGGAAGAAGCGAAAAGGGGTCATTTCGTTAGAATCCATGCAGTGTGTGTTCTACGTGGCTGTATATCTATTTTTCCTGCCTCGACTCAGGCTATGTTTCTTCCCCTTCAAAACTTTCAGTGCCTTTTTGTAGACTATTGTATGCTGATTTCTAACCATGCCAAATAGCAACATTAAATATGCTCTTGTTTACGTGAAAGAGTTGGTTTGAGTAGGTAACGCATCCTATTCTGTTTTACTTTGTACTGACAAAACGGGGCGGCCGAAGCTAGTGTGATGAAATGAGGCTGAGCGGCAGGAAAGTGGAAGGCATCCCAGCGGTTACAGTTTGCGGAGGGCTCCGGACGTGCTGACCCCTGTGCTAAGCACTTGAGCGTGTGTTATCTCACCATGTGGGGTGAGCACCACCTCACACGGGGAAACTGAGGCCTGGCGCAGCAGGTGAGTGGCAGCAGCAGGAGTCTCGAGTGGGTCTGTCAGACTCCAAAGCTGTGCTCAAGACCACTGTGCCCCACTTCCGCCCAGAGCAGCCCGGCTGTATGGTTTTGCCACATCTCGTCTCATGTAACCTTGCAGGCCCCAACCTTACTAGTCCCTGTATTTTAAAACTTATTTTTAATAAAATATTCCCAGTCTGATCTTTATCTTCCCCTTTTATTTTTATTTCTGGCAATAAGGAAGGGACCCACCTAAGTCACAGAGCACCATCATTTGCAAAGGTGTCTGCTTTAACCCTTGGCTTTTAAGTATAATTTTATAGGTTGACTGCATGTGAATTGGCAGAAATGAAATACATCATGATTTGATGCTTTAAAAACCTTGGGAAAAATTCTCTTTTTCATTTCACTTTTCCACCCCTCGGGTTTCAGGTATCTTCTTTGAATGAGGGAGTGACAGGGGAGAGGAGGGCCTGATTCTTTCCTTTTAAGGATTTGGTACCAAGGAAGGGCACTTTACCCATTATGAGATGGGATGAAAGGATTCCAGTGTGGCACATCTAAGGGTTACACTACGGTGGAGGGGATGGAGCATCTGCAAGTGTTCATCCCCAGGGCCGAGAAGACTATTCTATGGGTTGAGTCAGATCAGAACAACTCAAGGGTAGGGTCCTATTTTCCCTCAGGCTGTATCTCTTCTGATAAAGCAAAGAAGCATTAATCACTAGCCAAGATCCTGAGCAGTTTTTCACCAGAAAAGATAAAACAAGCCACAGAAATTATTTGTAACGTAAAGTTCCTAAAGAGTACTTGATTCAACCTAAAGTTCATATTTTGGTCAATTCTAAAATATATCCTGACATGGGACGCAATCCTTAATGGTAGATAGACAGCAATAATGGGGGAGTAAGAGGCAGACATATTTTGGAGTCACAAAGTCTGGGTCATGTGTCTTTCAGCCTCAATTTCCTTAACTTAAAACAGTAATTCCTGGATTCCTCTAAGAATTCGTGCAATAATATTCGTACAATAATAGCTTTATATCTGTGAACTGTTGTTCAAATGGATGTGTCGTTACGGTTTTGGTGGACCTCTATGCAGATACATAGGCTGAACATTCTAGATCAGATCAGAATATTCTAGAACTTGTTGATAGTGGGCCACACGATGGGAAACCTACACAGAAGCAGGTGCCATTTGTAGCAATGCTAGATAGAGCAAGATGAGTAAAATGACACGTAATGATAGTGGCAACAAACTACATTTGATTCCTACTGGTTCCAGCTTTGTGCTAGGCACTTTACATGCACCATGTCATTGAATCCTCAGAACATGCTCAGAAGGTAGATATTATTCTCTTTCTGTTGATAAGCAACTGAGGCTCAGACTGATATATGGAGATATTTCCCTTGTACAGTTACTTTTCAAAACGTCCCAGTTTTACTATGTAATTTTGGTTTAATTAAACTTGACCAGCTAAAAATTATACGGTGAATTATATTTAATGTTCATTACACTCGCTAACTTAGCTAAGATAGTGAGAATGATCCCTGTTACGCGCTGATGATTAGGGCTTGGCAGCCTTCCTTCATGCGCTTCCTTTTGTCACTTTTCCTATGAAAAAGTCTCAGCTGGTTCCTATCCCACTGCCGTGGTGGTCTCTGCTGGCTGTTCCCACTCCCCGTTTCCATTTTCCACCCTTGGCTGCCCTCCCCTGTGGCTGGGAGGCCAACCCTGTGGGCTGCATCACCCAGGATCTCTTCCTGGCTGGCTTCTACTTGAATGCAGCTGGTGGGAGACTCTGGCTGGAAGTCAGAGGGTAGGAGGAGAGAACAGGTGGGTGTTTTTTCCTACTTCTTTCTTGCTTGGGTGATGCTTATCTGTCCATAGCTGTGAATCCCTCTCACCTGCTGAGCAGCTTCTCCTCCACATCACCAGCTTTCATGGGGCCCCAGGATGGTATTTCCTCTCTCTGCCTCTCCGTCCTGTAGGAAGTAATGGCTTCCTGCTGGTGCTAGTCTTGGGATGCAGCAACATCCCTCCTGTGTTCCCTTAACCCAGACCTCTACAAGTAGTGCCTTCATTCAGATCTCTTCATCTGAACCATCTGGAATAAATTTGGTTTCCTATGGAATTTTGACTGATATACTCACCAAATATTAAAAGTCAGCTATATGTTCTGGCAGTAAGTGAGTACACATAACTCTTCTGAAGGATATGGGTTTGGCAGCGTGGCTAACTCCCCTGTCCTGAGCCTCAAAAGCCAAGAAATATCACTCTCTACTTCTATTTTGCTTGGAAGAGAAAGGAGTATGCTGATTAATTCTAATCTGAATATGCAAAAGAATAGTTCTGGGAGAGCAAAGTTCAAGAATTGTGGGGTTTCTAATGACATATTTATATTAAGAAGCTTTTATCCATAATATATAAAGAACTACTATGAATCATCAAGAAAAACAGCCCAATTTTAAAAATGCATATTTCTCAGAAGAAATATGCGTGACCAATAAACAATAGAAAAGGTGCTCAATCTCACCAGTAGCAGGGAAATGCAAACAAAATCCACAATGAGATATCATTTTCACACTACTGTATTGGCAGAGAATTAAAAAGTATGACTATGAAACATTGGCAAGGGTATGAAACAATAGGAAACCTTATATGCTTCTTGTGGGGATATAAGTTGATATAACATTTTGGCATTTCTTAGTAGTATTGAATATCCTATACCCTTGACCTAGACATTTCATGCCCTAGAGATATACTTGCATAGACTTCCTGGGAGACCTGTATGTAAACGTTCTTAGTAGCATTGTAGATAATAGCAAAAACTACAAACAACACAATGTAAATAGAGAGAATGGCTAAATAAATTTTGGTATATTCTCACATAGAATACTATGCAACAATGAAAATGAATGAACTGTAGCTATATGTATCAATAAATTAATGTAGACAATATTGAGAAAAAAGCAAGTAGTCAAATAATATATGTATTATGATCACATTTAAGTGAAGTTCAAATGCAAGCAAAGCTTAACAATACAATATTTAGGGTTAGAAACATTTTAAAGCATAGGAATGATTAACACAGCATTTAATTAAGTGGTTACCTCTCCTAGGGAGATAAGGGAATACAACTGAGCAGGGTCACCCAGGGATGTCACAGGTATTGGTAATGTTCTATTTCTTAAGTTTGTGAAGTGGGTACAAGAATGATCATTTAATTTTTTCTGTTATTTATTCTTCAAAAATATTCCTATGTGTTTTATACACTCTTTTGTGTGCCTGATATAATTCATAATTTTAAAAGTTATTTTAGGACTTCCCTGGTGGTCCGCGGTTAGGACTCCACGCTCTCACTGTCAAGGGCCCAGGTTCGATCCCTGGTCAGGGAGCTAAGATCCGACATGCCGCACGGTGTGGCCAAAAAAAAAAAAAAAAATTTTTTTTTAAAGTTCAGGTTGTACAGTCAAATTTCCAGAATTCCAGCTCTGCCCCTCACTAGCTTTGCAGCCTTGTTCAAGTTAACTAGCCTCGCTGTACATCAATTTCCTCATCTGTAAAATGGAGAAAATAATACCACAGGGTGGTGAGGATTAAAGAAAGGAATGAACACAGGTAAAGTCTGCACTATGTCTGGCACATAGCAAGTTTTCAATAAATGGCAGCTCTATCATTCAATTGTCATCCTCCCTCAGAGCTGGGAGGATCCTGATCTTTAGTGGATGAAGACATTAAGATCTGGGGACGGTTAAATGACCTTCCCAAAACTCTATGAGCTGGTGGCAGACTCAGCCCACCTCACTCTCCCTACCACCCTTTGGGTGTTCTTTCTCTAAGCTTCATGAGCAGAGAGGTTTTGTTTTACTTGTTCGCTTTTTATAAGCTCACTTTTCAATCCAGATTTCCTGTACTCTATAATTTGCAGTATTTTTTCTTAGCACAAAGCAGGTGCCTTTCAGTGCCTTACAGAAGGGATCAACAGAGATTCCGTTGCCTTATTTATTCATTCAGCACTTACTAGGCTCCTTTTGTCCTCTCAGGGGGTGATACTAGGCTTCTTACGTTCTCTCAGGGGGTGATTCAAAGAAAGTAGAGGACGTCACTAAAAGAGATATCGATCTGAGCATCTCTCCATCGCTGGATTCACAATATTGTTTCATAATTATGTGTTCATATTTCCATTCCCCCCCATTGGACCGTGACCTTCTTAGCAACAAGACTGCAAATAGCCAAAGCTGCTGCTTTTGTGGAGTTTAGGATCTAGTTAGGGAGGGATAGCTGTGTATGTGCAGATAATAATTATGTAAACAAATCTGATAAATATGGATGGGTGATCAGTACTATAAGGAAATAAATTAGGAAAAGGGAGAGAGGACACTTGGTAGTTTATCCTCCTAATTGAGGAGAAGCCTGGTTGATATAGACAGACTGCATCATTTAAAAATAAACCACCCCTCTGAAAAAGAAAGCAGGCTTAACTTTTTCTCTGCTGGCCTCAAAAAAGGGACACACAGCTTTTCACAACAATCAGTGTTCAATACCCGTTTCCCTCCAGAAGTGACTGACTTGGGGGATTCCAACCCACCTGACTGTTGGGTTAGGGCTGTTCCAAAGGCTGGATTAGCAAAGAGACTGGCACAGAAAAGTGACATGATTTACAGAAGCTGGGGTTTATGCAGGCAAGTGGTTTCCAACAGATTCTGAAAACAAGGAAGGAAATGACTAGAACTCAGGGTCTAGGTAGGACTCAAAGTGGAGCCAAGAGCTTGCCTGCTGGAACTTGTGGAGCAATTCTAAGAATATGTGCGTGGATGTGGTAGCACAGGCTTGAGAAACAGCAAGGTTACAGCATGCTAGAGCCCATCTACTGATGCAGTTGGAGTGCTTGCCCTTTATGGCTGTGTTGTTTGAATAGAACATAGTAAGTTGCCCCAATCTGTCTTCCCTCTGTGGAAGTTTCACCCTGATGGAAACAGCAGGGGTGCAATTTACGAGTGAGTCACTGGAATTAACCAAAGAGCAGTTGTTGGGTGGTAAAGCTGTCATCTCAGGGAACTAAAGATTTACTGAGGATTTTGATTGACAATGTTTTTTTTTTTAAGTTTTCAGAAAGCCCCCAATAAATCACTGCATGTATGTACTTCTCAAATACATCTCTCTTTCCCCCTTTTCTCCTCCTTTTCATCATTTCTCTCTGCAGCTAGGTACCCCTATCACCTGTCTTTGGTTGCTCCAGCATCTGAAATGGTGCTGTGCCCATAGTAGATGCTGACCTCTATTTCTTGAGTAAATCAATCCTTATTATCACCATCTCACACATTCATTCATATAGCACTTTAAAATTGTCCAAAGTGCTTTTCCATGTCTTCTGGTACTAATTGCCAGTATTTGCTTAGCACTCTCTAAACAATCAAGTACTTCGTGTATGTTGTCTCCCATGACCTCACAACAATGCTGTGGGTTATTATTATTTGGCCCATTTTACAGGCAAGGAAGCTAAGGCTCTGGAAGGTTAAATGACTCATCTATGTGCACTTAACTGACACTTGGCAGATTCGGGATTGTGCTTAGGTCTCTTGGCTCCAAACT
Organism: Balaenoptera musculus; assembly: GCF_009873245.2. NCBI lineage: Eukaryota > Metazoa > Chordata > Mammalia > Artiodactyla > Balaenopteridae > Balaenoptera > Balaenoptera musculus. Next base: position 75,594,871 of record NC_045789.1, on the reverse strand, counting down.
CCCCTTTTTCCATGCCACTAAGCTTTCATCTGAGGCTGAAGCCGACCCTGTGAAGAAGAAACAAGAGAGATGAGGCCCAGGAAGGCAATGTGACATGTCCAGGCCATGCATACAGTTACTGACCAGAAGAGAGGTCTCTGTTTCTAAGCCCTGGCCGTCAATATTATCATTCTTATTATCAGAACATGTTTAAAAAGAATTGGACCCACTGCTATGTGGTTGTCTCTGATCAACAAATGGAAAAGTCTGAAAGAGGGAAATTATCTGTTAGTCTAGGTCCAAACCATATTTGCATTAATTCTCTGGATACTGCCTGCAAACTCACACTAACTTTTTTCTCTCCTTCTGTTAGTGTGTATACTTCCATTGAGGGTCTAATATATAAATCAACATGGCTGGAACATTTTCTTCTGTTTCTCTAATATTTTTGTTAAATTATGATAATTATTATACTATATAGTATCAATGTTTATATAATATATTATATTGTATTATATATTATTACTATTATTATATTATGTGCTATTATTAGACTCACATTTTTGGAGCTGGAATAAAACTCAGGGAGGATTTAACACAAGCTCATCACTTTGCAGATGAGGAAACTGACTCTCCAAGTTGCCCAAGGACACACAGCTGGCTGCAGGCAAAGCTGGGACTTGAGGGCCAGGTCTCAGCTCCCAGGAGCTCTTCTACCTTCCCTCAGGCCTCAGACCTCCCAGCCTCTACCTTGTTTCAGGTTTCAGCGATGGAATTTTAAAGGTTTACCCTTTGCTTAAAACGTCAGGGGCACTGGCAGGTGATTAAAAAAAAAAAAAGAAAATGTCAGAGGGAAAGGCCAACACATGAAACCAGCAACAGTAGAAGTGCAGGAAGACACAGGGCACAGCAGCCAGCCAGCAGCACTGCCTTGTGTGTTATTAACAAGCTCAACAGCCAGAGCTATGAGCCCTGAACAACTCAGAGCTGGGCCTTCATGGGCTCAGGGGGAATCTGAGAGAGGCTCTCCCTTCTTCCACCCAAATGCTCAGAAGGGAAATTGGCAAGCCAGCCTGGTTGTGACAGGTTAAAAGAGTCATAGAGGAAAGAGATTCTTTACATAGATATGTATTTCTATATCTGTCCCCCCAGATTATACAAATATTGCATGCTTATTGTTTAAAAAATTAGAAAAAAACAGCAAAGCAAAAGACAATAATTAAAATCACTGATTATCACTGTTACATCATTTTTTGTATTTACCCCTCCAGAATTTTTCTTATCCACGTATGCATGTATTTTTGCAAAACTAGGATCATATAGTACAATCTGATTTCCAATCCGCTTTTTAAAATTTACTATACTGTGAACAGCTTTCTATGTTAGTATGTTAATGAATATACATACTCTTATGCTGTTGTGTGTAAAGGCAGCATGGTAACTATTCCAGATTTTTCCAATGAACCTGTAACCACATGTTTGTTAATTGCATCTATGGACATCTATTGAACTGTGTATGGGAAATTTGTGTGTGTGTGTGTGTGTGTGTGTGTGTGTGTGACCTTGCTTAAAGCTGTAGTAAAAACCACAGATATATCTGGCACTATGTGCTTTATGTATGTTAATTTATTTTCTTGTAAGCACTCAAGATGATGTTAATATTATCATCCCCATTTTACAGATGAGGAAACTTACCCAAGGTCAGACACCTAGCATGTGTCAAGAGTCAAGATTCAGTCCAGGCAATCTGGCCCAAGCCTGTGCTCCTGACACCACACTTCCAAGAATGGTTCCACCTATTTGGTTCCACACTCCAGCTCCTCGGTTACAAAACTGGAGGGCCTGTAGGAACATCCAGTCCTAGAAAGAAAAGTCTTCGTATGACAGGTGTGAAGTCCAGAGAGTTCTTGACTTTCCTATCAAGTCACCTGTGAGTTCATCACAGAGTTTGACAATCATCCATCCAGCTGTTCTTTCTCTGGTCTTCTCTGACCATCTTCCCCCCACAGTCCCCCCCCCAAAACCCATCTTCTTCTACGTTCTCGGCCCTTCCCGCAGCCTTGGGCTCCATGTAGAAGGTCCCCAGTGGAGGCTTAAGCCCTTCAGAGTGAAACAGCTATAAAACACACACACCTTTCTTTGGTTACTATTGACACCTGTCAGACAGAACTGTTTGGTGTTAGGCTCTCACAGTCACTTTCTTCCATTTTACCAGACTTCCTCCCAGGAAGGGCTGGGAGGGCGCCTTGGGGAGGAAGGAAGGAGGGGTGAGAGGGGAAGAAAACCCCCATCCTGCCACAACACAGAGCCTCGGATTTTGCTCTACTTTGATGATAACGTCTCTGATTCTCCCTGGTTCATTCTGAAGTTTGGGGGTGGGGTAGGGAGGAGGGCATGAGGGCCACTGAGCCTCCAAGCAATGGCATGGCTCTAAGAAGCTGTTTGATGAGGACCCTTGAATGGACGCCTCTATTTCCCTCCCCTCCAAAGAATGACAGTCACCTTGGGTAAGTCTATTGTTAGAGTTGAATGGCTGGAGGTTTGTGTAGGATGGACTCAGGGTCTCTTCTCTTCCAGGAGGTTTTCAGAATGGAACTTTTCATGTGAGAAAGTCATATGGCCTTTCCAGTGGGTCTGTGATCTTCTGATTAAACCACTGTGGTAAAAGACCTTTTCTTTTTCTTTTTCTTTATTTCCAATCATTGCAGACAAATACTGCTTAAAAGTACAATAAATTCCAAGAAGAAGAAGAAGGAGGAGGAGGAGGAGGAGGAGGACGGAGAAAGAAAGACAAAGATTTAATAGGAAAAAAATGAAGTAAAAAAAAGACATATGGGACACCCCTGGTGGTGCAGTGGTTAAGAATCCGCCTGCCAATGCAGGGGACATAGGTTCAAGCCCTGGTCCAGGAAGATCCCACATGCCAGGGAGCAACTAAGCCCGTGCGCCACAACTACTGAGCCTGTGCTCTAGAGCTTGCAAGCCACAACTACTGAGCCCATGTGCCACAACTACTGAAGCCCGTGCGCCTAGACCCCGTGCTCCGCAACAAGAGAAGCCACCGCAATGAGAAGCCCGCGCACCGCAACGAGAGGAGCCCCTGCTCACCGCAACTAGAGAAAGCCCTCACGCAGCAACGAAGACCCAACACAGCCAAAAATAAATTAAAAAAAAAAAAAGACTTAAAATGCAAGTCCCATTTTCTATCATTAGATTCAATAGACATTATCCAATTGCTAAAAAACTTTCTAATCTAAACTCCTGATTTCTGTGCTTATCTTGCTGTGGTCCAGTAACAGTTTGAAGACCTGTCTGCCTGGTGTTTGGATCACACTGTGAGCAGCTACGATCTAGTTCACTCATTTCTTTGCCGGAAAAGTTCATTCATTCACTCATTTATTCTCTGAATAAACATTTGTTAAGCACCTGTTACAAGTGGGGCATATAGGTTAAGCCTGACTTTCTCAGGATTACAGTGACACCATGATTATGTGTTATTTTTACATAATTAAATTGCAATCGTCATAGGATATATCAATATAATGTGATATTCACTGTAATAGTTTTGGAAAGAAAAATTGTCCCAGACCTGGTCTGGGACAGACCCTTTCTGTGTGTGATATGATTCAAAACCTCCTTTTAGGAAGAAAATGAATGTTCCTGATAAAACACCTATGCAATTTTCTGATAAATTGTAATGGGATTGAGGCTTGTTCCAGGAAACCAGTCACCCTCGCACTTCCTTCCCCGCATCCCCAGCTGACCGTCAGACACAGTCTAGTTGACTTTTAACCAGACATACTTTTCTTTCCTTTTCTAGTTTGATTATCTGGCCATCCCTATCAAGTGTGAATCTTTGAAATGGACTCCTAGAGACCTCTTCCCTTGGAGAAAGCCTGCAATAGTTTGACACATGATCATATCTAAGGATGGAGGCAACAATTCTCATGGGTTGGTGGAGCTGGCAGGAACCCATGGTCTTGAGCAAGCTTTATAATATTTCTGAGTCTCAGTTTTTTCATCTATGAAATGGAGAGACTAATACCTCAGGTTGTGAGAATTAGGTGAGGCATTGAATGGAAAGGGCTTGGTAGGTAATGAGTGCACCTTAAGTGTCACCATTGTTATGATGATGACTGTGGACTCCTGGTCTCCTTGGAGTCAAAAGCCCTGTGGTACCAGGTTCCTCCTCTGCTCCAAATCAAGCTCAGGGGGGGCCTTAGCTTGCTCTATACAATGACTAGAGGGAAGGGACCCACCACGGGGCTCAGGAAAGGAACTGTCTAGAGCAGCAGAAGCCCAGTTCCTCAGGGGGAGGAGGGGACAGCCTGAAGTGGGTAAGTCAGCCAGGCTTGCATATGGGGTAACACATTTCCCACGCTTTGAAAGCTCCCTCTAAGGTAGAGGGGAGGGCATTAAGCTCGAGTCACCTTGGGGCCAATTCTGGCTGAAAGACTTACAGCAGGTGTGTGATCTGGAAGCCAGCCAAGCTAACTCACCCCACAACTGTGGGAGAAGGCAGGGGTCTCCTGTGGTTTCAGTCCTGTGGCTGTCACTCAGGCACTGTTTATGGGCTGCCCCTTTTCACAGCTTTTCTCTTAGCTTGAGGCTGGGGCTGAGGCGAGGAGGGAGGCAGCTGAATTCTGCTGGTTCTGCTTCCTTGGTTCTGCTCTTGACAGAAGAAGCACACGTGTCATGTAGTGAATAATTTTCCTCTTTCAACCTCAATCTGCTTTTCCTGAGAGAATGACGTCTGTGTAAGAGGCTCTGGAAGAGGCAGGAGGGTGAGACGGAGGAGGAGTCAAAGGAGGGAGAGGAAGGGAGATGGGAGGCTGGCCAATGTCCCCAGATCACTTTATATTGTGGAGACTTACAAACTGACCATTCTCTGCCACGGCCCCCAGTGGTAAAGGGGTAAAGGAGGACGCAGGAGAAGAGAAAGAGTGTTTGCGGTGGTACAGCGATGCCAGCTGGCAGGGCACCTTTGTGAGGATTAGAAATGCCGCCTGCTCTGGGTGCACCTGACCCCGCACCAGCCAGCAGAGCTTGGCAAGCCCAGCACAGGCTGGCTTTCAGTCTCCACTGTTCCCTCTGCCTAGAGTTTTGTTCAGTGAACAGCCTGCACAACTGTGACCAGCAGCCCTGACTGGGGGAAGACAGCTCCCAAATGCTGTGGCAGATGAGGGCCCACAAGAAACTGAGATAAGAAGCAGAGAGGTAATACCTGCTCTTGGTTATGGCTACCATGTCTGGTGGGTGTAAAGCTACAGGCCATTTCCGGAAAGAAAGCCTTACTACTAGGCAGTCCCTCTACTCATCGAGTACAGCTCTTTACTTTCTCCATGAAGCATCAGTCAAACCCTATGTAATCTAGTTCTCCCTGTCCTTTTCCACCAAACTTGGACTCTGTCCCTGTTTCCCCCCCCCCCCCCCCCCGTATTGCATCTATTGGGCTCCCCAGGAAGGGGCTTCCTGGACTTCAGAGTGAAATTTCTACCCCCAACATTTCTGCTACTAATATTCACTACCACGTACAGGAAAACTCTGGTGCCTTATTCTGCTGAATCTTTTTTATTTTTTAATTTTTTTCCTCTTACCAAATGACACCTCTTTTAGAAAGAAGAAGAAGAAAAAGCTAAGAGGGTAAAGGAACATGAGAGTGGAGAAAATCCTGCCTAGTCACACATAGTTTTTTGCTTTAATTTATTTTCTTCCCCCGTGGAGAGAATGTTTAAAGCTTTCATCAGATTGTCAAAGGAGTTCATGAGCCTAAAATTTTCAGAGCCGCTGCTATAAAATGACTCACAGAATCCAAACAAAAGGGACATAGAAAGTTCAGGGAGGGTTTATTAAATTTATTTTATCCCACTGTCTGATTTTCAGCAGATAATCTAATTTCTTTCAGACCGCGGGCATGAACACTGCTGCTTGGTCTCCTGCCTGTCTTGGATGGCCCCCAGAATCACATTACTCTAATTGCCAGCTAGCGGGCATCCCATTCTTCAGCCCCTCATCCTCCACATGTCACCAGAGTTATAATCCTAAAGTGTATCTTTCATCATATCTTCACCAAACTCCAACAACTCATTGGTGTTAAACTCCTCCATCGTCTGGCCCACTCAACCTCCCTGACCTTATCTTGCTCTGTTCTTTAGCCAGCCCTCCATGCCAGCCGGGTTGGTCAACGTACTGCTCACGACATGGACATTGTGACCATCGACCTCCAGGTCATTACCCTTAATCTAGGTCTTTGTCAACCCTTTCCCCTCAGTTTTCCAGAACCTTCCCATCATTTAAGGCCAGCTCTCTGAAGTGGTATGCCCTGCTTCTGTGTTCCCACAGCACCCCATTTTCCCCATCACAGACCCCATGACCCTCTTGCCTGCCCTCTTCATCTCTCCCACTGGTCAGTGAGTTTCTTCCGGATAGGGGTTGTGTCTGGCCAATGTTCCAATATTGCCTGGAAGTTAGTATGTGCTTGGATACTTAAATATTTATTGGATAACTGAAGTTTTCTCTGACAATTATAGTGCATGCCCCCTCTGGGACTGTATTTCCCCAAACTTCTATTATATTTATTGTTTCTACCAGGGACTGATAATCAGAATTACTGGAAGAATTTTATAAAATACAAATTCTCAGAGCTCTATGCCAGCTCTACTGAATCAGAATCTAGAGGGATGGGCACCAGAATATGTATTTTTACAAAGTTCCCTAGATGTTTCTGATAACCTAGTTTGCTTTATATCTGCAGTTCTCAAACTTTTTTGTCTTGGGGCCACTTTACACTCTTAAAAATCACTGAAAAATCTAAAGAGTTTTTGTTGATGTGAGTTGTAGTTATTAATGTTAACCAAACTAAAATTAGAATGGATAAATGACAAATATTTATATATTAATTCATTTAAAGTAACAATAATAGATCCATTAAATGTTAACATAAATGACACATTCTTTTTTGTTTGTTTTTTGAATTTTATTTTATTTATTTTTTATACAGCAGGTTCTTATTAGTTATCTATTTTATACATATTAGTATACATGTCAATCCCAACCTCCCAATTCATCCCACTACCACCACCACCCCACCACTTTCCCCCTTTGGTGTCCATACCTTTGTTCTCTACATCTGTGAATGACACTTTCTTAAATAAAAAATGTTTTCCTAAACAACAATTTTAATGAGAAGAGTACCATTCTTTTATATTTTTGCAAATTGCTTTAATGTCTAACTTAATAGATGATAGTTGGATTGCATATCTGTCTTTGCATTCAACCTGGTGCAATTTGCAATGTGTGGTTTTGGATGCAATATATGAAGAAAATTCAGCTTCACATGAACAAAAAGAAGTATTTTCATAGCCTTTTCAGATCATTGTGGATATTTTTCTTTGAAAGTACTCCAAAAATTGATGTTATAGTTTCTTAAAAGTTAGTTGCAATGTGGAATCTGGAACCATATCAATGAACTCTGAACACTTGTAGAGAATGAGCAAAACAGACAAGTAAGTCCTTAGTATTATTATGAACATAGTTTTGACTATTTTTTGAGGTTCCTACAGTGATTTATTGTTCATTATTTTTACAAGTTTTTCATGAAGATAATTCTCAGATTGTTTAATTCATTCAACAAGTATTGTTGAGTGCTGTGTGCCAGGTGGTGTCCTGGGCATTGAAGTTCTAAATGTAACTGATCCCACAACAAAATTATATTGATGAGAGAGGCCCCAGTTTCAGAGTTAAATTAGAGTAAATTAGAAAAAGTCACTTCCTCTGAAGTCTCATGGGCACACACTTCTGCAAGCAGTGCCCCCTCCTTCAGGCGGACATAACCTTGCACTGGACACAGGGCTTGGTGAGAGGACTGTGGGTATAACTAGCCACCACTCACTTGTTGGCGGAGTGCTTTTGTGCGGTGAACAACTTAGGCAACTGCTCGTGGTAGCCTTACCTGTTTTACATTTCTCTTGTTCTCTAAGCTGGTTTGCCTTAGAGCCAGAATTTGAACCCAGGTGGTGAGGCTCCAGAAGGTTCCAGTAAGTCTGTGACCTTAACCACTTGACTATGCAATTCCTGATGCATAGCGGACTGACACCAAGTGGCAGGGGTGTGGGTAGTAGTTGTAATATTACATCCTCTTAGGCTTAACAGATTTCTATTAAGAGATTTATATGACTTGACAAATGTGGTACTTCCTAAAGACAATAAAATAGAGGGACATGTCCACAGTTCACTTCAGTACAAACATAGGTTCAACAACTACAAAGAATGCTGGTCCACTTTGGTGTTAACTACCAAAACTTTGTCACTGAGGCATTGATGAACCTCTCAGCCAAGTGACATTATTATCTGGGCACTTACACTGTCTTCAACTGTGTCAAATTCTACTGAGGTTCAAGTGGAAGAGAAGTGAGAATTGGCCATTGGATTTATTAACACAGTAGTGACCTTGTCAAGAGCAGTTTCATCCAAAAGTTGTTGGCAAAAGATTGATTGGTGTATGTTCTATAGAGAATTTTTCGATTGGGTCTAACTGAAACATTAAAGAATGGGCCTTCTTCAGCTGTATTTCTACAGATCTCTGTATTTTGTAGAGTTATATTTCATTCCTTTGCTACTGCATGAATCTGTGCAAAGATTGGAGATGCAGTTCTGCAGACATCTTAGCTGCAGGTACCTTCAAATTTGTGGTGGAGTCGGGGACCCACTGTCTGCGGCAGAGTGGTAAGACTACCTGGAACGTGGTTACCTGAGAATAGCTGAGGTCTGGGGCAGTTTCTCACCACCTAATCAAAGCTCACACCTGCAGCCCTTCCTGCATCTGCATGTGGAGCACTATGGAAACAGGCACCCCAACAAGTACAGACAGCTTGACGATGACTGAGGGCCCAAGGATGTGGTTGGTGGGTGGGGGGGAGGGAGGGAGACAGAGATGGGGAGAGGACAAGTGAATTTTTCAATGCTTCCAAGAATCATCTGAACAGAGATTAAAGCTCTGAGGAAGGGGCCAGGAGGGAATTAAACGAGGCCTGGTAAAATCAAGCTTGGGCTGGAGCTCTGTGTGGCCATGACCCTCGGCTCTCCCAGCTGCAGTGTCTCCAATTATGAAAGGAGGTGACTGGTCTCTATAACCCTGAAGGTCCCTTCTGGTGCTCTGAGCTGGTATCACATGACTGCAAGTTCCATGGGTTGAGAGCAATTTTTAAAAAAAACAACTTTTTTGTTTGTTTTTCTTCCCAAGTAGAGAAGAATGTTTCAGAAATGAAGTTTGTTTTGGAACCTATACTACATACCAAGAATAATAACATGAAATGTCCTTTCATTAATCTTCTAATATGTCTCTTCCAGACTCTTTGGATATTTAACATGCTTTCTTATGATGTTTAATAAATTTATATCAAGGTTAAAAGCCAAGTTTTAGCATCAGATGGATCTGAGTTTAAGTTCTTTTATGGCCCTTTGCTAGCTGTGTGACCAACGGCAAATTGTGTAGCTTCTCCAAATTCCCGTTTTCTCAAATATAAAATTGGGGATAATACAAATACCCTTCTCATGGGTTTTTGTGGGGATGAAATGAGATAATGAGGGTTAAGAGCTTAACATAGGGTCTGGCACATAGTAGGTTCTCATTAGCTGCTCTCACCACCATCACCACCACCATCATCACCTGTGAAGTAGGAAAGGGCAAAAAGAATCAGCCATTTTACAGACAAGCAAACCAGAGTCCATACTCAACTGGCAAGATTCAGGAAGAGAACTGAGTTCCGCCAGCTCATCAATGACGCTGTCTTTAGTCAGTACCTCCCTTCCTCCTGTTAAAATAAACCACAAATTACCCAAATCCTCCTTTGGAAGAATGTTGGAGTGGCTTCTACTCAGCAGTAGTATCCAGGAGGAGGGAGATCTTCTTTTCCACACGCAACCAGAGGGGGACATGCCGAAAGCTGAGTGTGACTGTGACGCCCTGTGTGCGAATGTTCCATCAGACAACATGGAACCCGTAGAACTGGGATTACGCTGTTTACCTGGTGGACTGAACACAATATGCTGTCACTGGTGAGGATGAAACCTTTATTTCCCCTGATATAGTCTGATCGATAACTAGAAGTATTGGAAGTTTGTTTTGTTCTGTTTCGTTTTTAACAACAAGGAGGAATGAATGTGGGTTTGGGAGTGGGAGTGAGGGAAAGAGTCCTAGTGTAAACATTCAGATTGCAGGTTTTAAGAGAAGAAAAAATTTTGCTTATGTAATAGCTTGTTCTTATGTTTACCAATAAAACATAACAATGCTCAATTAAATTTATTGATAAATACCAATAAAAAATATATTGTTATTCTCTCTGAGTAATGGCCTACGAATACTTACACTTTTTATGATAGTATAGCATAATGATCTGCATTTTCCAAACTTTAAAATTATAGTCTACTTGTTGATAATTTTATTAAAATCTTACAAACTTGGAATGACAACTATTCATATTATTCAATATTCTCTTCCGATCATTTTCAATGTGTAGTTGTATTTTTGTAGAATTGCAATTAATGTGTATATACTCTTTTGTATATATATATTTTTCATTTAACATTATTTTCTGAACAAATTTTCATGTTTTTCCACAGTAATATTTATTTTACGGCTAAATATTCCACTGCATGAGTAGATGCCGTAAATATCTAAGTGTTTTTGCATTTATGTTATTTTTCTGCACTATCTTCAGGTGTTTATACCTTGATCAGAAGGTATAAATATTTTATAATTCTTATTAAAGTTATTTAATACTCAACATATTGAAATTGTTTTGGTCCCTATCAGTTCTTAGGATATTTCTAAAATAATAATCTGCTTTAAAATTAGCTTTGATTGTAAATCATTTACTAGAACAATGTAAAGATTAGAAATACTTCTTACAGGGGGTATGGACTAAAGTAATTTTATTGAACATCTATTAGGAACAGTTTGCATCTGCCTAGGCACTATGCATGGATTTAGTTAATAAGTGGGAAATCTGGGATTTAAACCCTGTCAATCTAGTTCCAGAATTTATGCACCAAACCACTGTCTGTTTTGCTAAAGCTAACTCAATTCTTGAATCCTCCAAGGCAAGTGTATTTAACCCCATTTTACAGAAAAAACTGAAGCTGAGAGGGTTTAAATCAAGAGCTTAAACTGAGGTACATATAGGGAGTGGATGTAAGATGACATTTCCCTCTCCACTCTCTCGTTTTGCTTAGAGTATATACCTCTCTCCATCTCTATTGATAGTCATGGTTATAAGAACTTTTATTTTGGTTTACCGTTAACTCAGTGATGAGAAAAACAACAGCCCAAGAATGACAATGAAATGTTACTAGTGAGAGTCAAGGCCTCTCAATTAGGACAACACAAACAATTTAAAATGACCATTCTTGTTAAAGTTCATAGATAAAGAAAGCGTGGCTGCAGGGAAGGTTTAAGACATGACTTTGTCAATCCTGCTTGTGGCTCAAACAGTTAAGTCACTTAATCTCTCAGCCTCTGTTTCTTCATCTTTAAAATGGGGACAGTAACATCTACCTCACAGCACTGTATAGAGATTAAGTGAGGTCATGCACTACAGCACACGTAACTGCTCAAAAAGTGTGCCCTACAATAAAATTTACTAATACTACCATTATTATTATGCCACGACTCTCGTTGTTCTGTATTTTCGGAAAATAGACCTACAAAGGAGCATATAACTCAGAAAAAAAAAAATTAAAAGAATGACAATTCATGTCAACTATCACTCAGCTTCCATGTCAGAGAGACAAGAGGGAACAGTGGCAGGAGCAGTGGGGAGCTGCAGCATTCAAGCCTCATCTCAAGGGGCTGCTCCTTCCAGCTAAGTACGGCCATAAGGGACAGCAGGCCCAGCATGGCCAGGTACATCAGTTAGCTATTGCTACGTGACAAACTACCCCCAAACTCAGTGGTTTAAAACAATAAGCATTTTGGGCTTCCCTGGTGGCACAGTGGTTGAGAGTCTGCCTGCCAGCGAGGGGAACACGGGTTCGAGCCCTGGTCCGGGAAGATCCCACATGCCGCGGAGCAACTAAGCCCGTGCGCTACAACTACTGAGCCTGCGCTCTAGAGCCCGTGAGCCACAACCACTGAGCCTGCGTGCCACAACTACTGAGCCTGCACTCTAGAGTCTGTGAGCCACAACTACTGAGCCTGTGCGCATAGAGCCCATGCTCCTCAACAGGAGAGGCCACTGCAATGAGAGGCCCTCGCACTGCGGCGAGGAGCGGCCCCCGCTCGCCGCAGCTCGAGGGAGCCCGCGCGCAGCAATGAAGACCCAACACAGCCAAAAATTTTAAAAACCCAAAAAACAGTAAGCATTTTTTATTTACCCACAATCTATAGGTCATGTGGGTGGTTCTTCTAGTCTTGGCTGGATTCACTCATGCATGTGCGGTCAGCTGGCGGGTTATCTGTGGGTTGGGTTTACTGATCTTGGACAGGCTCTCTGGCTTGTCTTGGGCCTTGGCTGGGACAACTGAAATAACTTTTCTTTGTTCTATATGATCTCTCACTTTCCTGTAGGCTAGACCAAGCTTGTTCACATGGGATCTTGTCAGGTTTCCAAGAAAGAGAGAGTAGATCTGTCCAAGGCCTCTTAGGTCCAGGTTCAAGACTGGCACACTGTCATTTTTGTCATATTCTATTGGCCAAGGCAAGTCACGAGGCTGATCCAGAGGAAAAAGGTGGGGACATAGACTCCAACCCTTTATGGGAAGAACTGTAAAGTGACATTGCAAAGTGTGTGGACAGAGGGAGGGGTGAAGAATTGAGGCCATTTTTGCAATCAATCAACCACATCCAGTCTTCCAAGTTTTCAGCAGAAGTTAGAAATCCAGGTCTTTATATGAAATTTCCTGAGTTTTAAGTATTGCCTGCTAATTTACAACTTTTAAGACAAAGGTGGCCCAATGCTCTGTGGGCCAAACATATGTCTGAGTTGGATGTGGTTTGTCAGCCATTTGCAACCTCTGGGTACATAGTGTGCTCATGTTTCCACAGAAATGCTGAGAAGGAGGTTTGAACTGGGGCTGTCTGGACTCCAGGTCCATATTCATTCAGCAAACATTTGCATGCCTCCAAGTACAGGCATTGACAAACAAAGATAAATAAAGCACAATCCCTTCCCTGAAGGGGCTTCTGGTCAAAAGTGGGAGACAACCTGTAAACATACATTTAATTCATGTGGTTAAATGCTACAGATTGATTAATATAACTCTGGGTCTCTCTCTCTCTCTCTCTCTCTCTCCCCTTTCATACATGCCACACCCTGAAGGTGGAGTGATTGACCTCATTGGTAAATTTGGGGAAAACACCTGGGTATGTTCAGCTCAGTCCCCTGTGTACTCTCAGACCAGGGCCTGGCCAAGGAGAGTGCGTGTTCTCTGATCCTTCCTGCTGAAAGTCCTCCCAGAGCAGGTCCCTCCGTGCTGGCCTCTCTCCACCCTCTGCCCCTGGTGAGCACTGCTGAGAATGAGTGGAAAATCCACCTGATTCTGGGGCTCAGGAAGCAAGCTCATGTGACTCTCACACCAGGCTTTGTCTTCCTACCCAGCTTTATCAGCCACAAAGGTGACATCTTGGCTTCTGGCTTTCTCTTCTATTTTATTTTTTAACTTGTTCAGAACCGGGATAAGGAAGAGACATGTTATTTATTGAGGGACAGCCTCAGAGACCTCAGTGGTACTGTGATTATGATTAGAGTATATATATATATATATATATATATATATATATATATATATATATATATATATATATATATATATATATATATAATATATTATATACAGTGTTTACATAATATTACATAATATTACAATAATGTTTACATAATATACATGTGTATTCACACACACACACACTATAGGTTTCTATACATATGTACACGGGTACATACATGGCACTGTGGGGGCCCTGACGGCTCAGCCCTTTCACCATGCTGCCTCTCAGAGCTCAACCTTGAGTGTGAGTGTACCGAAGTGGAGATGTAAGTCTCATAATCAAACAAAGGAAACAGGAATGTTCTTAACCCAAATAAAAGCTGGCATCAAAAACGTGGAGCAGCACTTCCTATCACAGTACAAAATTACCCATTATAGTTTGACATACGCTTTTCCTTTCAGGAGTCTCTCTAGGTAGCATCTGCTTTGATCCCACGCCAGCTTTTGTTCCCATGTTGTTACCAAGGGTCTATGTTTCCCAGGAGAAAATGGGTTTGATTTCAAAGGACTCTTTAGGTTGCCTTATGGGTCTCAGAATTTCATGAGTTTATTCACCAAGGGGGTTCTGAGCACCCAGTACATGGTGGACTCTGTGCTGGGTGCTGGGGAAACAACAGAACGTGGAGCCACGTTCCTACCCTCGGGGAGCTGCCACCTCCAAGGAAAACCTGAAGCCAAGAAGAGATGGAAGTGAGCCCCCGAAGCGTGCTAGGGCCCAGGGCCAAGGAAGGCTTTAGGTCCTGGGGTACTTAGTGACAGGCTGAGAACGAATGGCCCTCTCATTTCTTCTGACAAGTTTCTTCTTTCATACTGTTTGCTGTTTCCCTGGTAACGCTCATTGTCTGTTGTGTTGTGAAGACAGTTTGAGGGGGACCATCCAACCCTTCACGTATTTTCCATCTGTCAAACGTGAGTGCAGACTGTCAGGTTGCGCAGGCTGGGGAAGCCCGTCTTCCTTACGAGCCTCAGCCAGAAGCTCACCCGCTCACTCTCTTTGATTCTCTTTGTTTTTCCTCCTCCCGATGCGCTGCAGCCAAGATGAGGAGGAATTAGTCCCATGGAAGGAATTTTATTTCTCTCTAGCAGTTTGTCAAGATAAGCTTGAGAAGGAAGCCACATCAGAAAGGAGGCTGCTGCCACCATTAGGGTATCTGCAGCGCCTATGAGTCAGAGCCCGCGTTTCCATGAGGCTCCTGCAGCAAGCTCAGGGGCAGTTAATACTTTCCATTCACAAAGGTATCTCTGACCATTTACAGTAGACGTGTAAGAATCCCCATGACACGACACTACCCTCATGTGTCACCTCATGTTGACAAATCAATTCTGGGCCCAAAGTAGACTTTGGTTTAATCAGCACTGTAACATTCTAGATTCATTCTTTGACCAGGAGACAATATCTGGGCAAGTAAAAGCCATGGAATCAGGTGACCTGAGCTAATTAAAATCCTAAATGACTTTAGGGAAGTTATTAAACTTTCTAATATCAGTTTCTGGTTCTATAAAATAATAATTTTTTATTGGATGAGATAATGATAGTACCCACCTCATAATGTAATTAAATTTAAATGAGGTAATGCACTCAGCGCATGGGTGGGTCATACGGAAACTCAGTAAAAAGTTCACCTCTGTCATTTCTGGGGCATCCTCAGTCTTGCTGGTGACGGAGAAATAAAGGAAGTGAGAAGATGTACCACTTGGTCTGAAATAGGTTGTCCACAGTGCACGGAATGTACTTCCAATGCCCCCAGTACCACTGGAAGTTGGAATGTTTCCCAGTCCAGTAAGGTCTTAGTGAATTGGACAAAGGCCTTGAACAAACCAGGCACAGAGCTGCTGCTGTCTTTCCTCATCCCGGAGTCAGCAGGTGGACGAAGCAGGGAGAACCTGTAGGCCAAATACTTTAGGCCAAAGCGCCAACCAGAGGGGGATCCTGACAGCCATCTCTAGGGGAAGGCTCTGAGGTCAAGTTGGAGAAATGGCAAAAGGGAGAGAAAAACAAGAGTGAGAGTGAAAATAGAGAAGGTTTGACTGAACCCTCACTCTCTGCCCAATTCTCCCTCTTTTTCTCTCCTCCTTGAAAATGAGTAGGAGACACTACCTGCATGGGGGCTATTGTAGGAAGGTGGACATATCTACTGTGGGAGGATTGTCTCTCGGGAGGGGGACGGACCCAAGAGTGCACAGAAGCGCTCATTGGAGCTTCTGTCTTACAAAAGGACGGAGAGTCCCTAGTGGGTGGAGGGCTGTCCTGCGGGGGGTCGGGGTGGAGATGCTTTTAGCCCCTCAGGGTGCTGTGCAAAACGGGACCAGCACACTTAGAGAGAACCTCTACTCCTTACATTGATTTAAGCGGATTTTCACAGTCAGATTCTTTAATAAAAGCCCTGGGAATGGGTTGCCATGGTTATGCCGGTTTTAACAGTTAGGAGCTTAGGGCTAAGTGGCTTCCCCCAGGCCCTGCAGCTTTTAGCTGCTGCATTTAGATTTTTAACTTCTCCCGGGAGACACTGTTCTGCAAAGGGGAAAGGATCGCAGACAGGCATGTCCTGGGAGCCACTGGGGAGGCAGGTGACTTTGATTTGAAAGAATTTATGCTTTATCCATAGACAAGAGGTAGAAAAAGGTGGTGATCAAGGGAAAGGGCTTCGTCAGAATCCCAGCTTTGTCATATACCATCGATGAGACTTTAAGCAGATGACCTTAAGCATTTTCCCTCGGAGAAATGGGGACCCTCCCAGTTCATAGGACAACAGTGTGCAGTCGCAGGGTTAAACGAGATGATACATGAGCCATGAGAAGCTCCCAGGGAGTGTTGTTCATTAGGTCCTTTCACTCCTGGTATCTCAAGGGCTCCTAGAATAACCCTAGATGCTGTATCAATGGCATCCTAATTTTTTAATTAATTAATTAATTAATTTTTGGCTGTGCTGGGTCTTCATTGCTGCGCATGGGCTTTCTCTAGTTGTGGCACGTGGGCTCAGTAGTTGTGGCTCGTGGGCTCTAGAGTGCAGGCTCAGTAGTTGTGGCGCACAGGCTTAGTTGCTCCGCAGCATGTGGGGTCTTCCCGGACCAGAGCTCAAACCCCTGTCCCCTGCATTGGCAGGCAGATTCTTAACCACTGCGCCACCAGGGAAATCCAATGGCATCCTGATTTTTATGAGGAAGACTGAAGCAGTTGCTCAAGGACCTCCCCCACTGGCCTTTGAGACCTACGTGTGCCTGTTCCGGCTTCACCTCCCGCCACTGCCAAGCCCAGCCTGCCTCTTACTGTCCCCCTCTTTGTGACCCTCTCCCCTGGCTTTTCGTGAGACCAGCTCCTTCTCCTCCTTTGGGTTTCAGCTGAGGTCACCTCCTCGGGAGGCCTTTTCTAATCACCGTAATCAACGACCCTAGTTACTAGTCATTCTCTATCACTTTATTTATTTCCTTTAAATGATTCATTATAGCCCGACATGATTTTGTTTATCGTCTTTAAACAGTTCATCACCATCTGAAAGTTATTGTGTTTATTATCAGTCTCCTCTGACTAGAACGTAAGCTCTTATTTTTCTTACTATATTCCTTGGATTGAACCTAAACTTGGGGACCCTCCTCTGCTAGGAGTCTACGCCTAGCATTTGGATTCTATGAATTTAGCTAGAACAAAAATTACATCTTTATTTTCACTAATCCCTAACTGAAATTTAGCATTTCCTTTCACTGTGAACATAGGCAACAAACCACAGTCATATGAACTGTGCTTGAGACTTTGTCACCCACGACTGTTTTACAGATATCTTGAAATGTCATTTACACTGACCTCTTATAGGTTAAAGTATTTTTTAGATCCACCACTAGATCTTGTTATTTAATGCAATGATAAAGAAACACATATGTTACTATATCACAATTTTAAAATATTTTGCTAACTACTTCAATACATTTGGTTTCTTTTATGATCCCCTGCGTTTGCTCTATGAATGTAAAAATCATCAGCCTGGGACATAATCCAACCTATATAATAGACCTCTTCCTCCATCTTCAAAGCTAGCCATGGCAGGTCAAGTCCCTCTAAAGTCTCACATCTCTCTTACCTCTCCTTCCATCTTATCTCTTTAACTCTTCTGCCTTCCTTCCTCTTCCACTTTTAAGGGCCCATTTGATTACATTGGACTCACTTGAATAATCCAGGATAATCTCTCCATAGGGATAATCTCCCTATAGTAAAGTCCTTAATTTCATTCGGAAAGTTTTTTGTTTTTGTTTGGGTTTTTTTTTTGTCAGGTAGCATAGCATATTTACAGGTTCCAAGGGTTAGAGCATGGACATCTTTGGGGGGGTCATTATTCTTTTTTTTAGGAATAGAAAAGAGTTTTATTTGAGCCAAAGTGAGGACTCTGGCCCAAAAGACAGTCTCTCGGACAATGCTGAGGAACTGCTCTGGAGAAGCATGTTTTCCTCTCAGAACAGAGAACATCAAACGAGTCAGGGATACATCCCTTGAAGGTTTCAAAAAACAGCAGGTCAGCACATACACAGCAAGTCAGTATGGCCTTGGCACCTAGGAAGGGAATCTTATCATGGAAGGAGTACCAGCTTTGGCTTTCCAGGAAGGAAGGCATTTAATCTTTATTTTTAATATGGATATTCTTTACTTCTGGTCAGTGTGCCCTTTTCTTTAATAATTAAAGCAGATGTACAATATATGTTTTAGGCCACAAATAAGCTATTCTAGTTAGCATAAACGTCAAGTTAACTCATGTATAAGCCAGAATGATTTCCCATACATCAATATGTGAAAGTTTCTTTGGTCATTTCCTTGGGGGGCCATTATTCTGCCTCCCATATCAATGTTCACTGTAGTTTTTTCAACCCTGTTTGTAATATATGTTGGGGAAAAGAGGAGGTACAATAATATCTACCTTATCTAACCATAGTGGTGAGGTGCAAGTGAAATAAACAGTGATATTTATATAGAATTCATCATCCTAAAAAAAAAAAAAAAAAAGAGGCATTAGCCTGAGAAAGTGGTCCATAGGTTTCACAAGCCTTCTAATAGAGATCATGGCACAAAAAAGTTATTTATCTGTGGTCTAGAACAGGACTTGGCATATTGTAGGAGCTTGATAAAGATGTTTCTGAGTGAATGAGTTATTAGTTAGATGAAGGGAGGTAGAGAAGGAAACAGTGTCCTAGCAGAGGAAACAGCATTCAAAGGCTCAGGGGCTCTGTTCTCTGTTCTAGAAACAGAAAAACTGTCTGGTGTGGTTTGGGCTTCGAGAGCAGCAGTGGGGAGGGTTTTGAGCCGACACTAACAGGGTAAGCTGGCTGAACTTCATCCTGGGGCCATGGGAGGCCAGTAGGAGGTATTAGGCAGGACAGGAATAATGATATTTGGGTTTAAAAAAATCCCTATGGCTGCCAAGAGGAGAGGAAAATGAAGAAAGCAAGCATAGATGCCAATTAAGAGGCTACTGTAGCTGGTTTGAAGTAGGCTGGGAGTGGAGGTAGAAGGAAGTGGATGGATTTGAGAGCGATTTCGGAGATGAAATAGACACCACCTGAGGGCTGATTAGAAGTAAGGGGTGAGGGAAAACAGGAAGTACCGCACCACTGTGGCTTTCCTGCCTGAGTTCCTGAGTGATGGTGGGTAGCTTACTGAGAGGGGGACACCGTGGCAATGCGGAGCGAGGTATGGGGACAGGCCCCAGGGCACCTGAAACTGCAGGTTAACACTGTTCTTATTTTGTTCATCCTGGCTTTGCTAAAATGCCTTGGAACTCAAACGATGGTTTGAGACCCCCATTTTAGTCCTAGTTCTGCCACTAACTTGCTACCTCAGGCACCTTTCTCAACTTCTTTGTTTTCTCAGCTGAACAATGGAGCCACTGATACTTTGTCCTGTGACATCTCACATGCTAGAGTAATGCCCTGCTCCCACCCCTTCCACTTGTTTCTGTCAAGTCAGAAACATTTGAGCCTATGACTTTGCCAGAGGAGTCTCAAAGTTAATGATGTTTCTCTAAACCTTGAATAATAACTAGGATCTCATTTTAATATCATGATGAAATTAATTAACATTATTATTAATAAAAGCCAGTCTGTATTGACCCCTCATCATACCTCACACACTCTGCTGAGTGTTTTACGTACATTATTCCTTTTTATTCTCTATGATAACATTATGAGGCGGATATTTTTATTATACCCAATTTACAGATAAGGAAACTGAGGCTAGGGTTTTAAGTTACTTCTCCAAAGTCACATGGTTGTAGTTGGTAGAGCAGAAATTGGAGCTCATTCAGTCTGACTCTAGAATCTGTACTCTTTTCTTTTTTTTTGGCTGCGCCATGTGGCTTTGCAGGATCTTAGTTCCCCGACCAGGGATTGAACCTGGGCCCCGGCAGTGGAAGTGCAGAGTCCTAACTACTGGACTACCAGGGAATTCCCTAGAATCTGTACTCTTAATCACTACATATTCCTGCCCTCTTAGATTAATCACTGTTTTGGTCCAGGTGTTTGTAGGAGTTATCCTGACCCCTAGGTTCTAGATTGAATTGGATCATGTCTCCATTCCATACCCTGTGCAAAGTCCAGACCCTCCCTGTGATTCAGGTGGGCTCGCATTGTTATGGCAATCTGGCTTGGAGCTCCTGCTTCTGTGGAATTCTTTCAGTCTCTGGACCAGACTGCACATGTTCTCTTCCTTGTCTGTGCTCTGTTGCCCAGCTACGGGACCAAGATACTCTCCCTGATTTCTGCCAAGTTACTTACTCATACATTGTAACACATTTTGCCGAAAGTCAAAAGACGGAGGGTTTATAACACAGAAAAATGCAAAGTAAAAAAAATTGAATAGCAGTTATCTCCATTTTTCCAAAGTCCCATAGTGATTTTGCCATTGTATTAGATGAGATTTCAGCTAAGCTGCTGAAACAATGAGATCCTCCCCTTGGCGCCCTGACTCTCCCACAGAAAAAACACTTGGCTTTATCTCTCTCTCCCAGTCTAGGCTGAGTGGACACTTTGCTTCCCACTGTGGTTGGAAGAAGAAACTTCCAACCACAGCTCCTTCTGTCTAGTTGCTTTGCCATCCCCTGGGAGTGACTGTGTCCTGATCTGGAGAGTCAAAGCCAGGTCAAACCACATCTACAAACAGCCCATTGTAAGGGGAGAAGAGGAGGGAATGGCGACCAAGGATTTCCTCCTCAGCAAGTAGTTGGACACATCACTTCCATTCTCATTTCACTGGCAAGAATGTAGTTATCTGACCACGCTGGCTGCAGTGGAGCCTGGGAAGTGTAGTCTCTGACAGGGCTGTCAGGTGCCCAGCTGGAACTCTGTTACTATGCAAGAAGGGAAGAACAGGGTTTTGAAGATAACTGGAGGTCTCTGCTTCAACCAACCAGCCTCTTGCCCTTTGCTTAAACTTGTTCTTTCTCTTCTTTCTCTCTTTCCACTTTCCTTTAATTTCAGCACTCTCCCTCTGCCTCCCCATTCTGCCCTCATTCTTATTTATTTCTAAAGCAGAACAGTTTAGCCAGCTCTCATTTTCCCCCCACCTGTTCTCCCATGTCTTAGGGGCTCACTTTCCATCCCAAAGGACCAATAAAGCTATTGTCCTAAACAAAGATATTTTATATTCAAATTGGGAGTTGGTGCCAGATGTTAAGATATTTTTTTTTCTTACCTGGTACATGGTAAAAATAAAACAAGGCACCATTTTAAGACATTTCCCTCCAAAACACTGAGTTAAGATCGAAAGAAATCCATTGGCCTGTCATGTAAACATCCCAAATCCTAAGTGACTGAACAAACCCTCAAGAAGAAGAGGCTGCTCACTGCTTAAAAGGAAACAATTTCACCCTATAACAGAGCGGAATATCTGGACTTCCAAGAAAAAGTTGCATGAGGGGCACCTGTTATTCTTGTTACTTGAAAAGTAAAATGATCTTTGTGAGAGAGTTTTACACTCTCCTTCCCCACCTTCCTAGAGGCCACCTGCCCTCAGTTCTGCCAAACTACGCAAGCATTTAAAGTTTCTGCTAGGACTGGTATATATCATGTTTGACTACATTTCACTGGGCAAAGCAAGTTATGTGGACAAGCCCCAGATCAATGGAGCAGGGATCTATCACTCTTCCCACAGGGAGACTACAGATCGCAAGGCAAAGGATGTGGATGGACAGTCTTTTTAGGGGGAGGGCGTGGATACTGGTGCACAATAATCCATTTATCAGGTCATAAGAGGTAGGATTGGGAATGGAGATTGAATTCTGGGCACGGAGACTGCTGAATGTTAGACCATGTAATTGGGGCTTTATTGAAAGGCTACAGAGAATCATTGAAGATTTTAAGCAGGCTGGTGATGTTATCAGAGCCATGCCTTAGGAATGCCAATTAAAAGAATGACCTGCTCCCCCTTCTGAACTCACCATTGTGGAAGGATGTGCGGTGAAGTTGAATTAATTAGTTGTTACAAACTGGCATTTTATTCCTGCCTCTATCTGGACAATAGGGTAACTGGACAACGGGTTAAGCCACTGTATTTGTCAGGGTTCTTCTGATAAACCAATAGTATATATGATAATAGGAGTAATAGTAGTATACATATATATGGAGAATGGAAAGAGAGATATAGATTTTAAGGAATTGGCTCATGCAATTTGGAGACTCACAGTCTAATATCTGGAGCATAGACTGGCAGGCTGGAGACCAAGGGAACAGGGGCAGACTGCAAGGAGAATTCTCTCTTCCCCAGGGAAGTCATTCTTTTTCTTTTTCTCTAAGGCCTTCAACTGATTGTATGAGGCCCACCACATTGTGGAGGGTAATCTGCTTTACTCAAGTCCACTGGTTTAATTTCTTTTTAATAATTTATTTATTTTTGGCTGCGTTGGGTCTTCATCGCTGTTTGCGGGCTTTCTTTAGTTGCGGTGAGTGGGGGCTACTCTTTGTTGCAGTGCGCGAGCTTCTCATTGCGGTGGCTTCTCTTGTTGCAGAGCATGGGCTCTAGGTGCACAGGCTTCAGTAGTTGTGGCGCACGGGCTTAGCTGCTCCGCAGCATGGGGA
Source organism: Balaenoptera musculus (assembly GCF_009873245.2). NCBI lineage: Eukaryota > Metazoa > Chordata > Mammalia > Artiodactyla > Balaenopteridae > Balaenoptera > Balaenoptera musculus. The sequence goes on along the minus strand of NC_045789.1, from coordinate 75,572,077 downwards.
ATCTTCCTTGACCAGGGATCGAACCTGTGACCCCTGCGTTGGCAGGCGGATTCTTAACCACTGCGCCACCAGGGAAGTCCCTTAAATGTTAATCTACCCTAAAAATACCTTCATAACAACATCAGACCAGTGTTTGACCAAATATCTGGGTACCACTAGATACTGGCCTGGCCAAGTTGACATGTAAAATTCAGCACCACACCCACAGACCCTTATCTTAGCCCTTATCTTTAAAATAGGCATCGATTCAGCTCTGCTATTGGGATTGCATGGGTAAATGGCAGATGGAAAGAGGTTGGTAGGAATGATGGGCTGTGGGGCGGCTGTAGGGGCTGACATCCACCATACAGGCAGCCAGGCCTCCCTCTACAAAATCTACTAGTGGAAAATCGTCTTCTGAGTAGTATCTGTGAAGTGCTCCAATGACCTACACTCTTGCTACGGCCTCTGCCCTAGTTCAAGCCTTTATGACCTTTTCTCTAGGTTCAGGCACTTCTTTCTCGTGCTGCCACTCCCTTTTCCCAAGCACAGATCTGAGCTCCTTAGATGAAACCCCCTCAGTGGTGCTCCATTGCATTCCCACAAGGCTGAGTACATTAGGCCATCCAAGACCTGGCCTCAGTGCTCTAGGATCTCTAGTCCTAGCCACCCCCCGACCCTGCCTTTGGAGCCTTAGGCCTTGTGAGGACATGCCCCATCAGCCACCTCTGGGGAGTGGTATCCCCTACAGCCCCTACTTGTATCTATTTTGTCTACTGGGTTCCCACATAAAAGTTTTTGTTTGGAGAAAGGAGTCCGCGTGTGTGTAGTGGGGGAGGGGGAGCTTGAAGAGTACTCGTTTGATAACACCAAGCTGCTCATCGCTTACTGCATGCTCCATGCCATTTCATACTTCTGCTTCTTTGTTTATGCTGCTCCTGACCCTGGGAATGCCCATTTTTCTAAGCCTGGGACCGACTCTTCCTTTACTGTGGACAGAACGTTTGTGTTCCCCTAAATCCATATACCGAGGCCACAATCCCCAGTGTGATGGTATTTGGAAGTGGGGCCTTTGGGAAGTAATTAGGTTTAGATGAGGTCATGGGAGTGTTGCCCCCGTTGAGGGGATTAGTGCTCTTATAAGAAGAGGAACAGACCAGAGCCCCTTCTCTCTCTCCACCATGTGAGGATACCCTGAGAAGGCAGCCTTGGGCAAGCCAGGAAGAGGGGGTCTCACTGGACACTGAATCTGCTGGCACCTTCATCTTCGACTTCCCAGTTTACAGAATGGTGAGACATAAAATTCTGTTGTTTAAGCCACCCAATCTATGGTATTTTGTTATAGCAGCCTGAGCTAACTAAGACATTACTCAAGCCTTAGCTCAAGAAACTCCACTTCCAAGAATCTGATCTAAACCCCAGGGTGGGCTAATGTGTTTTGCCTGTGTTCCCACTGAAACCTGTGCATGTAGCTATGTTTTTTTGCTTCATTAAATTGAAAGCTTACTTGTTTATGTGTATATTTCCCCCATTAGGCAGTAAACTTTTGAAAACAGGGATTATTTCTTTATTCCCTCAGCACCTGGTATAGTTGGAGCTCAAAATAGTGTGTGTGTGTGTGTGTGTGTGTGTGTATGAGACATGAATGAAACCAGTCTTCTGGAAAAGGTCCCCATCCTCCCATGTCTACCTTAAGCCCCACCACCTCTGAGAAGCCCACCATGATTGCTACAGTCCTCAGTGATCTGTATCTAACCATCTAATGAGACTCTATGACATCATGAATCTGTACCACATGGCTGAATATGAATTCATCCTCCATCTCCATTTTCCTAGACATAAAAATTCCACTAATAAGATCAATTTAAGAAAATCAGAGCACTGAAAAAATAAATTCAAAACATTAAAAGAGTTATCCATAATCCTATCATCTTTGCAGTAAACACCTCCATTTAAGGTTTTTAAAGAGTTTCTATTGAAATAATGTCTTTTAAAAAATAAATGAAAGAAATACAGGTTCATTATAGAATGTTTTGAAAACATAGAAGAGTATAAAGAAGAAAATAAAAAGCATCCGTTATCCCATCACCCAGAGACAACCACAGTAACTCTTTGGTGCAATTTCTTCCAGTCTCTTTTCTAAGTGTGTATGTATATGTATGGATTATTATAATAACTAATATTCATTGAACATGGTCTACTCCAGGGCTCTAAGTAGTATAAGCTCATTTACTTTTCAATAATCCAGTGAGGAAAATATTTATTATCTCTATTTTAGAGACAAAAATCCTGAGACACAGAGAGATTAAGTAATTTGTTCAAGACACACAATAGGTGAGATAGTGGATCCCTGTGTGTGTGTGTGTGTGTACATTTGTGTGTGTGTATATATATGTATTAATGTTTATATATATATACCCATTTTGGGGGGAAGCTGCTAAGGGTTGCAAGTTTTACATTCACAAGAGTTGATGAAAAAGTTAGCTCCTAGAAAACACTCGGCAGTTGGCTGATGGTTTGCAGACAACCTCTGCATTATTATTTCACAGCCTGACATGCTGGTACTACCTAAGGATCAAGGCTCTGCTTGTCTGTTGGCTCCAGTCCTGCTTCAAAGAGGACTTCAAGGGTCAATTCAGGCTAAAGCTTCTCCATTTTTGGTGGCTTAGGCAGCTAAAGAATACTTCTCGGGCTTCCCTGATGGCGCAGTGGTTGAGAATCTGCCTGCTAATGCAGGGGACACGGGTTCGAGCCCTGGTCTGGGAAGATCCCACATGCCACGGAGCAGCTGGGCCCGTGAGCCACAACTACTGAGCCTGTGCCCCGCAACGGGAGGGGCCGCGATAGTGAAAGGCCCGCGCACCGCGATGAAGAGCGGTCCCCGCACCGCGATGAAGAGTGGCCCCCGCTCGCCGCAACTAGAGAAAGCCCTCGCACAGAAACGAAGACCCAACACAGCCAAAAATAAATAAATAAATAAAGTAGCTATAAAATTAAAAAAAACAAAACAAAACAGTAGATTCAAGTGACTATGAAATTCTACATATAGATTTAAAAAAAAAAAAAAAAAAGAATACTTCTCAGGTTTATTCCAAGGAAAGCCTAAATAGTTGCTTTTCCCTCAGGAGAACTCATATAAAGTGACATGTATCCAGTTCTTATTACAGTTGTATTTTTAAAAATTGATAAAAATGATTACTGTGGATCATAAAAATATTCGATAAATACCTAACAAAAATTAATTATTATGCATCATGAGAATAAGTGCTAAACTAATAGTTTCTAAGAAATAAAAAGTAAAGCTCATGGTAGCTAACAGTGACCCACAGGCAAAGCTTTCTGAAATATATTGTAGCGTTCCAATTATTTACTGCAGGATAATGCAGGAGTCATTTATTGTTAACTGGCTCAGGAGGTGGTTTTCATTTGGAGTCCCTCATGAGGTTGCAGGCAGATGGTGACTGGGACTGGACACATCTCGAAGGCTGTCTGTTCTCTAGGACTTTGACTGGAGGTGAGAACTGGAACATCTATATATTGGCATCTCCATTGCCATTTGGGCTTCCTCATACCAGGGCAGCTGGGTTTGAAGAGTAAAAACCCGAGAGAGAACCAGTCTAAAACATCTTTTATAACATAGCCTCAGAAGTCACACAGTGTCCTTAAATCCAGCCCATATTCAAGGGTAAGGGAATTAGATTCTACCTCTTGATGCGAGGAGTGTCAAAGAATTCACAGACATGTTTTAAAACCATCATGCATAGAAACTCTTCAAACTTTATGGTTCTCATCAGAGAATGGTCATTCCTCTGTTCTCTCTTACAGTGGGCTCATTCTCTGAAACGTGCTGGGGCACACGTAGAGCTTCAGCACATTTCGACTTGTTCTCAGAGGTCCCCGTATTAGGTGCATTACCTTTTAGGACAAACAGCTCTACAATGCCATCTATCTCCTGGATTTTGTCACTGCCTTTAAAAACACATGATGGTTCTGAAAGTGCTTTGTGGGGTCCGCCATGATTCTCTGCATGCAACTCCAAGGGGGAAAGGCTGTATGAGGAGGCTGGATGCGTTTTCCTCTGTCTTGTGGGCTTTCCCTCCCCAGATCAGCTGCATGGGGTGACTGAGGTAAAACGGAAGGCTCTACTTAAGTCAACAACAGGTAGTAACCATAAGGAGGACAGCCATCAGAGAAGCAAAGAGGAAGTGGATCAGTCTTTTGGGCCATGATTATGTTGTTAATAATACTCAGCATTTATTGAGCTCTTCTTGTATGCTGGGCTCCGTGCAAAGTGTGTTGCCTGCATTACGTCATTTAACAACTCTTCTTACCAGCGTTAAGTGATAGGCACTATTTTTATTTTCACTTTACAGAAAACATTTGTCACAGTGGTTGAGTGACTCGCCCAAAGCTGCACAGCTACTAGCAGATAGAGCCTGTATTTGAACTCAGGTATGTCTGACTCAAAAGGCAGAATAGTGGTTATCAGTGTGACCCCGGGGGTCAGAACCCTAATGCTTGGGCTTGAAACCTCACTTTGGGTGATCTTTGACAATTAACCTCTTTGTATTTCAATTTTCTCATTGGCAGAGAGGGGATGATATATATACCCCACTGAGGTTTTAACATTAAATGGGATGAGGTATTTAAGGTGTTTGGCACTCAACAAATGTTAACTATTCCCCCTTCTCCTCTACTACTTACATCTGCTAGGATGGTGATTCATTCAAAAGGATAATATACTAAAGATCCAGAGGTCTAAGGAAGTACAAAATGAGGAATCAGCCATAGACCCATTGTCAGACCTCATTTCAGTTGTGAAATTTCAGTTGTGACTCTATGTTCCCATCTGCAAAGTGGGCACAAGACTGAGACTTTGTGATGATAAATGGAGGCATTCCAAGTTTCTCCACTATGGCATCCCAAGCCATTCTCTATTTCCAGGTCCAACTAAGTTTGCAAACCACTTGCCAAACCAAATACAAACATACATAATGGAAATTGATTCAGGAACTCAGAGTCAGAAAGGAGGGCTGGTGACAAGCCCTCTCCACCTCCTTGCTGGGTTTCAAGCACTTTCCAATCCCTAGTGGCCAGATTCTGGTCTCTTCTTTTTTGGGTTAAGCTCTGGAGAGTGGGGCTATGATTTCCTAAAATGTGTTGGAAAGCTGTGAGATCTGTTGCAGCAGGATTTCTTCCACTGTCTCTATGAGTAACTTGGAGGCTCTGGCTGGAAAGGGCCCAATGCAGAGCCCGGAGGGTGGTGTGGCCCTCTCTCTCCCATCAGTGTGTCTCAGCTCCCGATCAGCGCTGCCTTCCCAGCCCGAAGAGGCTGGGAAGTTTTTACACAGGCTCCAAGCTGTTGACGTGTATGGTACAGCCCCCTCCCAGGCAGGTTGATTTGTGAATGTGCTGAACTCTAGTGTACTAGGCGGCCTAACCACAGAGAGAAGTGTTTTGTTTCTCTACCGGATACACCTGCCCAAAACGCAGCGCTTCCTCATGCTGCAGGTTCTGGTTTGTTTGAAAGATTGCACCCTCCAGATAAACCAGAGGGTACAGTTGTGTGCACTGAGAACCTGTGGAGGCTGAAAAGGAATGAAATTGATTTTCTTTCCTTGGGGGGCAAGGGACAATTGTATAAAATTGTTTTTCTATCCAAATGAGCACTCTTCACTTTCCTGTTAGTCATTATTTCTCAAAGCGTACCACCAGGAGGATTTTAGGGATACGTGGACACAGCATTAAAGAGCATTGAGTCACAGACTGAGAAACTTACTCCCTTTTTAAATTTTTTTCAATCTTTCTGGTTTTGTCAGGAAAAAAAATTATCGTTTGAAGCTCATATTTTTCTTTCTTTTTTTAACATCTAACACTTGTTAATCACCCTTTAAAAACACACATACACCAAATGAGTATAGACCTCAGATTTGGAGTCTAGTTAGATGTTATATCTTCTTAAATGCTATAATATTGCCTAGATAAAATTTGATAATTTTTTTGTTTTATTGTGATTATTTTTAGGATTATCTTTAATTTACAGTAAGGGATAGCAGTTTACCATTTATCTTAGGCATATTATGTTTCTTTTTAAAATAAATGTATTCGAGTTTTAAAAATCAGTTAATTTAAAGAAAAATATTAAGTAAATAATTGTACAGGTGCTATTCATAAATAGTATAAGTCATGGGGTTAGTATGTGGTGATATTTGGGTGTGATAGAAATTGGGAAGGGAGTACACAAATATCTGACATATGAGCAACTAGGCTTTGGAGTCGGATAAACTTGGGTTTGAATCACTGTCTACCACCTACTAGATGCATGACCTTGAGCAGCTATTTAATCTAGTTCCACATCTGTAAAATCATGAGAATGTCAGTTCATTATTCTCTTTAGGTTTTGTGAAGACAATGAATGAGAGGCTGTAATGCATGGTCCTGGAACATACTCAAGAAAATTAGCCCTTATATTTTATTATTATTATTATTATTATTATTATTATTATTATTATTATTGCCAGGAAACTGTGCTTATGTAAGCACAGTGCCTGGTACATAGCACACAGTAAAGTGTAACTGCTCCCATAATTGCTGTTTTTATCATTAGCATCATGTGTTAGTTTGTGTCTGCTCTGAAGCAGGTGTCCACATGGGATTAGATGTGCAAGGGATTTATGAGGGGGAAGGTCTGCGCAGGATAAAGGAGGAGGGAGCAGGAGAAAGTGGAGAGAGAAGTTCTGACACCTGTGAAAGGAAGGTGGCTTGGGTTGAAGGTGTCTCAGACCTCGGTGCAGTTACAAGAAAGCTTTGGCCAGGTGGATGAGGAGTCCTGGAGTCAAAGTCGACCCCTGGAGAAGTCCCCCTTCTGTGCTCAGTCACTGGCTGGGAGCAGCTCATGGAAGTATGGTCTTGATGTGAACATGGTGGCGAATCCAGAGGGCAGCATCTGGGTCACTTATGCCCCCCGTAGCAGGAGATCTGAGCAGCACATTTTGTGACTGCTGTTCAGATCGCCTCCATCTTACTCATAAAAAAGGAGCCTGAGTGTTTTCTCCAATTCATTTATCCGGTTAACTAACACCCGGTCATTGCAACCCAGAGAGAGATTAAAATTATTTCACACCCAAAACTGAAATATAATACTTGGCTAACTAATGATTTTCTTGTCTCAATGCTCAACTAACAAGCCAAACACATTACTTACTTTAAAGAGTTTATCTTGATCACAACTTTATTAACTGTTTTGTTTTTTAGCTCTAATTTTGGATTTCAAAAGTTTTGCATTTCAGGCAGAGAGCGAAGCACAATTGACACTTTCATGCAAATTGAATCTAACAAAGGGCCTCAGATGTCAGTCCACAGATATGTTTGGCTCACACAGTGTTTAAAAAAAATTTTGGGGGTCAACATTTTAAAATTGGGAGATACATTTGTTTTTAAATGTTGACTTTGATTTCTTCTCTTGAAAACCACAGATCTGGAACACTGAGCCTGAATTTCTGCATGACAGTATTAACTAGGGTGAAAGTGGCTGCCCCTCAAAGTGGGGCTCTCCTATTTGTTTCAGGACCTACCACCCACATAAAATATGCATCTGCCCTTATACCCAGCAGGCTCTGCTGATTTATGGTCCTGTCTGATCCTTTGTGCAGAGAATGCTAACTGTGCCTCAATATTATAGTCTCCCCTTCTTCTATAGTGATGTTCCAGCTGTACTCATGACTGCCCATCTAGGACTACATTTCCCAGCCTCCCTTGCAGTTAGGTGTGGTCATGTGACTAAGTTCTGGCCAATACTATGAAAATGAAATGGATGTTTGGAACTCCAGACTGCTTTTAAAGAAAAGCAGGATGCCCTCTCTTGCCCCTTTTCTTTTTCTTACCAGCTGCAAAGTGGACGTGATGGTGGGAGCTGGAGCATCCATCTGATATCACAAGATGGAAGCTACGTATTGAGAAAAGCAGAGCAAATAGGAGGAAACTGGGTCTCCAACATCAAGGAGTTACATACCAGCTCTGGAAAACCTATGCTCAGACTGTTACATCAGGAAAATGAACTTCCATTCTTATGTCTCTTTTTCACAGCAGCCTCAACTGTATCTTAACTAATACAACCCTGTTTGCAATTGAGTCTGTAGCACTTGGCTTAATTGGAATTGAGGTATAAAGGATACGAAAATGTATGATTCTGCAGGTTGTTTTTCCTTGTAAATGGGACCTATGTGGCCAGCATTTAATTGCAAATCAAATTTCACTGACAGCTGAGATGAGACATAATTTTTTTTATGGTTAAAGCAATATTGGAAAGCCCTGGCCATGTCTCACAGGCTCTGTTTGCAGGTGGTGCCATTTTCTGGCTGTGGATGATTTGTCCACATGGCTCCTCAGGGGCTACTATATCCACAGCTACATGTCTCAGGTCCACAGGCTACATTCTCATCTCTTCTTCACCTCCACCTTGTCTTTGAAGGCCACACTTGAGCAGGCAGCCCTCCCACCTTTTCTAGGCACTGCCCTCTGAGTGAAAGAGAAGTAGAAACTTCTTGGTCGGTACTGTTCTGGCTTCCAGGGGTCCAAGAGAGGCTTCTAGTGCTAAGTGTGAAACCACTGAGGATCCTCACAGTTTCGATCTGAGCAGACCCTGCTGTATTATGTGAGGGTAAAGGGCTGCTTATGAAAATGACGTATGACAAAAAAAGAACTTACTACTCCCCAGAGGCAGGTGCCAAAAATGGCATGTTATTGTGTCCTTTAGAATGATGAATGAAAGTACTGAATGAAATTTGGGTAATAATAATGCCAAACTATTTAGTTTGCCTGTGACAGAGGTCTCCAAACTCGGACTATTTTGGGGAACAGAACAGGAGAAGAAAAAACTACTGATTAATGAGCACTTAATGTGCCATAAATGTTATGTACATTTTCTCATTTAATTATCTGAAAAATCCTATGAGGTAGTAGAACTATTTTTTTTTCTTAAAGCAGAAATGCTAAGAAAAGTTAACTTGACAAAGATCACACAGTTAGGAAGTAAAAAGCCAGAGTTTTGACACTCTGGTGACCTATGTTCATTCCATATCATGCAGCCTTATGATGCTCTAAGGCTGGCCTGATCAAAAGGAGGAGACAAGCGAGATCATGGACCAAACTGCTGGGGATGGAAGTATCTGGGTAAGGAGGGTAGCCTGTAATGGAGGCAGGAAAACAAGATAAGAAAGTAGGAGAGAGACATGTTGAAAAGACTATATACCTGCATCAGATCATCCTAAGGCCCCCATGCTGTACAGAAGATCAGGATGGGTGCAACTCTCTGGTCCCTGAGGGAGGAGGGATTCTGCAAGAGGAAGGTGGCAGATACACATGGGGAGGGATTACCTGGCAGCAAGATGAGAAAAATCTGAAAAAAAAATTTTACTACGCTCTTTACATTGAAGGATATTGCTGACTAATTGGTTGGTATGATATGGAGTAGCAAAGGAATTACAACTTAATAGTTAGCCAGACAGAGGAGTTAAAGTTTCTACTTATTTAAATAACTATGCTTTTCCCACACCTGGCAGATTCTTTTGTTTTGACATATGTATCCTGGTTATTCTTTGATATGGATGCCTCTGTGTCCATTCACACTGTTCTGCAAGGTCGAAGGGGGAAATAATTCCCAAAGCAGTGTTCTGGGACAAGTAATGCCATCAAACGTGAAGCAAAATTGTATCATTTTTCCTTTTTGTTTAAGGATCTCTTACCTTCTGCCTCTTCAGAGAAACGGTTCATCTCTATTCACATTTAGTGGTAAAATATTTTCTAACAGTATCAGCAAAACCCCATTCAAAGTCAATGACCAGCTTTTTAGACATAAGACACATGCCAATTCTGTTTGGCACAAAGTAACTACTAACAAATCTAATGTATTTCCTTCTCTCTAGGCCACTGACGGGTGTCTGACAGCTCCAAACTCCCTCACTATTAAGTCAATTAGTTAGATGGATAAAATCCTCAGAAATGGAGAAGTTGTCTAAGGTGTAGCTGTTTACATTTCAGTGGTGGTGGGGTCCCAGCCTGGGGTCCCATTCAGGCTGTAAGGAGAATGGTGTCCTCTCCCCTGTGTCAATCAAGCTCTTTCTACAGAATGAGTCTCAAGTGACCGAATACCATTCTACAGACAGGAGCAGGGAAGGATATAAATAGAAACATTGAAATGAAAAATGCATTTAATACACCTAACCTACTGAACTTCCTAGCTTAGCCTAGCCTAACTTAAATGTGCTCAGAACACTTTTTTTAGCCTACAGTTGGGCAAAATCATCTAACATAAAGCCTATTTGATAATGAAGTGTTAAATAACTCATGTAATTTATTGAATACTGTACTGAAAGTGAAAAACAGAATGGCTGTCTGGATACAGAATGGTTGTAAGTGCATCGGTTGTTTACCCGTGAGATCGAGGGGCTGATGGGAGCTGAGGCTTGCTGCCCATGCCCAGCATCACAAGAGGATAATGCTAGCCTGGAAAATATCAAAATTCAAAATTTGAAGTTACAGTTTCTACTGGATGTGTATCACTTTTGCAACATCGTAAAGTTGAAAAATCATAACCTGAACCATCGTAAGTCCGGGACTGTATGTAGTTGGGAACTGGAAAATACATTGCCTCACCAAGCTCTCTGACTTAAGTCTCTTGCCTGCCTTGTACTGATAAAAACAGAAATGCAACCCTCAGGGCCATGGACAACAGTTCTCCATCACCGTGACCCTGGCCTAGTGGAGAGGAAGTGAAACTAATTTGGGCAAAGACATGTCCTGTCTGTCCTGTCCGTTCTTCCTGTGTGGCCCCGGGGTAGAAACAAAGCGTTTTGCATGTTGGGCTAGAATACTAGGGAAAGAGGAAACAGTGTCTAAAGAGAGACTTTGGGGTCAGGGATCGTTCAAATATAAACATTTCCTTTTGCTCTTTCACCTCACCTTTTCTTTTCTTTTTTAAAGTGAAGTTTCCAAGTAGAAAAGGCAATATTTACCAAGTGTTACAGTTTACTTTATGCTGATTGGGTTCTGAACGTGAAGGCCCTCTTTACTCTGGCAGTAATTTAAAATAATAATAATGGTAGTGCATTTTAGCACTAGGTTATAGGTTCCTCATTTAATGCTGTGATAACCCTCTGAAACGGGGATTGTTATCCTCTCTTATGGATGGGGAAATTGAAGCTCAGAGGGGGTAAGTGGTTTGCCCTCAGTCACTAAGTTGGTCAGTGGCAGAGTCTGGGGTTTACTCTTTCTACCACACCTGTCACCATAATTCTCAGGTATGAGCAGCTGCTTCGTGTGAAGGTTTCTATTCCCAGCAGTCCTCTGGGCTCAACGTGATAAGCACATGTTACTCTGCTTCCCACAGGTGTGTTGTGAGGCTCCCCGGAAACTTCAGTCCCTCCTCTCTCCTGGGGCAGGCAGAACTACAGACAGCTGAATTTCTTTATCATTACTTTAGATATGATAAAAATTCCCAAAGGGAATTTTATTCCTGACGTGGAGTTGGCAGCCTTTATTCATAAGGGATGCATTGGAATGTTCTGTTTTGGTGAGGAGACATTCTTAGAAATTGAAGACAAAGAAGAAAAGGGAGGAAGTGGGGGAGAGCTGAAGGGAGGATATTCACGTAGGGCCGGGAGTCTTGGCTCTTCTTCCTGCTCCTCCTTAGCTTTAGGGGGTCTCTGCCTTCCTTCTCCTGGGAGAAAGCAAGGACCACTGCCTTTTAAGTCAAACAGACCTTGGTTCTGTTAAAAAAGAGACAACAGGCCCCAAATGGAATCACTTGTGCTAAGCCCACGTCACCCAACAGAAACTTAATACCTAACCTAATTGCAGTTTCAATATCCCCCAGGAATGTCATCTCAATTCCAGTTTGGGATTTTCTGGTCAGCACCAATGAAGTAATCTGACAAGTAGACCCTTTTTCATCCCCCAAAGGAAGATGAGGTAATTGCTCTTTCCTTATCCCTTCCCCGTCCTGCCTGTAAAAGTCTTCCATTTTGGGGCTTCCCTGGTGGTGCAGTGGTTGAGAATCTGCCTGCCAATGCAGGGAACACGGGTTCGAGCCCTGGTCTGGGAAGATTCCACATGCCGTGGAGCAACTGGGCCCGTGAGCCACAATTACTGAGCCTGCGCGTCTGGAGCCTGTGCTCCGCAGCAAGAGAGGCCGCGATAATGAGAGGCCCGCGCACCGTGATGAAGAGTGGCCCCCACTTGCCACAACTAGAGAAAGCCCTCGCACAGAAACGAAGACCCAACACAGCCATAAATAAATAAATAAATAAATAAATTCATTTAAAAAAAAAAAAGTCTTCCATTTTGTACAGCTCCTTGGAGCCGCTTTTTATTTGCTAGCTGGGATGCTGTCTGATTCATGAATTGTTGAATAAAGCTTATTTGATCTTCAAATTTACTCAGTTGAATTTTGTTTCTTAACAGTTCAAATCTCAGCTCTGGTGAAAACTCTTGAGGAAGCTATTTAACCTCAGTTTTCTCATCTATAAAATGGGCTAGGGACTTCCCTCGTGGCTCAGTGGTTAAGGATCTGTCTGCCAGTGCAGGGGACATGGGTTTGAGCCCTGGACTGGGAAGATCCCACATGCCACGGAGCAACTAAGCCCATGTGCCACAACTACTGAGTCTGTGCTCTAGAGCCCGCGAGCCACAACTACGAAAGCCCGCGCGCCTAGAGCCTGTGCTCTGCAACAAGAGAAGCCACCACAATGAGAAGGCCACGCACCACAGCGAAGAATAGCCCCCACTCGCCGCAACTGGAGAAAGCCCGCACACAGCAACAAAGACACAACGAAAACCTGCACACAATAACAAAGACACAACGCAGCCAAAAATAAATAAATAAATAAACTTTAAAATAAAATAAAATAAAATGGGCTAATATTTGTATCTTCTTTGTTGGGTCATTGGGGAGACTGAATGCAATATTTCTCTAAGCACGATATGCATATGGTTTTTCTGGTGATACATTTTTTAATGTAATAATTAAGCCACATATAGATAACTATCACGCCAAACATGTCATTTCACAGGTCATATTGCTTAGGGCAAGGCTAAGTTAAAAAAAAAAGCAATCCAATTTAAGTCTATTTTGATAAAATATTAAATGTGTGATGTGGAGATTGCAAGACGTGGTAGGGAGGGAACCCTGGGCCAGTATGAAAGCTGCTGGGAAGTGACTCCTTCCCCACTCCTCCTGGTTAAGGAGGGCTACTTTGGACAAAGAAAACCTGGGAGACCCAGGTTGAATGGGAAGACTGGGTTACTCTGGGGCCCTGGAGTTAGCTGCCCTGTGGAGTCCCTGGAATTTCACCTCCCACTGCTGCCCTCTCTTGGTCGTGGGCTGGCTCCAGTGTCCTGAGTACAAGTCAAAGTTGACCCAGGGCGATCTAGCACCCAGCACCCATGCACTGCCCTGTCTGGCCCCTTTCTCACCTCTTCTCACACTGCTTCTGGAACTCCCCCACACCCATCAGTCCCACCCCACCTTGGCCTACCCTCCCCAGTGTCACTGTCTCCCTCAGCTAGTCACAACAACTGCCCTTCCCCAGACTCGTTACAAATCAGCAGAGGACCTTCTGATTCTCAGGTGTGAACCACCAATGAGCTTAGCTTTCCCAGGGGACATTTGTTTTAAAAGAGGAACTGGTTTAGACTAAATGAAGTCAAATTGACAAGTGCAGTGGCTGTATTTTTGGGATGGGGATCCTTCTTTGGCTCTCACCTTTCTTTATGAAACATACCCTTCTCTTTAAGTAGGCATCTAGATCCAGGAAATGAAATCCTTTCATTTCTTTCCAAGAAATTCTACAACAAGCTTTCAAAATAGTTTTACTGCTGGTGTAAAAGTTACATTATTTTGCTTGAGACTAACAACCCAAAATAACACTGGTTTAAAAAAGATTTTAAAATATTTCTCTCTCATGTAAATAGAGGCAACCCAGGGCTGGTATGGTGGGTCCCTGAACACCAGGTTCCTTCTGTTTTGTTTTTTCACCCTCTTCAGTGGGTGGCTTCCACCTTGTGGCCCAAGATGGCTGCTCCAGCTCCAGACCTTGGGTCAGCATTCCAGTCACTGGTCAGGAAGGACGGTCCAGAGAAGTGTACCCTCTAGTCCTTTAAAGCACTCACCACCTTCCTTTACATCTTGCTGGCCAGGACTTGGAAGTGAATTCATTGTAAAGCATACTAGTAAATGTGACATTTTTTCCTGAGCAGCCTATGCCCTGCTAACATTTGGTATTTTATTACTGAAGAATGGGAGACTGGGTTTTGGAGGCAATTAACATCTCTTCCATAAGCCTATTCCTAGGGTTGTGAGAAATGTTCAGACCCAAGTAGGAACGGATCCCAGGACTAAAATTAGGCTCTCATATTTCTCTTCTGCCATTGTGAAAATGCCACTGGTGCAAGGGACAATGCTTTAGACCACAGCCAGGTCACTGAGGGTCTAGTTCCGGCTCTGCTGCTAGCCAATGTCATGGCCTTGAGAGAGAAGTCTAACATTCCAGGGCCTCAGTTTCTCTAAAATAAGGTTACATAATTTGATCTCCGGGGTCCCTTCCTGCTCTAATATTATGACTTCATGTAACAGTGTCTTGATGTCTGTAATCAAGCAGTTAAATAGAAAATAACATATGCTTTTTTCTTTCGTCTGTGATCATTAAATGCTGTGGGTAATTAAGGATAGATTACCAATTGTTGGCCCCCAGATATCCTTTTAACCTTGTCATCCTTCCACAAGACCCCTTCCTGCAGGAACTGGCTTGAGATGGAGTTGCTGGCCAGGAGACCCACTTTATTTTCCATTGAGCTTTGGAAGCTGGAGGACTAAAGCCACCGACAAGGAAACTCATGGTTGTAAAGTTTCTGTTTATATCCGGTAGTAGTGGCTGCAATTGCCCATCTCAAACCGCTGGGACAGGAAACATATGCAGCCAATTGATAAAGAGGGTATCTGCTGAAAGCATGCTGATCTTGAGGAAAGGGGGATCTCAAGGCACCTGGATTAGCCACAGACCAGAAAGGGGCCCTTTTAGTGTTCCTTTCAGTTGCTAAGACATGCTATGTTTGAAAAAACACCTCCTCCGCCACCCGGATGGAGAAAAACATAAGCTGCCATTGCTTAACTTCCTTACACATAACCAACCAACACTAGCATCTGTGCCTTAATACATGGCTAATCTGCAAACAAAAATGCCGCCTTGTCTGCTTCTTGGGGCCAGAAAGTGGACCAGTTCACTGGTTGGTCACCAGGGCTATGAGATATTACTTTTCTAGCTCTATGTGACATAGTGGATGAGCTATACATGGTGGCAGGAAGAGGACAAAATTGGAGATCCAGCCAGGAAATGAGGCACCAGTCTACATGCCTGTTGGGCCCTCAGCCCCAGGGAGCCTTGCTCCTGCCTTGAGAGAAACTCCCCAGAGACTGGCCTGTCTCATGAGGAGGACGGGCACTCCCACATGTAGCATCTGGAATCACATCTTCCTTTTGACTAGGATGAAGACTCAGGGTCAGGAAGACAACTTTGCATTTTTGGTGAGCAGGACTCGAAGAGGGGCCAGCAACACCTCTCTTCCATTTGGATCTACATATCTTTGTGAAGGGTCTCTTCCTGCAATGACAACCCTTAAAATCAACCATTGAAATAAGCTGAACCCCAGAATAACTGTAATAGAAGATGTTAAGCTAATATTTTTAAATATAATGAAGCATAGTCAATGTTGCATAGCAACATTTTGCAAGCATAGCAATGTTTTGTTGCTCTTATCAAAAGAGTAAAATGCTTTTATTATTATTTATTATATATAATTTTATTACAGAAATAAATAAATAAATTTAACTTAGCTCATTAAAATGTCCATATTTAGTGTATGTTCTATCATGTAAATAATAATATATTAATAAAGTATACATGTATGTAACTAGAAATAAACAAATATACATAAATGGAAGAGGATACATGTTCAAAATTTTAATCAACGTGTAGAGATCAGAAAAGTTGGAGACATAAAAGCAAAAATAAACAAGTGGGACTGCATCAAACTAAGAAGCTTCTGCACAGCAAAGGAAACCATCAATAAAATTAAAAGGCAAATTTTGGAATGCGAAAAAATATTTGCAAACCACGTATCTGATAAGAGGTTAACATCCAAAATATACAAAAAACTCATACAACTCAACAGCAAAAAACCAAAGAATCCAGTTAAAAAATGGGCAAAAGATTAGACATTTTTCCGAAGAAGACATACAAATGACCAACAGCTACATGAAAATGTGCTCAACATCACTAACCATCAGAGAAATGCAAATCAAAACCACAATGAGGGACTTCCCTGGTGGTCCAGTGGGTAAGAATCCACCTTCCAATGCAGGGCACGCAGGTTTGATCCTTGGTTGGGGAACTAAGATCTCACATGCCGCGGGGCAACTAAGCCCGCCCGCCACTACTAGAGAAGCCCATGCGCCACAACAAAGAGCACGCGTGCTGCAACGAAACAAAGACCCAGCACAGCCAAAATAAAAACAAACAAACAAAACAAACAAACAATAAACAACAACAAAAAACCCACAATGACATGTCACTTCACGCCTGTTAGGATGTTATTTCAAAAAGACAATAGATAACAAATGCTGGAGTGGATGTGGAGCAAAAGGAACGCTTGGGCACTGTTGGTGGGAATATAAACTGGTGCAGCCACTATGGAAAACAGCATGGAGGTTCCTCAAGAAATTCAAAATAGAACTACTATATGATTCAGCAATCCCACTCCTGGGTATATATCCAAAGGAAATGAAATCATTATCTCAAGGAGATATCTGAACTCCCATGTTCATTGCAGTATTATTCACAATAGCCAAGTTATGGAAACAACCTAAGTGTCTGTTGATGGATTAGTGGATAAAGAAAATGTGATATATACGTATATATATATATGGATTATTATTATTATTATTATTGAATATTATTCAACCTTTAAAAAGAAGGAAATTCTGCTATTTCCAGATTCATCCCAGGTATTATGCTAAGTGAAATAAGCCAGACAGAGACAACATGGTATCACTTATATATGGAATCAAATAAATAAATAAATAAGGTCTCAGAAACAGAGAGTAGAATTGTGGTTGCCAGGGCCTGGGGAGTAGGGGAAATAGGGGAGGGATTAGTAAAAGAGTAGCAACTTTAGGTTTAAAAAAAAAAAAAGAGCAAAAACAGAAATTCTGGAGATCTCCGTAGACCATAATACTAATTCCAGGGGTAAAGCTGTTATTTTTGTCACCATCTGTTCCCTCTGCCAGCAAAGGTATGTTGTGAGTGCAGCAGTGTAGATTCAGACCCACCACTGGGAGCCCAGCTCACTGAATATATAAGAAGTTCTGTCCGCAAGAAATAAGTGATAGTACGTCATCTAGTGGAATATTATCAACTCCTAAAAAGAACAGATCAATTTAGGTTGATGTAGAAAGATGTCCAAGATACAATAAGTGAAAAAAGCAAGTGGTAGAACCATGTATAGTGTCAAATAAACAAACAATATGTATGTTCTTCTATATTCATAGAAAATTTCTGGTAGCAGTGGTTACCTCTAGAAGTGGTACTAGACAGAAGAGAGACGGAAATTTATGTTTTAATGTACTGTTTAAATGTTTTTTAAAAAATCATAAATAGGGAGTTGCCTGGCGGTCCAGTGGTTGGGACTTTCATGGCTGAGGGTCCGGGTTCGATCCCTGGTCCAGGGAGCTGGGATCCCGCAGGCCACACAGCGGAGCCTAAATAAATAAATAAATAAATAAATAAATAAATAAATAAATAGGGCTTCCCTGGTGGTGCAGTGGTTAAGAATCCACCTGCCAATGCAGGAGACACAGGTTCGAGCCCTGCTCTGGGAAGATCCCACATGCCACGGAGCACACAACTGCTGAAGCCCCGCGTGCCCTAGAGCCCATGCTCCACAACAAGAGAAACCACCGCAATGAGAAGCCGGCGCACCACAACGAAGAGCAGCCTCCGCTCGCCGCAACTAGAGAAAGCCCGCACGCAGCAACGAAGACCCAACGCAGCCAAAAATAAATAAATAAATTTATAAAAATAAATAAATAAATAAAAAACCATAAAAGGTTCAATTTTTTTTTTTAGGTTCAATATTTTTAAAAAAGGTTTTAAAATGATCAGGCTTCTTGAAACTCCTTTTATGATTTTATCCTAAGGAAATATACAGTAAATGTTTTATACCAAGGTGGTCATGACAACATTTATTTTAATGGTGTAAGACTGGAAATAACCTAGATGTCTAGTATGAAGAGAATGGTTAAGTAAATAATGGAAAATGGACTGTAATATAATGCAGTCATTTAAAAAATAAATTTTCTGAAAATTTTAGCCAGATGGGGAAATGCTGACACTATGTTAAGTGGAAAAAAGCAAGCTCTGTGTAAATTCAGTATTGTATCAATGACGTTACAAATGCATAGGAAAAAAATAGCCTGGAAGAAAATATTCCCAAATGACAATAGTGATTGCCTCTGATAGTAAGATTATGGGAGATTTTTCTCTTTCTGGACCTTTATATTTTCATATTCTTTTCAATTTTTGTGCAATGAGCAGGCATTATTTTGTAATGTGAGAGAAAAAGAAAGTAAAATACTGAGAAAACCATTACATGCATTCCTGGCATGAGTCAGGAGCTGAATTTTCATGTTTAAATTAGTTTCAGAAACACAGGAGTGGTTTCTAGGCAACCTGCTTGGGAAATCATGTTCCTTTCCATTGTTGCTGGAGTGTGCATGAGTGTCTCAAAGAAAATGTAAGAGATGAACCCTTGCGAAAGCAGTCTCCTGCAAGGAAAAACAAGCTTTGTCATGGAGACTTGAGTTATTGTGACCCCAGAGACACATAGGGACCCGAGATATTTTGGGGTTTTTTTCTGACGAATGAGTGCTTGATTTTAATGAGGATTGCCATAGGTAGGTAGAGTAGGATAGCTATTCAAGCCTCTGCAAATGGTGTGGGAAACTGGGGTAGGGGATGGGGGTGGGGAACAGGAGCCCAAAGCAATACCTCAGGTAGATGGCTTTCCTAAGAATCCAGGGCTGTGGATTCAGACAGTGGTGAGGCTTTACAAGATGGATTGCAGCGCAAGATGTGAAAAGATTGCCTCGTCATCCGGTGAGCCATTTACCGTCATTATAGACAATCCTGCTGAGCCAAAGGGCTTTTAATCAGGAGGAAACACTGAAAAATGGAACCAGAGCTAAGAAACCCTTGGCCCAGTCTGATGGGCCATGGAGGATGGGCTGAGTCAAGAATGATTTTTTAGCTTTAAGGGAGCTGTGTTCTTTACAAAGAGTTTGTACAAGATGCAGAAGGTACTGTTCTCAGCCCACAATATATGCTTTGTGGACCTCAACCACATTTTTCAGCAAGAAAACAAAAGGCATTCTGCCTGCTAAATGGGATCAGAGCTCAGTTTCTTGCTCCTACACCCCCTAGTGGTTGCCTTTTGTAATTACAAAAATTAAGTGAGGAAGTAAATAGCAGGCATTTGGGGTAATGATAGCAGTTGACTAAGGGTTAGTGCCTTTGCCCTTGGCTCCCTCTAGACTTCATCAAAGCTCAAGGGGGAAGCTCTGGCCTCAGGAGGTACAGATCCACTTCCTAATAGAAGGTGGGCCCAGAGGGCAGGAATCCTCCGCAGTGGATGATAAGAGCGTATTTTGTCTCCAAACTTGTGAACCCATGTCCTGAAATCCACCTAGTTGTGGTCCACTGGGTCTGGCCACCTCTCCTTTAAAGTGACAGATACCTGGAGGGTAAAGGAAGAGGGGGACTAATATTTACCTACCCTTCCTCATGTGGTAGCCCTTGAGGGCAAGACCCTTTTCTTTCTGTCTTTGTACTCCAGGGCTTAGCACATGTGTTTTTGTGAAATGTTTGTGGTCTTGAATGCTATATGTAGCCCATGAGGTAGATAATACTACCCCGGTTTTTCCAATGAGGAAACTCAAGTGCAGAGAGGTTCAAATATGCCCAAGATATCTATCTAATAAATGGCAGCATAGAAACTCAAACCCCAAGTTCCTAGGGATCTGCTCTTTTCTTTCTACCAAGATGCCCCCTCCTGCCACCTCATGCCCTCTGTCTTGCTGGTCCAACCCGTCAGGTGAAAGCCCCAGTGTCTCTGTCCTTTGAATCAGTCCACCCTGGGGGGCCAACGTCTTCCTTCTTCTCTGAACTTCTCATTTGTCAGTGAGTCACCCCTTTAACGCTCTTACTATTATTCAACTTTCCTTAGAAGTTTGCTTTTTTCTCCAAACAGTCCATAAGCATCTTGAAGGACGGGGTAACATATTAATTTTTCTGTAGACTCTCTGCCCAGCATTCAGTAAATATTTGCAGGAAGAGTGAATTTAACAGCAGAGTGTTGATCAAAATATACCTCCTAGGGCCTGTTTGTACTAGGAAACTAGCAAAAAATTTTAATTTTTATCTGAAAACATTTATTCTCATCAAAAACACCTAATTAAGTGACTTTTTACCCCCCACTGAGGGGCTTGCAACCTAAGATAAACTAAATGCAGATCTCTTTCTCTAGGAGCTTAGAATCTTGAGCACATACATAGCTGGGCTGTTACAACACTGGATTTGGGTCAAAGGTGGAATCTAAATTCACTTAGACTCTTCTGTTCTAACTGGAATCTTTTGGTTCCCAGGACAAATACAGGGTCCTGCTCTGACAAGCTGGGACACTGATGGACCTGGGAACAAGTAGCTGGCTTCCCTGCCAGATGTATTTATCGCCTTATGTACTGCAATATACCCAGCTTTGTTTCATCTTCCTCCTTTGGCTGCCCTCCAGGGAGTCATGCCTGGTACAGGTACATGCACAGTAAGATTAAGACCCAAAGCACTCAGCTCCCACTGTCCTCCCACAGGTGACATCAGACCATGCCAGTCCTCAGGGGAAGCAGGCCAAGACTGCCAGGGGCAAGTGTGATGTGGGAGGATGTCAACTGTCATATATTTCATGAACATTTATTGGGCACCTCTTTTATGCCGGACACTGGGGATATGGTGACAAATAGGGCACTTTAGAGGTGCTCAGTCTGGTTGCAGGGACAAACATGTAAACAAGCTATTGGATACATATTAGAATAGAAGTGCTTACGAGAAACCTCAAGAACACAGAGGAAATAGTACAGAATTCTGCCCCAGGAGGTTGGAAAAATCTTCATTGATTAGGTGACTCTCAAAATGTCTTGAAAGAGAAGCTGTACACTGGTTGGCAAAGGCAGGATGAGTGTTCCAGGCCCAGGGAACAGCATGTACAAGAGCACGGAGGCAGAAGGAGTGTAGGAAATCCACCTCATTATGAACGCTACACGGAGATGGCCCGAGATGAGTCTGGTGGGGAAGGCGCTGAGAATATGAAGGTTCTCATCTATTTAGGGTGGGGCTCTGGCTGCGTCCTATGGATGATGGGGGAACCTGGAAGGATTTCAAACCACAGGGGGTATAACACAGATTTCTAAATATCTACATAATGTGAGGGCAGGACTAGAGGAGGCAGAGCCTGGAGTAGAGGGACCAGCGCGAGGCTGGCAATCACAGAAATCCAGGCCATACTACCCTGTCCGTGCCAGGAGAGATAAGAGAGGTGATGTGGCCTTAGCTGATGGGACTGATGAAGCCTGGCGACAGATGGGCTGTGGTGGTTTGCTGGGGGGGAGTCTAGGACACTCCCAGTTTTGGCATGGGCAGATGGGAATGGTGGCCCCATTCACCAAAATCGGGAACACACGGCTGGGGTCAGAGAAGAAGGTCAGGGGAGCGGGTGAGTTACATTTTGGCCACGTCTAAAATTGCATGTGGGACGTCCAAGCAGAGCTGCCTAGTAAGTGGTTGGTATGTGGGAGTCTGAGCTCCAGGAAGACGCTGGTTTCTGACGGAAGAAGGCTGGATCAGGCTTCTCTCTCTGCAGACATTCAATAAACATTGTTTTGAGAAGCTAATTAATGATTACAGGGCACTGGGAAAACAGAACGATGTTGCAATGTAAATGTGGATGCTCTTACAGTAATGGACGGGTGGTTGCAGAAAAGCTCAGGCTAAATAACACTAATTTTTTCCAGCTATAAATAGACCTTCTTCTGCAGTTGGGGTTTTCAATTCCACAGTGAAAAGAAATGCAGCAGTGGAAGCGAGAAAGAGGGGCAGAGAGACAGCATCTCATGCCTACTGGGTACACATGTTAGCAAGGTCCAGCCACAGTGGATAAGGCAGGGATCTGATCTGGTGCCAAAGAGCTTAGAGTCTAATATCCTAGGTTCAAGTACTGATTCCTCAACTAACTGGTTAGGTGTCTGTAATTATCAGATGTGCAGTAGATGTTTACTAACTGCTTTTAGAGATACAGTCACAGTTTTAAGCTCCTTCAAATCTCAGAACAGCCTCATGGTAGGTCCTTTATTAGGTTTCTTTCGGGAATGAGTAAACTGAACGCAGAGAGTTTAAGTGACTTACCCAAGGCCACTCAGCTAAAAAGTGGCATTTCCAAGATTTGAACCCAGACAGTCTGGGGCCAGAGTCCTTTCAGAGGCAATTAACTACTGTGTTATGCTGCCTTGCCATGTAAAAAAGAGTTTTGCAGAGCTTTCAGTTTCTTATCACTGCATGGATTTTGTAAAGGGCAAGTTGCATAATTTACATTAAGGCCTAAATCATAGGTAAATGTTTTCATTGTGTTCTCCCATAATTTTTCCTTCAAGGAAGCAGTGTTCAATGATTTGTCCCAGATCTTCTTTTCGGAGAAAGCTCTAGGGGTTCCTGTCATTGTGTGACTTTGTGTTTGCAGACCACAGCAGGCTCCCTGAGCAGCATTACCATTCAGCAGTAGAGACCGCTGTCTATTAAATTCAACGTAATCATAATGGCCATGGGCTCTCGAGTCAGAGACACTTTGGTGCCATCCCAGCTCTGCCACTTGGGTGTGTTACTTAAAACTCTCCAAGCCTGCTTCCTCATCTGTTCATGGGATAATACTAATAACTCCGTAGGGCTATGAGGATTACAGACAGTGTGGTAAGGAGATCCCTATCTAGGGTAAGAGTCATTAAGTGCTCTAAGACACAAATAGACATGTGAAATGGGGGAAGCACACATTATAGGAAAAAGGAACTGCAGAAGTCTTGCTTTGACAGGGAACTTGGAGTGGCTGATACACTAAAAGAATCAGCAAGGGGACTTCCCTGCTTGCACAGTGGTTAAGAATCCACCTGCCAATGCAGGGGACACAGGTTCGATACCTGGTCCAGGAAGATCCCACATGCCACGGAGCAACTAAGCCCTTGCCCCACAGCTACTGACCCCGCATGCCTAGAGCCCGTGCTCTGCAACAAGAGAAGCCACTGCAATGAGAAGGCCACGCACGGCAACGAAGTGTAGCCCCCGCTCGCCACAACTAGAGAAAGCCTGCGCGCAGCAACGAA
Organism: Balaenoptera musculus; assembly: GCF_009873245.2. NCBI lineage: Eukaryota > Metazoa > Chordata > Mammalia > Artiodactyla > Balaenopteridae > Balaenoptera > Balaenoptera musculus. Next base: position 75,548,574 of record NC_045789.1, on the reverse strand, counting down.
GATCCAACACAGCCAGAGAAAAAAAAAAAAAAAGAACGAATCAATGAGACTGTCTCGTAAATTTATTAAGCAATTAGCATTCTTTTAATTCTTCAACAGTCAGTATTTCTCTCTCTATAAGACGTATATAACTAACAAAGCAAAACTTATGATTTTAAGAAAATAATTTTCCCTAAACATTTAAGCATGATTCCAAGCCTAAATTAAATTCTTTCATCCGTTTAATTAAAATCACAACATGACACACTGGATTTTCACAAATGCATGAAACGCCTTAAAAAACTGACAAAACACACACTAAGTATTGTAATGGCTACAGAAATAATCATGTACAATTTATTTAAAAATTGCTACTATCAAGGATTTAAGGTTGTTTGTTCTCATCTCCATTGTTAGCCATATTTTAATTCTTATTTTTATTTTATACCTTCCTGGAATTTCTATTTCTATACCAATTTATGGTGGCAATAATCATACACATCACCCCTCCCCTACCAATACCAAAAAAATTCAGACGAGCCAAAGTTGCAGATTCTGAGTTATCACATGATCGATTCTTAGTGAGGAAACTGGACTCAATTCAAACCCTCACAATTAGTCTTTAGGTTGAGCCTTTTAAAGACAATCAAGTCTCATTTCTGATGTCATGGAACTTTTAAGTCCCTTTTAAGTTCAAAGAGATTCTGAGTTTTGGAGACCAGAAGCAGGCATTCTTTAAAATGTTCACAATCAATATTCCCCATCCCATTATTCAGACATTATAATATATTGATCTGGTCTGTTGCTGTAATTGGCAACTTAGACATGTTTTATATCTAAAGCATGTGCATTATAATGATGCTCATTATAATGATAGCGTCATCTAGAACCTTTTGCTATTTTAAGTGTGGTCCATGGCCCAGCAGCATCAGCATCATGTGGACAAAGAATCTCACTTCAGACCAGCAGGCTTAGAATCTGCATTTTAACAAGACCTCCTTCTACCTTGTGATTTGGTTGCACTTTAACATTGAGAAGCCCTAATATAAAGAATTCATCTACCTGGAGATGATGGATCAAGTCTGCAGTTGGCACTCCTCTTTGGGTCATGCAATTCATTTATCTTCCTGAAACCCACTATTGCTCCCCCTCTTTTCTTACAGTTTGAGACTTTATTTTAACTGCTAAGATTTTCTACTACATTGACCAAGAGAAGTGGGCCTGGGACTGAATCTGAGGAATCCAATATTGAAGGAGCGGGGAGATGAGGACAAGTTGCCCAGAAATCTAGGAAAAAAACCAACAGAGTCATGGAAAAGGCCTTTCAAGGTCATAATATTTGTCAGGTTCTCTTATCACACTGATGAGCACGTAGTAAGCCCTCCATAAACATCAGACATTGTTCCTGTTGTGATTATTAGTAGTAGTAATTAAAAAATGAAGAACAGAGGCTACGTTGGACAAGCTGGGGAAAACCAAGAAGCATCATCACCGAGATTTCCCATAAGAGCAATATTTCTGGACCCTTTGAGGAAGGATCTATGGTCCCTCTAGGCTGTAGAATGAAGAAGGGCTGATTTGTAGAATAAACGCAGAAAGAAATTAAGGTCGGAGGAAATAGTCTGTTCACTGGAGTGTTTACATTTCTTTCTGAGGGCAGGGTGAGTGGTGTGAAGGGAGAGAATGATAACACGTCTAAGTAAACTGATTTTTAACGAATGGCATGACTTTTCCACCACTTTGTTTTCTGGACCTTGATCATAGCATTTCATGCATTTTTAAAAACATAAGCAAATGGTTTGAATACTGTTTTCAAAATTCCCTGCCCAAAAGAAGTGAGATATCTAGTCCTACAAACCCCGTGAAGAGTTGGTTCCTCTGAGACCTGATTATGCTCTGTTAGAAATTGATCTGGCTAAGAGATGAGGACAGAATAACGCAGGAACATTCTAGAAAGTATATTGATTAGGGCACACTAACTCTAATAATCTATTTCATATCTTGAATCTGTTGGCAGGGTGTATTATCATAAGCATTTAGCTATTAGTCAGAAATCCTAGATAAACGGATGGATCGCTAAAGATTTGGCATTTGACACTGTTACATTTCAAGCTGTTGTTTTGTGCCATCTCTTTAGAGCTGGTTAAAAACCAGATTTCATTTATGACGTCATCTTCAAGGCCCTGTGTCCGGACATGCGGGGAGTTTACAGCGACACCTGGTGGCTAGAAAGGTGAAGTACCCTGGCTTTGTTAAAAAAGGATAAAGGATAAATTGTGTCTAAAATTTGGTTTATTTTTGTGGTAGAGAATTTCATTCATGGTTCCAATTCTTTTTGTAGGATTGCAGTTACGTATTTAAAAAATGGACTTTGATTCTTTTAGATTATTTTTATAGCCTCCAGCCTTTCTTTCCTAAAGAAACCATCAACCATGTGAACTAACCAGTACCATCAGCTGGTCTAGATCTACCCAAGGCCAGGACTAGGGTGATGCAAATTTAAGGAGGTGGTAAAAACGTCAGTAATGAGTATAGATCACATTCTAATGCAATAATTTAAAAGGTCAAAATTAATGCCAAAAATTCATTATAAACAAAAATATCAAAATCGTAAATACAGGATCAGTATTACTGATTTTCCCTTTTGATCTCATGCCCCAGTATGGCTCCAAAAGGCCCTGAAAAGAGGCAATGAACTCGATGGCCTAGCCCCTGACAGGGCTCACACGTGTTTAATGAATGCACGGCCACCACTCCCACCCCGACCCATGGTTTCCCTGTCCTTCCTGGGTCTCTCCCTGTCTCCTCTCATCCTGGTCAAGGGTAAGGAGCCTAGGTCAAGGGCAATGATGGAGAAGAAGAAAAACCAGAGAATAGAAAACTTAAATGTGGCCCTGGGGAAACAAATTGGGAATGGACTCTTCCATTTCTCCTGTTTTCCTTTTCAGCACCCTCCTTCATCTGCTTCTTCCAAAACCTGCTTCTCAGGAACAGGGCCTAAATTACTCATTCACGCCTAGCGGCTCTCTGCTAAGCGGGCCTGAGCCGATGAGACTCAGACACTGAGGGCAGGTGGGAATGGAGATGAAGGAGGACATTGCACTGGTGAGAAAGCCCCTCTCACCTCTTTTTGGGTTTAACATGCCCCCACCAGTTCCCATGCACCAGGACCAGGGCAGGGCATGGGGGTGGGGTTGTTGAGGATCTGGGACCTCGGGGCCATGTTGCTTCTCAGGGGTGCACGTCTGTGGGAGATGTCGGTAGCTAGGAGAGAGTCCCCCTCCTGCATCCTCCCCGCTTGTCTTTCACGTAACTCTGCATGGTCATCAGATAGACGGTGACTGCGAATAGCAGGAAAAGATTGTGCAACTGGAAACACACAAGCCGCTGTGAAAAGAGGAAATAAAGCCAGTGGGCTGAGAACATATTGGGGTGAAAAAGGATCAGAAACTCAAGAACAAAGAAGAACTTCAAAAAAGCTCTGAGAAGCAAGTGGCCTTGACAAGGAGGCTCAAAGTGTCTCATGGATGGGGCTCCTCAGCACACAGTGAAGATGAACCCCCAAAATAAGAGGAAGCCAGAAGGTACTCACCTTATACAATTGTGTAAAGTGTTATGGCTTTCAAATATACCCCCCTGGGGGATTTCAGGGAGAAGAGCATGTGCCCTCTGACAGAGCACAGACACCAGAGCCGGGCCCAGTCCCCAGATCATTCACCGGGACACATCGGATACCCTAGATCAAGTATCAGCTGTTCTCCTGACCCAGAAAACTGCACATCCCTTATCACCTGCTTGTGGCTCTTCGTGAACTTGGCTCCTCTGCTGGCAACGTAATGGGTCTCTTTTTACCAGTAGAGGTTTTGCTGACTGCTGGAGCCCATGTGGTTCAGCAGGGGAATCATATTGACATTTATCAAGACCCTGCTATACACCAAGTATGTGTTTGGCACTTTATCTGTTTTCTCTTTAATCCTCACAATAAACCTTTTAAGTAAATATTATAATTATCATTTTTACAAATAAGAAAACTGAGACTCAAAGAAATTCTGTGACTTGCTCAAGCTCACATAAATAGTGAGTGGTGGTCCCAAGATTTGAACCTGGGCCACAGGACTCCTTCTGTGTCTTTATGTTCTTTCTGTTGCATTAGGTCAGCAGAGACATGGGGGAGATGCCTGCCTGCCCTCCTCCTGCACCCATGGCAGATGCTGCTAATGATCTTGGTGGCTGTTCCCTCTGATCTAGGATTAGGTACGAGGCACAGGCTACATATAAAGAAGTTATGATCCATGTTCTCAAGGAGTCTGCTTTGACATGGGTTAAAATATAATACAGCAGTAGACTAGCAATGTAAGGCTGTGAATAACACAAGTGCTAAAAAGATTCTGGTAAGCTTATAAATCATAGGAAATATATCCACCATCCTTTGTCTGAAAGCTGACGTTTTCCCTGCTTTCTAATTCCTTGGATTTCTTTTCTCATTCTAGATATTACTCATTTACTCAATCAAAAAATGTCTTCTCTGGGTCTAGGAGTACAGCATAGAACAAGACCAAGTCCCCGCTCTCAGGGAGCTTAATTTCTAGTCGGAAGACAGACAATAAACAAGCAAGTGCACACAGACAGGCACATACTTCAGCTGGTCATAGTGGGATGAGACAGTAAAGCAGGGGAGACGGGTAGATTGGAGTGGAGTGTTGTCTTATGTAGGGTTGTCTGGCAAGGGACTTCTGATAAGGCGGCATTTGAACTGAACCAAGAAGGAAGAGAGCGAGGGAGCCGAGAGGATATGGCCGAGGGCACCGCAGGCAGAAGGAACAGAAGGAACAAAGGCCCTGAGCAGGAGTGGCGTCGTGTTTGTGGGATGGCAGAGGTCAGCCTGACCGGAGCGCAGTAAGTGAGGGGAGAGGCTTCGAGATGGAAAGCCGGTAAGGATTTGGGCTTTTACTCTAATTGTCACTACGGGGAAGTGAGGAGACCTGTCCAGCCTCCAGACATCAAGCAGGGCTGCTGTGGCCTCTCCAGTTCCCATAGGCTTCTGGCTCTTCAATGGAAAGACTCCTTTTTACGGAGTGGAGAGGACTGAGCAAAGGGGTGACATGGTCAGACATGTGATTTAAGATGGTCACCTGGGGTGTGGCTCCAGCACCACATGGAGATATGTAACCCACTCTTCCTGTTTTCCAGGAGGTCCTCCTTCCTTCCCTTCTGGGATCCTTTTTGTTCTGATTTCACCTGCATTTCCCCAAGCCAAGTGGAGTTGGGTACAGTTGAGGGATGGGGGCACCATCCTAGAAGCAGAGCAGGGCTCTGGGTCTCTACTTCGTGATGTTGCTGGAGCCCTGCCTCCAGGGTCTCTCCGTCTCAGTCCTGGGGACCCAAGGGGGTCTCACGTGTACTTCTGAAACATTGCCCTGCTGTTCACTGCTCTCAGTCCCTAGCCTGGCTATTGGCCACAGGTTCTATCATCACTGCATATGTCACCCCTATCTGGGGACTCTGATTCCCTGCCCAGGGTCCTCTAATGGTCACTATGTGGAAGTGAGGAGACCTGTCCAGCCTCCAGGCGTCAAACAGGGCTCCTGTGGACTCTCCAGTTCCCACGTGTTTCTGGTTCTTCAGTGGAAAGGCTCCTTTTATGTGGGAGAGCTCCCTCTCTGGGAATCTGTACGGGGCTCCTGGGATCCTGCACTGGAAGACAGGTGAGACTTAATGGAACCAGCTGAGCTGCACTCAGTGTCGGCCCTGGCCTCCCCACGCATCTGCCCAAATCAAGCTTTTGCATCGTGACTCTCTTTTCCCTTCAGGCTGTGCTCTGTCTTCATCTGGGATGCTGACCCCTATTGCAGTGCTTGAGCCTGGTTAAGTGGATTTAAGGGTTTGATGACATATATCAAGGGTCAGCAAACTCTGGCCAGCCACCTAGTTTTATAAAGAAAGTTTTATTGGAACACAGCCATGCCTATTCATTCACATATTGCCTTTGGCTGCTTTCACAACACAACAGCAGAGAAGAGTGGTTGCTACAGAGACCATTTGGCCTGCAAAGCTGAAAATATTTACTATCTGGCCCTTTACCTAAAGAGTTTGCCAACCTCTGTAATAGATTTAGATCTGCCAGCTCTCACAAAGCAGAAGAGAAGATTTTAAAAGACTGCCACAAAAATATGTAAATAATTAAATCCACAGCGGATTGACAATAATAATAATATTGCAGTGAAAAAGAAGACAACAAGACAATGGCAGGACTGATGTTCTCCCACTCATAGTACAAACTGCTTGTCAGATAAAATAATATCCTCTAATCAGTTCTGTCAAGAAGTTGGTGGAGAGAGAGAGAGAAGGGCAGGGGGCAGGGGTAGGAGAGAGAAATGGATAGATAGATAGGTAAATTGTGGCTACAGGTTACATGCTCAAGTTTTAATGCTGGGGTTGCATTTTCCCCCTTTAATCATCAACTTGTTTAGCACTTTTTATGGTCAAACACTGTTCTTAGGGTTTTACCAAGCTCAATTTGTATCTGCTTACCCAACTCAAAGCAGAGCCAATCTACTGACACAAGGTCGTGCTGAAGAAATGTATAACGTTTATTGCAAGGTGTCAAACAAGGAAAATGGGCAACTGATGCTCAAAAGACCTAAACTCCCCAATGGCTTTCAGGGAAAGGTTTTTAAGAGCAACATGAAGGGTGAGGGTTGTGGGATGCCTAATCAGCTCATGGACATTTTTCTGATTGGTTGGTGGTGAGGTAACTGGGTGGTATTTCAGAAGTCAACATCATGAGCCTTCTGTTTCCAACCAGTCTGGGGTCTATGTGCTGGTGGTCAGCATGCAGTTAATGTCTTCCTCCTGATAGGGGTTTTAGTACCTGCAAAACAACTCAGAGATATGGCTCAGGATGTTGCCTATAGCCCTTGAGGAGGAACTAAAGATCCTTGACTTTGTTTTATGGCTAAACTTTGTCTTGCTTGATTTCTTTCCTTTTTTTCCTCATTTTCTCACTTCTCTCATTAAATTTGCTCTTTGGAACTCATGGAAGGCCTAGGAGGCTATAGCTTTTCTACAAACAAGAGGCAGGGACATAGAGGGGGAGCGTCTATCCCTGGGAAGGCCCTGAAAGGTACCGCTTGGTTTCAAGGGTTTCACGTATGTTAACTCATTTAGTTCTCAAAACAACCCTAAGAGGCAGATACTATTATAATTGTTCCCATTTTTACAGATGGAGAAACAGAGGCACAGAGAGGTTGAGTAATCTGTCCAGAGTTACACAGCTAGGAAGTGGCAGGAAGGCTTGAATCCAAGCAGTTTGACTCCAGAGTTTATGTTCTTAAATTCTACTTTATACTGCTTTTCTTGATTATGAAAACAAAGACAAAACAAACTGGAAAATGTTCAGAGAGTATAGCCTCAGTGGGTAGTAGCCCTTCTGGCATGATTTGACATCTTAGCTACCAACCCTTATCCCAAACCTTGGTGCATGGTAAAAGAATTTGGAGATTACTCCTTTAAAAAAGCTCTGATTTTTTAATTTCGAGACACATGCCCAGGATGAGTCCATTAGAAAGTAACGTGAAATAGGGCCTCAGAGGCCCATCGGGGAACCTCCTGAGATTTCAGTGAGTTGGGAGGCATTGGTTAGCAGGTGCCCCAGCTCTGAGCACCCAGTACAGCTCTCCTCTGCTAAGAGCTTGGGCTCCTAGGGAGGCTGAGGGTCTCTGGCTTGGCTCTCAGTGGAGTTGTCATCCTGTCCTGTCTACCCCCTCTCTGGGTGGACCTCAGATTTTTCATCTGTAAAACGAGGGAGATCAGCTAGATGGTCTCCATGAGCTTTTCAAGGGTTAAAAATATTCTGATTCTAGACTTAATGAAATGGAGAAAATATCCATGCCATATTAATTCGCAGGGGGGAAATCCTTTACAAAGCATTATGTTTGACTTTTGCAATTTTTGTTAAAAAAATACATGTAACAGAATGAAGGTAAGTGTGCTCTTCACTCCTTTGTCTTTCCCCCTCCCTCCCCCTCTGCTACTGGGGAGAGGGTCTTTTGGCAAAAATTTCACTAGGATTCTCTGTCTGGCAGGAGCTCTATTCCAAACAGCAGAAGCACTGCCATCCTTCTCCTGGAATGGAGCCAGGGATGACCCCAGAAGGCATGACCTCGATGGGCAAAGGTTCTCAGCAGCTTCAGCCAAAAAGGGTTGAGCTGGGACCCTGAGGGAGGGAGAAGGTAGGAAAGCATGGGAGACCATTCAAGGTAGATCCTGCGTGAACTACAATGCAACACCATGAGAACAGGAAAGGAGTATTTAGAAGCACCCTCTGCGCTTCTTTGTACTCATGATCTGCATGGAGTGAGGCAGCGTTCTGCTACTGACCTGGGTCCCTCCAGATCTCACAGGACATGACAACACAGTTCTGTGACCGTTGAAAAAGGCGGCTGCCGCATGAACACTGTCTGTCTCTGCCTGGTTGGATTCTTCTGGGTGACCTTTCTTTTCCTTCATTGTGCTTTTCTATCCTTTCTAATCTTGCTACACTAGACATGTATTTCTTATACAACAAAAATTGTGTTAAAACATATTAAGATCTTACAGAATGTCTCTAATAGCCTAATATTATATTTTGGGAATAGACAAGTCCCTCAAGATTGGTCCATAGAGGAGGATTTGGCTCCCAGCGACTCTGAAATGGCTGGAATCTTTTATTGTGGCAAAGAAGGCTGCTTCTCAAAAGGTGCAGACATTGAAAGGGTTATTGTGCTCTCTAGAAATTTTCTGAATTGTGGGTTCCTTTTTTCCGGCCAGAATATACTCCCTCAGATGGTGATACCACACAAACTGTGGTGAAATGCTGCTCAGAATTTCTACCCACGAGCTGGGGAAAGGTAGCTGCTGGCATGAATATCATGAACTTCCCAACTTAGATAGTTTAGGGCTCTGTGAACCTGAATTAATATGCCAACAGATATGACCATTCCTGTTAATGGGCTCTCAGGAAATAGGGTGTACTCTGGAGGTTCCAAATTTCTAGATGGCTGAGGTTTATTCAGATTATTTTCATTGTCTGAACCCATATTTTAGAAAATCAGTCTAAAGCATATCTGCCTGTTTTTTAGCCTTATTGAACTCTAAGTGGTGAACTCAATGGATTACTTCTTCCATTAGTTTCCTACAAGCTACAGGACCACTATGTTAAAGGTCTCTCTCTCTCTCTCTCTCTCTGTTTTTGTTTTTGTTTTTGTTTTTTGGTGTGTTTTGGAGCTAAGGGAAACAGTGATTGGGTAAAAGTGCACAGGTCCCAGGGAAAACACCTAGTGGTTGTTTTTAGAATGAATTTGAGAGGAGTTTGCTTTCTAGTCATTAACATCTTTGCCCTAAAAGGCAGAATATCCCCCTCAAAAGTATTGGTTTAATTTGGTTTGTGTTAACATTGACAGGTGAGCGTCAAGTGTTACCATTTTTTATTTAAATTTCAAGTGACCAACTGAATGAACTGAGTTAATCAAAAGCAATCAGACTACCAGAGATGATTACTTTCGAGGCAGGTTTCAAGCAGCAGCTGCAGTAGCTAACACCACGTGTTCACTGAGCACTTATTCCCAGGGGCTGTTCTCAGTGATGTGAGGCATCAAAGACATGTAAGACAGAGCGTCTCTCACCATGAGCAGGAGGAGAGGCTGCGTTAGCGTGGGGAGCACACTGGGCTGGGGTGGGGTGGCTTGGAGTCTGTCTCCGGCCAAGTGCTGCTGGAAGGAAGCCATTCGAATCTCTAGACATCAGTTTCCTCGGGAGAAAATGAGGCCTTCAACTCAATTTCAAAAGGACCTTCAGCCTCTGAGATTCCAGAGCCGATGGCTTTTCGGAGGAGGGAGGCCTGTGCGTGGGCACCGGGAACTGTGTCATTTGATGAGTGAGTCAGACTCAGGGCGTCAGAAAAATAACGTCTTCACAATCAACACAAGGGCATAGGCGATTAGGAAACGCACTTAGCTGACGGCTCGAGTGTCTGTTCCATTCGGAGGATATATTCCTGAAGAGGGAGAGGGTGACTCATCAGACGGCTGTAACTTGATGAAGTACAGCTCTCCAATTTCCTTGCTCCTATTCCAGGCAACTGAATGATCTTAATTTGGTTTCCCAAGGCAGTTTCCCCAGGCAAGAGAAGGGACAGGCTGTGGCAACTGGAAACTGACATTCTTTTGTGTGAGCAAAATTAGATCACGTATGAGAAATGACTGAAATTATAAGAAGTAGCATTCAAATGCAAAGCATCCTTAGTAATATCATCATTAGTTATGAATCATTTTCGTGCTGATTTGGTTAGCCTTTGGACCTTTTTTTTTTTTTTTAAGAGCTAGTAAACACTGGGTGACTTGGTAAATATAGAAATTCTGTATCTGCAAAGCTGATCAGAGGTGAAAATTACTAACATTTACATCGTGCTTTACAATTTACAAAGTGCTTCTCTATATAGTATCCCAGTAGCTCTGGGAGACAGGGAATATTATTTTCTCAGTTTCTAGTTCAGGAAAGCTCTGTATTATGAGGGAGGGTTTGGGCTGGCAGTCAAACCTAGGTCTTCCACTCCTAATCCAAATCATAGTGCTGCTGCTTCTGAAGCAAGTGAATGCTCTTCTGCCCCCCATCCACCGGCATACACACACACACACACACACACACACACACACCCCTTCCTGTACAAGATCTGTGCTCAGTGGGACAACTGAATGAGTGGTGAGAAGCAGAGAAGAAACCCAAATGCCAGTTTATTCTGGAGACTGTGGAACTGCTTCTCTTTCCCTCTTCAAAAGCCACTCAAAGTGCATAGGGCCTTTCCAGATGGCTGTCCCATGGCTGGGTCAGTTCAGCTTTCCTTAGTCCCCAGCTGAATCTTCTTGCTGCAGGTGTAGAAAGTGTCCTGTCTGCTTAGGTGGAATCTCAGGGAGTGTCGGACTCCTACCTCTCTTCCCCTGAAAGTTTGGTCTGGATATTCCTGCTGAAGGTAGCTAGGGATGCTCAACCAGGGTGGTGCCCCCAGAACAGCACTGCCTGACCTAACCCACCTGGGGCTCCTGACTTCTCAGCTACTGGAGCTGCCAGTCTCAGATTACCAGTGGGGAGGGATCTCAGGACCTAGGGCCCTACGTGCACTGCAAGCCTGGGCTCTCTGCTGTGCAGAGACAGCGGCAGAGTGGATGCTTTGTGACCAGACCCTTCCCATTCACAGAGAGAGCTGGAAGACTTCACTGCCTGGCTGGGAATTTACAGAGGCTTAGGAAAAAGATGAACTGGCCCCACTTCTGCATCTCCTTTTGCTGGATTTACTTTGCTGCCTCCAGACTGAGAGGTAAGAGGCTGGTGGGCGTGTAACCATTGTCGCTCATCTGGGGCCACTTCTTTGGGTTTTAGGGTGGGCCAGGAAAAAGAACAAATGTTCTAACTGCAAGGAAGTACTTCGTCTTCTTAGTGACTCATACTAATCCTGTAGGGTGGGCCAGAAAAATAACTCCCATTGACCTAGAGCTTGTCCCTAGCTGATGCTAGATTATCCCCAATGCTAGTCCTTGGACTGCTGTTCTTTGCCTTGAAATATACACGACACTGAAGGTTGATCAGGTCCCTCTTTTGAGCAGCTGGAGAAACAGCAGATGGAAAATATGCTCAGAAGTTGTTTAATGACATTTTTGAAGATTATTCCAATGCTCTTCGTCCAGTAGAGGATACAGATAAAGTCCTGAATGTCACGCTCCAGATTACACTTTCTCAGATTAAGGATATGGTGAGTAACATAGTGGTAACTCTGAAATGTTTAGAATGAAACTAACAGTGCTTTCCAAAGGGAATGTCTGAACTGGGAATTTGAGAGAAAGTGAGAACAGAGAGCTCTGTGTGCAAGCTGATGGGAGAAGGGAACTCCAGGGGAAGAAAGCTTTCTACAAAATTAATTTCACTAAATTACCTAATCCTGGCCATTAACACTAACAGTCTTAGATCATCTAAAGAAAGTTGGTTACACATTACATGTTCCATCTCTATGAAATGTGCAAAATCAGCAAAAACATAGAGACAGAAAGCAGAGTAGTAATTGCCAGGGGCTGTGGGAATGATGGGGGAATAGTGATAGACTGCTTGACGGTCATAGGCTTTCTCTTTCGGGGTGACAAAATGTTCTGGAAGTAGAGAATGGTGATGGTTCCACAACATTGTGAATAAACTGAAAGTCGCTGAACTATACACTTTAAAATGGTTAAAGTGGTGAGTTTCATGTAATGTGAATTTTATCCCCATTTTTTAAAAGGTGGTGTTTTTTTAAAAAATTAATTAATTTATTTTTGGCTGCATTGGGTCTTCGTTGCTGAGCGTGGGTTTTCTCTAGTTGCCGCGAGCGGGGGCTACTCTTCTTTCGGGGGCACAGGCTTCTCATTGCGGTGGCTTCTCTTGTTGTGGAGCATGGGCTCTAGGCGCGCGGGCTTCAGTAGTTGTGGCTCGTGGGCTCTAGAGCGCAGGCTCAGTAGTTGTGGCGCACGGGCTTAGTTGCTCCACGGCATGTGGGACCTTCCCGGGCCAGGGCTCGAACCCGTGTCCCCTGCATTGGCAGGCAGATTCTTAACCACTGCGCCACCAGGGGAGCCCAAAAGCTGGTGTTTTAAGATGACTTACCTTATATAATGCTTATATGTGTTTAATTACACGAAGTTATGTAACTTGAAAGACTTTTCTTTGGTACATTATCGATGTTTGCCGAGTTTTTCATTCCAAAGAATCATCGGTTGATCCATTTTCAGAGAAATTTGGGCAGTTGATCCGTGCAGAGATCTGATGATTTAAATATTTGTCCACTTTACATTCCGAACACTAAATCACAGAAAAAAACATGACCCTGGCAGTCAATCAAGGGGATAGACTGGAAAAATTCTCACTTACTTATTGGAAATAGACTAGTGCTCTTGGAATTCCTGTTTTGAAGATGAGTGTTCTAGAGATAAGTGCATTCGGTTGAGATGTTGATGGGATAACGTTATATCTGGGTTCATTGTGCAGGATGAAAGAAATCAAATTCTGACTGCCTATTTGTGGATCCGCCAAATCTGGCACGATGCGTATCTCACGTGGGATCGAGACCAGTATGATGGACTGGACTCCATCAGGATCCCCAGCGACCTGGTGTGGAGGCCGGATATTGTCCTGTATAACAAGTAAGTTCAAGTCAGTAGTTTCTCAGGAATGAATTTATTGATGTAACAGAAAGTAAACATAATGGAAAAGGAATGTTTAAAACATGCATGAAGTTAAGTCTATTCATGTTCCTAGTCCCTGAAGTGAAGGTCATAAAACCTCAGATAATAAAACAATAGGTCATAAAATCTTAGAGTTACGGCCCCCTTTTCAGATGAGAAACTGTATTAGAAGCCATGTTAGTTTTCTAGGGCTACTGTAACAAAGTAGCACATACTGGGTGGCTTAAACGACAGAAATTTATTGTCTCACAGTTCTGGAGGCTAGAAGTGCAAGGTAAAGGTACTGGTAAGGTTGGTTCCTTCTGAGGGCTGTGAGGAAGACTGTTCCCTGTCTCTCCCCTAGCTTCTCGGGTGGTTGCTGGCAATCTTCAGTTTCTTGACTTGTAGAAGCATCACACAATCTCTGCCTTCTTCTTCACATGGTGTTCTCCCTGTGTGTTGTCTGTGTCCATATTTTCCCTTGTATAAGGACACCAGTCTTGTTGAATTAGGTGTTTACACCACACCAGTATGACCTCTTCTAAACTAATTACATCTGCAATGACCCTGTTCCAAATTAGGTCACATTCTGAAGTGCCAGGGGCTAGGATTTCAACATACGACGTTTTCACAGATGCAATTCACCCCTTAACAGTGGTGCTCCCTTGTCTAAGATCATGTATCAAAAATACATGATACTATTAAGATTAAATCAGAATGGGCCTGCTAGAAGCTGGCCTATGGAATTTGGACTTCGTATGGAGTGGAAGATGAACTAGATCATAAGATCACCAGTTGGCCTTTTCCTGGTCCGAGAGCAAGGGGCCTTGGTGAGTGGGTAGGTAAGGTTTAAGTTTCTCAAATTGCAAAGTGTACACGAATCATCTGAGGAACTTGCTAAAGTACAGATTCTGATTCAGGAGGTGTGGGGTAGCGTTTGACGTTCTGCATTTCTATAAGCTCCAGATGGTAATGCTGCTGTTCCATGGATCCCACTTTGAGAAGGAGCCAGATAGCTGTCTCAACTCAGGTCCAGGCGCTCCACCTGTTGTCAAAGGGGCTCCTCTCTCTCTTTTTATTCTGGAACTCAAGTTTCTCAGGGTTGGGAAAGGTTCCTCTTTGAGCAGAGCAATATGAATGAGGAGCAGCTCAGGGGGGACTCTCCTGAGAGCTCAGCCTTCTATTGGACGTGAGTTTCCCTTCAAGAAGCAACTGGTAGGTTGCAGCCTGGATTTTAGTCTCAGTCCTTACTCAGAGAGCTTGTCCAAGGGTCATGACCTCATGAATCATAGCCCTGATGCTGCTGTGCATTCCCCACTCTGGAATGGCGACTCTTCCATACCCCTTCCCAAGCAAGATCACATCCAAGTGCTGGTGCTTTATTCCTCTGGTTCACACCCCCCTCAACACACAGACACACACATACACGTACATAGCAGGCAAGAGAATGAGCCAGGATGTCCGTTACCTTGTCCCACGCACAGGGTGCAGGAGAGTAATCAGAGGATACACTTTACATAGAACAATTACAGCATTCTATAAGTTCAAAATTCTCCCTGGAGAAAAACAGAATGCTGGTTCTCCTTTTCCTCCTGCTTTGATTGACTGAAGCAGTGCCCAGCTCTTACTGAAACACTTCTTTCCGAGCTGGCATGACCTAAGTTAAGCCTACCCCAGTCCCGCTTTATCAGAGAAGCCAGTTATGCACTCATGAGCTCACACAAACCTGCTGTGGCTTTGGTAAATTTTGTCCCCGTTCTCCGTCCTTTCTCCCCCAGATCGCTGGCTTTGAGAAGTGTGAGTTCTGGTCCCCTTTTCTTACACACACAGACCCTTTTCACCACACTGATTCATCAACTCTTTTCTTTTCCTCTGGATTGACTCTTTAGTCTTTTTTCCCCTCCTATCATGGACAGTTCTGTTTTGGATCCTCTATTTTCCTGTGTGTTCTCCTTCTCAGTAACATCAGAGTTTTACTATTCAGAGGAAACCCTAAATGTACTTATGGTTGGATGTCATTTGCATTCCTTTAAACAACTGAAATGAGAGTAGAAGAGAGTTAGAGGATCAGGCAAAGGAGGGACCCCAGTCCTTTGGGGTCCCCAGGAAGGACCCTGACCCTGGTCCTTCTAACTGAATCCCTGGACCTGCAGAATCTTCTGCTCCCTGATATAATATAAATACTTCTCAGAAGCTGGTACAGAAACTTGTAGACCACAAAATGGGCTTCCTGAGTGGTGGTAGGGAGAATAAAGAGGGGTATAAGGCAGGTGATCCAGTCATGTGTGACAAAGATAGTTTGGGCAGGAAGATGCTTAACATCTAGATTCACCATTGGTGCCTGAATCCATGGGTTAGACTTGCTGAGGAGTGATCAGGATGGTCCTGGGCCTGGAAGCTATTTCATAGGAGGAGCAGTCAAATTTATTGATGCTTAGTTTGGAAGAGAGAGGTCCTTAGGAAGACTTGATGGCTGTCATAGGCAATCATAGGAAAAATAAGGTAGAGAAAAAAGAGAAAATTCCTCCAGAGGACAAAACCCAAAACAATGAGTAGAAGTTAAAGGGTTTTTTAATTGCATTTTAATGCAATTTAAAAAAAATAACTAATAATTTGAATAATGAATTTTCCCAAGAGGTAGTGAGCTCTTTAACAATATAATGACTCAAGCAGATATTGGCTGTTACCAAGTCAGTAAAGGAATAAGTAAATTGGGCCTTAAAGTTCTGGTGAGGTTGTTTAGTATAGGTATATGGCCAATATAATGGTTAGTATAAGAGGGTGCAAGGATTCCTGACATTTTTAGATTAGGTAAAGAGTGGATTACAGAAATTTCAGAAGTGTGTTGATTATGAGAGAGTTTTAATGGTTGGATTTTAATGGACCGGTTTAATACTTGGATTTTAGACCTAGTGAGAAATTGGGTATCCTGTTGTACTCAGAAAGATTTGTCTACAATTTAGCTTTAAGTTCTGCTTAAGTAGCTTAGAGAATTGAAAGGATGGAAAAATTGTAAGATGAGATTGGATATACATATGTCAAATTTTATCAAATTGTATACTTTAAATGTATGTAATTTATTGTATGCCAATCATACATCAATAAAGCTCCTTAAAAAGAAAAAAAAAAGATGAGATTGGATATAAAGGAGGCAGAAGAGGAACAGGTTTGGAGAAAAAGATGATGAGCTTGGTGTGAGACCTGTTCAGTTTGGGAGACCAAAGGAACAGAGGAGACAAACAACAAAGAGATTGCAAAGGCAAGTTTTAAGCCTGGAAAGAAGGTCATGGCTAGAGCTATCAAAAGCCCTTTAAGCCCTTATAGAACTGCTCAAGGAGGGAAAGAAAATAGCTGAGGATAAAGTTGGAGAATTTCTTCATTGAAGAAATTTACGGAGAACATTCAGAAGAAATGGTTAAAGGGGTAGAAGGAGAACTGAGAGAATTGCCTCATAGAAACCAAGGGAAGAAAGGATGTCTAGGAACAACTCACAGCGTGAAGTGCTTGGGAAGGGTTGACAGACTCTTAGAAGAGTCTTTAGATTTGCCCATTTGCAAGTTATGAGTGACCTTTGAAAGAGCACACTTTGAAAGTTGGGAAGAAGCCAAATTGCAAGAATACAAGCAAGATGGGGAAGTGAAAGCAGCATGCATCAATTACTCTTGAGAGCGTGTGCAGAAAGAGAGGAGAGAGGTGGGAGGGGCCTGGGAGGAAGGGAAGTTGGTAGGGAGACTTGGGAACAGAGTTGGGAAGGGATTAGAGGAGCCAGAGAGAATAAGAGAGACCAAGAGAGGTGAAATCCTGAAAGAGACTTGGAAGGAAAGAAGTCACAGTACAAGAAGAGAAGTTAGCCTTGAAAAGAAAGAGAGAGACTTCTTTTTTTTTTTTTTTTTAATAAATTTATTTATTTATTTATTTTTGGCTGCGTTGGGTCTTCATTGTGGTGCGTGGGCTTTTCATTGCGGTGGCTTCTCTTGTTGCAGAGCACGGGCTGTAGGCGCACAGGCTTCAGTAGTTGTGGCATGCGGGCTCAGCAGTTGTGGCTCACAGGCTCTAGAGAGCAGGCTCAGTAGTTGTGGTGCCCGGGCTTAGTTGCTCCGTGGCATGTGGGATCTTCCTGGACCAGGGCTCGAACCCGTGTCCCCTGCATTGGCAGGCGGATTCTTAACCACTGCGCCACCAGGGAAGCCCGAGAGGGACTTCTTTTTGACATGGAAGGGAAGATAAGGGAGACACATGAAAGACGGAGACATTGGAGATGGGAAAAAGGGTGGATTGTGGGACTGAGTAAAGAGACAAGCCTATGTCGAGGTTCCAGGCACTGTCTGGTACCAGAAAAACTGGCTGATTCTCACTGTTCTCTCCTTCACCAGCCCACACTTCTCCAGTTCTGGGGATCTGGCTTACAGCCCCTGCTGGGAAAGGTCTTTCTGCTCAAGTGCGAAGCTGAAGTCAGCTCAGTCTTTGATCAGGGGAGAAGGGACTGCCTGAAGGGCACTAAGTGTTGGAGGAAAGGGAAGATAAGAGGAAAACAATTTAAATAATCTCTTAGGGTCATGTTATTGAACGCTGCCCTCTCGACCTCCATTTTGAAATTTTGTCCCTGTAATTTTTTTCATTTTCTAGTTGGGAAAATGGAACCCAGTTAGAAACAGAGGGAAGGGAAAGAGAAGAAACGCATATGTTTTGGACACTTACTATGTGTCAGGCAGTGAATTGGGGCTCTACATAGTGTGGTAGACAAAATAATTGCCCCCAGAGTGTCCCCATCCCAATCCCTGAAGTCTGTGAATATGTCACCTTACATGGCAAAAGGGACTTTGCAGGTGTGATTAAATTAAGGATCTGAGAGGAGATTACCCTGCTGGGGCCAATGGAAACAATCTTACAAGTCCTTATAAGAGAGAGAGGTGGGAGGGTCAGATGCCACAAAGGAAGCAGAGATCAGAGTGATGGAAGGAGGGAGCCCTAAACCAAAGAATGCAGGCAGCCTCTAGAAGCTGGAAAAGGCAAGGAAATGGACTCTCCTTTAGAGCCTCTGGAAAGAATGCAGCCCTGCCTAAACCTTGATTTTTGGATTTTTGACCTCTAAAACTGTAGAGATGCTAAATTTGTATTATTTTAAGACACTTGGTTTGTGGTAATTTTTTACAGCAGCAATAAAAAATTAATAGATTAGTTATTTACTTAATATAACATTTAAAAAGAAACCTTAAGGTATGATAACCTCTACTTTTACAGGTGCGTGATAGAAATGTTACTTGCTCAAGGTTACAAAACCTGACCAAGATTTTAACCCAAATCTCTCTGTGATATTTCTGTGATGTCATTGCTACTTTCTAAAGGAGAATGAACCGTACTAATTCAATCAACCCACTTACCTACCCACTTACCTTTCTTTGTTAAATCCTTCTTCTGTGCAAGGCATTCAGTCATGTGTTGAGGGGTTAGGATTTTAAGACTCAGTCTCTGACCTCAATGAACAGTACAATAAGGAATGTATGTAAAATGTAAGCCCCTCATAACACAGAAATAAAGTGCCAGAGCCCTTCAAAGGTGAAGGGATTTCATCAGACTGGAGGGGCAGGCGGGGCTTCTCAGAGGTGTGGGCATCTGAGCTGTCTTGAAGGATGTATTAGATTTATACTTGCAGAAAGTGGGGCGGGTATTATAGATAGAAGAAAGAGTTTGAGTAAAGGAGAGACATTCACAGTATCTGTTAGGGTTTCAGCCTTGATTGGTGGTGTGCGAGTGAAGGAGACCAGTGGGAGACATCAGAGACCAGTAGGAGGCTACAGAGTGGGATGGGAGTAGATCATGGAACATCTAAGACACTGAGCTTAGGAGGTTTGGAAGTATTTGGTCGGCCATAGGAAACCAGTGCAAGAGCTGAGCTGTAAAAAGATGTGATCAGAGAAACCAGGAAGATAAAACAAGATATTGGTCATGAAGTAATTAAATAGTAATGTCTTTAAACTCCTCCTGAGTAGCTGGGGTGATGTTTTCAGACAGTGGGCTCCTTTGCCCTCTGGCTTCTGGTTGAGTTGGGCCAATGAGAAGCACCAGTGAGCAACTGGAGGGAGAAAAGGGAGTGAGGTTAGGGCATGTGTTCCCTTGCTCTCTTCCTATAGAGTTATTATCTTTGGCTTTCTGTGTCCCTTGACAGAAAGGTATAACTCCTATCATGGTGACCCTCTTATGCAAGTCTTTCCTTCCAGGTCTTGGTTATTGCACCTTCCCTTCACCACTTCGGGCCCAGGAATGGTAATAGCTCTGCTGTTACTAGCCCTGGAGTGGTTGCCCTACACCTTATCCATACCTTTGTAAATAGTCCCTGCATTAAACACTCCTCAAATTATCTAATTTGAGTGGGCCATCCACTTTCTGCAGGGACCATGACTAATACAATTGTTCTAGCTCCAGATAGATTCTCTGACCCCGAGATCTCTTACACCAAAGAAGGTAGGATGGGTGAGTTCCCATCCTCCAGTTCTCACTTCTCGTATAGCTAACTATATATATATTTCTCATTGTTACAGAGGGTAGGTTCAGGCATTTTCAAAATATTCATTTTGTTCTCTTCACAAGACCACATTAAAGATCCCCTCTCTAGACCTCCATTAAAAATCGAGTGCCACAATTCAGCTGTAATGCTCTGATTAGAGTGGACCCAATCAGACCATTACAGTTAATATTGTGGTACCTAAATTTTAATAAGTAGGAAAAAAACTTTTAAAACATGCCAGTTCTTTGATCTAACACACCCTCTTCTAGCAATTTAACCTAAGGAAAGAGTCAGTGGATAAACGCAACAATTTGACTGCAGAGATGTTTACTGTGGCATTGCTTGTAAATGTAAAAACTGGAAACAACCATAATGTTGAAAATAGGTGAATTGGTTAAATAACTATGGCACATCTCTATAATGGAATGTAATTGAATACCATTTAGCCACAAAAATAAAGTTGCAAAAGAATATGAACAGATGATCATATATGTTTTTAAACTGTCTCAATTTTTTTTTGTAAATTAACTTTTTTATTTTGAGATAATTTTACAGAAAAGTTGCAAAGACGGTACAGAGTTCTTGTTTATTCTTCACCCAGTTTCCCTTAATGTTACATCTTATGTAACCATAGTACATTTGTCAAGACTAATACAATACTATTAACTAAACTACAGACTTTATTTGGACTTCACCAGTTTTTCCACTAATGTATTTTTCTGTTCCAGAATCTAATTCAGCAAACCACATTACATTTAGCCATAATATATTTTGTAGGGAAAAAATTGTAAGGAACACTTGGAAAAACGTGCATTAAAATATTAACAGAAACATATCAGTTGAGGCTGTAAGCATTAGAAACTGACTTTGTCTACCTTGTGACAAAAGGAATTTGTTGGAAAGATATAGTACAGCTCACTGAATTAAAGGAAAAAAAATCAATGACCAGGCCTTGGAAAGGACAAACCAGGACTACTCTACAGTTCAAGACAGTGGGGAATATTGAGCTTTTTAAAAAAAAAAAATTAATTAATTGACTTTTATAGGGAGCCATCACCAAGTGTGACTCTTTTTGGTCTTCGGGTCACTCTGCTTAAGATCTAAACTGCAGGGAGAGTGAATCACTTGGACCTAGCTCGGGTCACACAGCCAGCCCCTGGCCAAGGGTGGCTGAGGAACCTTGATCATTGTTTCATCTGCCTTACGATGGTCATGGAGAAAGAGTCATTCCCCAAAGTGAAACAGAAATTCTGTACCCCCAAGATGTCAGGCATAAATGTTGATAAAGCAAAAAGAAGTTATATCTAGAATAAATTATTATCTCTTAGATTATGGGTGAATGATTTTTTTCTCTGTGTTTTTCAAATGTTCTACAGTAAACATGTACAACTCTTTCAACAGCAACAAAAAGTTACTTTAATATTCTTGTGCCCACAGTTAACAAAATCAGGTAAGCAGAGCCCCCCTGTTAGATTTTAGCCTCGTTTACTTTTTTTCTGGATGTTTGAATCATTATACCTGGACCAAGAGAGTGGCACTGGGAATGGAGAGGAAGGGGCATAAGGCAGAGATGCTTTAAAGAAAGAATCCAAGAGAACTCGGCCCTAACTATTCACAGGAAATGGAGAAGAAGAGCAAATTAGAGTTGATTCCAGACTTTCAAGCCAGGGTAAAAGGAATGGTGATCCATTGCCCAGACACTGAAGTGATGCGCACAGGGCGGTGAGCTATCGGGGGTAAGGAGTTTGGTGAGTTGTCCTGGCGAGCAGCTCTCATTTTCCTCCTCTGACCTGCAGAGCTGATGATGAATCTTCTGAGCCTGTGAACACCAACGTGGTCCTGCGGTATGATGGGCTCATCACCTGGGATGCACCAGCCATCACCAAAAGCTCCTGTGTGGTGGATGTCACCTACTTCCCCTTTGATAATCAGCAGTGCAACCTGACCTTTGGTTCCTGGACCTACAATGGCAATCAGGTGGACATATTCAACGCCCTGGACAGCGGAGACCTCTCCGACTTCATCGAAGATGTGGAGTGGGAGGTGCATGGCATGCCTGCTGTGAAGAATGTGATCTCCTATGGCTGCTGCTCTGAGCCTTACCCGGACGTGACATTCACTCTCCTTCTGAAGAGGCGGTCCTCTTTCTATATCGTCAACCTCCTCATCCCATGTGTCCTCATATCTTTTCTGGCTCCCTTGAGTTTTTATCTCCCAGCAGCCTCTGGGGAAAAGGTCTCCCTGGGAGTGACCATACTGTTGGCCATGACTGTATTTCAGCTCATGGTGGCAGAGATCATGCCAGCCTCAGAAAATGTCCCTCTGATAGGTGAGTTCAAGTGTCTTACACTTTGAGTCAGCACTGTGGTAACTGGGGTTGTATCTGTATCTTTAAACTCCTAACAATGACGTCAACTTCAGACTCAGCACAGGCTGTCACATACTTCATTTGGTGTCTTCAGTTGGCATCTTTGAAAAGAGACGTGGCTGTTGGAAACAAAGCTGGTCTTGCTGTCTCCAGGTTTACCCAAAAGAGGAATGAGAGCAATATGGTTTAGAGCAGTGGTTCTCACAGTATGGT
This sequence comes from Balaenoptera musculus, assembly GCF_009873245.2. Taxonomy (NCBI): domain Eukaryota; kingdom Metazoa; phylum Chordata; class Mammalia; order Artiodactyla; family Balaenopteridae; genus Balaenoptera; species Balaenoptera musculus. Next base: position 75,526,289 of record NC_045789.1, on the reverse strand, counting down.
CTCTGGACCCACGGCATTAGCATCATTTTAGAAATGCAAATTCTCAGGGCCCACCCTAGACCTACTTAATTAGAAACTCTGGGGGTAAAGCCTGGCAAACTGTTTTTAAAAGCTTTCTAGGGCTTCCCTGGTGGCGCAGTGGTTGAGAATCTGCCTGCCAATGCAGGGGACACGGGTTCGAGCCCTGGTCTGGGAAGATCCCACATGCCGCGGAGCAACTGGGCCCGTGAGCCACAACTACTGAGCCTGCGCGTCTGGAGCCTGTGCTCCACAACAAGAGAGGCCGCGATAGTGAGAGGCCCGCGCACCGCAATGAAGAGTGGCCCCCGCTTGCCACAACTAGAGAAGGCCCTCGCACAGAAACGAAGACCCAACACAGCCATAAATAAATAAAAATAAATAAATTAAAAAAAAAATAAAACAAACACAGAGGCCCCCCATCACTGCTCATGAAACCATTGTTTAAAAAAAAAAAAAAAAAAAAGATACCCAAAAAAAAAAAAAAAAAAGCTTTCTAGGTGATTTCGATGAGCTTTTTGTTTAAGTCTAAAAACCACTGGCTTATAGATTAAAACCCTGATTTTGAAGTCAAAGAAATCTGCGTTTGAACTCTGACTTCACTCATTCTTTGATCAGCGTTAAGAGAGTTACTTAATCTTTGAATCTCTACTTCTTCATCTGCAAAATTTGTGTAATTGCTACCTCATTGTGCCACTGCTTAACACAGAGCCTGGCATATGGTGAGGACTGAGAGAAAAGTCACTATTATTATCACGTCACAAGGGATTTCTTCTTGGGAAGAGTGATAAACGTGCTGGAAATGATGAGCTGGATTTTTAAGCCTGCCGTCTACCCCTGATAGAATAATTCTCAACCTTTACTGGGTATAGTAGACGTGGGAGAGCTTGTTAAAAATGCAGGTTCCGGGGCTTCCCTGGTGGCGCAGTGGTTGAGAATCTGCCTGCCAATGCAGGGGACACGGGTTCGAGTCCTGGTCTGGGAAGATCCCACATGCCGCGGAGCAACTGGGCCTGTGAGCCACAACTACTGAGCCTGCACATCTGGAGCCTGTGCTCTGCAACAAGAGAGGCCGTGACAGTGAGAGGCCCTTGCACCGCGATGAAGAGTGGCCCCCGCTCGCTGCAACTGGAGAAAGCCCTCGCACAGAAACGAAGACCCAACACAGCCATAAATAAATAAATAAATAATAATTTAAAAAATTAAAAAAAAAATGCAGGTTCCTACACCCAAAGAGGTTGTTTTTCTTTTTAAGCAATCTTGGGCAAGATTTGGGAATCTGATGTGATTCTCAGTAGAACACATTTTCAAAAGTTTGCAATAATGAAATTTCCCTCTACGGGAAGGAGTGTAGACTGTGGCTGCCATCGCTGCTTCCCCTTTCCTTTACCTCCCTCGCTCTGAGATCCCTCCTAACACCTTTAATACCTACTTCCTGCCACCAAGGATAACACCCACATCAATACATCTATCTCAATGACTTGCTGTTGTAATAGATGCTTATGAGAATCAGAAGCTAGACCTAATTTTTAGTTCTTTAATGTAATCAATGAGGAGAAATTTCAGAACACCAGGAGACTTAGAAAGCAATGTAAAAGGGATATTGTACTGCCCTTTTACCCTCTCCTGTATCCAGTATTACCCAGGATTTAGACGTTACTACATTGGTTTCTCTGTTTGGAGATCTCTTCCTTGTTACGTCTCTCCCAGCAACACCTCCCCCCCCACACACACACACTCATGTACACCTTTTTGAGAAATAGTCACAGAAGGTTCTCTCCTTTCTCACCACCACTAATAAAGAGGAAGAGGTTTATTGGTACTTTTATCACCTCTCTTGAGGCAGAAATGATTGACAGTGACAACATCTAATAATAACCCTGTTTGAGGCAAGATCAATTGACAGATCCCTCTCTCTTCTTTAGCAGTAAGATTCAAAGGCAAGCTGGATCAATTTCTGAAGAAAGATGTCTCAGAACATGTCTCAAGAATTTTAGAAGCATTACTTTTTCTGTTTCTGTGATAATATGAAATGTATCTTTTTCGGAAGGGTGCACACAGATCTTGAGAACTTTATTAATAGTCACAATTTGTTATTTGTAGCACCTATGAAATAGAGTTCCAATCTCACAGAAGTGTGTTTAAGTTTCCTGCATCAAGTGTAACATTTGATCCAGGCTTTTGGCCCACAGCCTTGACAATGTTAAGAAAGATTCCATTTATTTTTAGTTTACTCAAAGCTTTTAACAAATAATAAACAGATGATAATCATTATCAAATGCATTGTCTTCATCTGTTAAGATCGTTGTGTGAGTTTTTTTTCTTTTCCCCCATTAAGTTAGTGAATTATATTACAGTTTTCTGATGTTGAACTAAACTCTTCTTTATCATGATGAATTATCAATTAAAGACACCGTAGGATTTAGTTAGCCAATGATTTTTATAGGACTTTCTCAAATGTGTCTATAAATGAAATGGCCTTAATATTTCCTTTCTTGCTATTTTTGGAACCAAGCCTGAATTTACTTCATAAAATGAGATTTTCTAGGCAGTTTTCCGTCTTTTCTATTTTTGGAACAACTTGCATAAGATATGAGTTATCTGTTCCTTAAAAATATGGTGAAACTCACCTGTTAAACCTTTTGGCTCTAGAGCTTTTTGGAAGGTGGGTGGGTAGAGGTATTTGGTTAATTCCTATTTCTATTCAAGTGTTCTTTCTTCTTACACTAAGTTTGACATCTTTTATATTTGTATAAATTTCATCTAGGTTTTCAAATGTATTATACAGCTATTTGTAATATTATTTTATTGTTTTCTAAATTTCTATTCTCTTATTTTTTTCTTTTACATCCCTTTTTCTTTCTTTCTCCCACCTCTATTCCATGAGTGGCCTCATCAAAGATTTATCAATTTTATTACACTTTTCAAAAAGCTTGCTTTTGGTTTTGTTCATCTTCTAGGTTCTTTGTTCTACATTTCAGAAATTTGTACCCTCATCTTTACTGTTTCCTTCCTTAATTTTCCTTTTTCATGAATATTTGCTTTACGCAATCACGTGTTAAAGACTGATAGTGACACAGTGTCTCCTTTCTTCCCCAATGGTAATGAGCTTTCATATTAACAAGGTCCAAAGACAATTCTGAGAACTGACCAAGATCATTCATTGTTTATTTATTTGTTCGTTGAAAGTGGAAGTTTTTCACAACATGACCTCAGCAAAAATTTACAAACCTTTTAACTCAGGGCAAGGGACAGTGCTGAAAACTTTTCCTGTATTTTCTCAGTTAAGCCTCATCATAGTCCTATGAGTTAGATACTAATATTATAGTCATTTTATTAAGAAGGAAGCTGAGGGTTACCAGAATTATATAACTTGCTCTAGGTCACAAGTCTAGTGAGTGACAGAGCTGGGATTTGAACCCAGTTTTATTCAAAAGTCTATAATAGCAAACATTAGTGTATACAGCTTCCTTAGAAAAGGTGTTTGTTTCTTTTTGAGCCAAACACAAGGACAGTTTTACACTAACTTGCTTGTTGTTATTTTCCAGGCAAATACTACATAGCCACAATGGCCTTGATCACAGCCTCCACTGCCTTGACCATCATGGTGATGAATATCCACTTCTGCGGGGCTGAGGCCCGGCCAGTGCCACACTGGGCCAGGGTAGTCATCCTGAAATACATGTCTAGGATCTTGTTTGTCTACGATGTGGGTGAGAGCTGCCTTAGCCCCCGCCAAGACAGGGAGCAGGACCAGCTCACGAAGGTTTACGACAACCTTCCAGAGGCTAATCTGAAGACGACCAGAAATAAAGACCTTCCCAGAAAGAAGGAAATGAACAAACTCTTAAAGGATGACTTGAGGTACCAGGGTGAAAACCCGCAGGATGTTGACAGTGACTGTGCACAGTACAAAGTGCTGACGAGGAATATCGAATACATTGCCAAATGCCTCAAAGACCATAGGGCCACCAATACCAAGGGCAGCGAATGGAAAAAGGTTGCAAAAGTCATAGACCGATTCTTCATGTGGATTTTTTTTATTATGGTGTTTGTGATGACTATTTTGATCATAGCAAGAGCAGATTAGTGAGCATTTGGTGTGTGGGAATAAATCAATAAAATTCCCCTGTGATCTACTCTAATGTTCTTCCAAATTAGAAACACCTATATCTATATATACACAAATATATATAAATTAGGATTTATGTTGTCTTTACTTTTTGTTTTCAACTTCAGATCAATATTATAGCTATCTGTCAGGTTAAATCAAGCAGGAGGTCCAAAATTTCAAGGGCAGGAAAACGGAGGAAATAGAGAAGGACCCCTTTTATAACCTACCAGAGTGGTAGGTGTCTGGCTTCTAGATCACACAATTATTCTCTCCTTTAGCAGTACAGATAAAAAAGCACACTACATTCCATTTAAAATTCAAAGCAAAACAAAAGAAACTCATTTTCCCCTTAGTCCCTATTAGAACATGCTTTTTAAAAAAGGAAAATAGTGATATATTCCTTAGGGTAATTTAAGTCTCACTGTTACCTTTCTCAGGCTTGGTGCATTTCAAGCCATATCTCAAATGATGGAATAAAAAATTTTGTCCCATATAAAGGTCTAAGGATCGGTGACTTAATGGGGAAGAGAGTTTTCTTTGTAATGATGATGTCATATATGTCAGTTATATTTTATATAAACCTTAAAGATGAAGTCATGCCGGCATTTACTCTTGGATTTAAATAAGATCATCAGCAAACTGGGCTTATTTATTCATTCATTCAATTATTCACCAAACATTTATTTTCTCCTACATATAATAAAGCTGCATGATTCACATCTGCAATGGGTGTCATAGCAAATCTTATGCATAAGTCTGACCCTTTTTGATCTTCACTACAATTCTGTTAAGTGGGCAGGTATTTCTAGTCATCCTTCTCAGAGGAAGAAGCTGTGTCAGAGGAAGGTGGGTGTAAGTGACCTACCTCCACATCCAACTAAGCGGCGTATAGAGCTGGGAATAAACCCTTAGCACTGTGAGTTCAGGCCACGTCTGCTAAAACCACACTGCTTTTGGCCATGACAGATCATGATTTAGGATAGTTGTGACTGAGGGATTCTCATTCTTAATTCTGAATTTCTGCCCTAAATTTCTTCCTGTGCTTCTCCACTTTTTTCCTACTTTCAGTCAAATGTCTTCAAATTCCCTTACTCCCATCTTGATTAAAATGATCTGAGTACAACTACCCATTCCCTAACTGCCAACTCCTCAACTATTCTTTTACCAATTAAAACAAATAAACAAATAAACAAATGAACAGAAGTGGAGAGAAGACAAGCGTTAACCTAGAAAAGAGAGGATGATATTTGGTTTAAACATATAGACATTGTTTTTTATTCTTTTGTCTACTTATTCATAAAATATTTATTGTGTACCTACTAAATACTGAGTGCTAAGTCAGCCTTGAAGGAAACAAATACAAAACATGCTTTCAACTCTCTGGTTTCTCATATGGTACTCATATGTAGTTCAGTAGAGGAGACAGTCAAGAAAATAGAAGAATATAGCGTAAAAGTGCTATCATAGAAGCATGGACAAAATGCCACAGGAACAATGATGATTAATCTGTTTGAGGGAAAGCCTGGGAAAGACTTTGTACAGGTGTAACATCTGAGCTGGGCTTTGAAGGATGAGTAGGTGTTTGCTAGACAGAGAAAGAAGTGAGTATTTAAAGGGATGAGAAGGAATTGGGGAAATGTAACTTAGAATCAGACAATTTTTTCTTTATTTTAATTATAGAAGTACTCTTATAAATTACCATTGCATTTGGCAGCAAATAATAGAAAACCCAATGGACCATGACTTAAGCAGATAGAGGTTATTCATCTACACAAAAATAAATCCAGAGTTACAAAGTCCAGGGATCTTCCCATCTTTCCTTTGTGTTGTTTTAAGGCACTAAATTCTAAGTTTGCAGTAGTTTGTTACAGTAGCAATAGAAAACTAATATAGTATCCAATGAGCGATTTTACATATAGAACTTTTTCCATATTTTAGATTATTTGTCTGAGATAGATTTGTCTATAGCCAGAGAGAGGCAATCCTATTGAGCCATGTCAAAAATTTGGAATTTTATCCTAAAAATATTTGGTAGCACAAAAGGGTTTCAAGTAAGGGAGTGATAGATTCAGATTTGTGTTTCAGAAATAACACTGTGGTGGCAGTTAGAAGATTGTAGAGAAAAAAGAGAAGAGGCAGAGAGATCTATTGGAATTTTTTTTTTTTTAACCAATTCAGGGAATTGATAATGAAGGCTTGACCCAAGACGGTGGGAATAAGCAAATGGATCACGTAGTATTTATGACCTAGACTAGACAGGACTTGGTGACCAGATGGATGTAGGGTTAGGGAGAGGGTGGCATTGAGAATGATTCTGAGCTTTCCATCTCAGACAACTGAGGCGAAGAGTAAAGGAGGACCAGGTTTTGGAGGAAAGAATTTAGGACATCTGAGTTGGAAATGCTTATGGGACATCCTGGTGGAGAAATCTAGGAAGTAACTGAACACGTATTTGGAACTTTGAAGAAAAGTGAAAGTTTAAAAAATGTACACTCAGGTTAATTGTTAAAGTATTTATTAAATGATTTCAGTGGGTAAGACATATGTTACAAACAGTGCAAGACTTAAATGAACAGAAATGCATTCTTTGCCAGAATTCCATTAGTTTATAATCATCCTGCTTCACTAAAGCAGTTACCTTGTTATGTTGTCATTTTTCCATTCACAAGTCTGCTTCCCCAAACATACTGAGGTCCTCTCTAGTCCTAAGGCCCAGAAGCTGTGTCATTATTCTCTTTTTATCCTTTGCGATAAGGATATTCTCTTTTATTTTCTGTGTGCAATAAAGGGCGTAGTACGAGGTCATTAGCCATTAAATGCTTATTGAAAGAATGAGTGAGTGAAAGGAAGTGCTTAAGAGGGTCCAGCAAAATGCTAAGAAGTTTAGACTGTGAAAGAGGCCTCATCCTATAAAATACACAAAAATAAATTCCAGATGAATTCAAGACTTAGATGTAAAAACAAACACAAACTGGGACTTCCCTGGTGGCGCAGTGGTTAAGAATCCGCCTGCCAATGCAGGGGACACGGGTTCGAGCCCTGATCCGGGAAGATCCCACATGCCACGGAGCAACTAAGCCCGTGTGCCACAACTACTGAGCCTGCGCTCTAGAGCCTGCAAGCCACAGCTACTGAGCCCACGTGCCACAACTACTGAAGCCAACACGCCTAGAGCCCGTGCTCTGCAACAGAAGCCACTGCAATGAGAAGCCCACGCACCGCAACGAAGAGTAGCCCCCGCTCGCTGCAACTAGAGAAAGCCCGAGAGCGCAACAAAGACCAACAGCCAAAAAATAAATAAATAAAAATTTAAAAAGACAAACAGAAACGAAAACAAAAGGCTTGTAATAAAATCTAGTTGACTTTCTGAATAAAATTCTCCACCTCCATAAATTTTAAGATGTGGCGACTGCTTTGAAAGAGGAGTCCAGGGCTGCCTGAAGGGGAGGAACCAAGGGGATGGGTTTGAATTGGGGTGGTCGGCCTGCTGAGGAAGTGGCCTTGAAGATGAGCTCTGAGCATGAGAAGGAGTCAGCCAGGATGAGACTTGGGGAGAGTGACAGGTTGCAGATAGTGGAAAGGTCAGAATTCAAGCTCAAGGGCAGAACAGAGCTTATTATTATTTGAGAAAGAGAAAGGAGGCCCTTGGGGCAGAGATGGAATCAGCGACCTGCAAAAGACACGACAGAGGAGACTGGCAAGGTAAGCAAGGCTGGGTCACGCAGAGCCTGGCAAAGTTTAAAAAACACCAACAACTTTGTTCATTGTCTGACTGCCTTGGTACAATGAGGGGTGCCTGGGTTTGCTGAGGTCCCGATCTTTGTTCATTTTCCTTCTTTAGCCTTTGTGTCTACTTTTCTATCAGCTCATTGCTCAGACCAACACTTGCCAGCACAACCATGGGTAAACCTGTCAAATGGACTGTCTTGGTCAAACTGGAAACACAGGTTCCAGAATGTCTCGAGCAACATTGGCGAGGCCACTTGTACTGTCATCAACTCCAGAGGCTAGCAAAGAGCTCTCTGCCTATTTCTTCCTTCCTCTCAGATCACACCTTTGAAATAGGCCCTGGCAGTTAAAACTCCATGAGCTTGTCAGTATATCCAAAGCTCTCTAACCCTTAAAAAATAAACCCTGTGACAAAACCTCCCTTGTCTTTGCATATTTCTATCTTTCTACTCTTCCCAGCCAAGGTTCCCCCTCATCATTCAGGGTTCCAGCAGAACACAAATGGTGTGCTCAAATTTGGATAATTTGAGGAAGGTTTAATAAAGGACTGTTTACAAAGGTGTGAGCAGGATGTAGAGAAACACAAGGGGTGGTAGAAAACCCTAAGACCAGTAAAGCAGAGCTATTACCACTCAGGCCTGAGAAGAGGCAGGAGGGAGTGGTTACCTGAACCCAGCTGGAGAAGGCTATGAACTATGGTTGAGTGAATGCAGCAGACCCCGTAGGGAGGGAGTTGGGGGAATACATATCCCCACCTCACTCTCCTTTTTCCCTTCAATCTCCTACCAAGGCTCACCATTGGTAAAACTCAACAGAGTCATGGGAACATATTGATGTTACTGTATATCTGGGACAAAGAGCACAGTGGTGAAGGGTAGAGTGTGGATCTGGACGGACAAAGGGGAGACATCTGGCACATTCTCTCACTCTTTGACTTCACTCTACATTTAAAAACTGACTTCTTTACACCCCACTCAACTGACACTGCTTTCACCAAGTTCACCATTTGGTAATTGCCAAATCCACTGGATAATTCTGAGGCCTCTCTGCTGCCGTCAGCACAACTGACCACTTCCTCCTTCTTTTTATTTATTTATTTATTTATTTTATTTTTGGCTGCATTGGGTCTTCATTGCTGCAGGCTGGCTTTCTCTAGTTGTGGCAAGCGGGGGCTACTCTTCCTTGTGGTGCACGGGCTTCTCATTACAGTGGCTTCTCTTGTTGAGGAGCACAGGCTGTAGGCGTACAGGCTTCAGTAGTTGTGGCACCTGGGCTCAATAGTTGTAGCTCACAGGCTCTAGAGCGCAGGCTCAGTAGTTGTGGTGCACGGGCTTAGTTGCTCCGCGGCATGTGAGATCTTCCCAGACCAGAGCTCAAATCCGTGTACCCTGCATTAGCAGGCAGATTCTTAACCACCGTGCCACCAGGGAAGCCCCACTTCCTCCTTGAAGCTCTTCTCTCTGATCTTCTGTGCTATCACTTTCTGCTTCTTTTTTTTTTTTTTTTAAAGATTTATTGATTGATTGATTGATTGCTATGTTGGGTCTTCGTTTCTGTGCGAGGGCTCTCTCCAGTTGCGGCAAGCGGGGACCACTCTTCATCGCGGTGCGCGGGCCTCTCACCACTGCGGCCTCTCCCGCTGCAGAGCACAGGCTCCAGACGCGCAGGCTCAGCAGCTGTGGCTCACGGGCATAGCTGCTCCATGGCACGTGGGATCCTCCCAGACCAGGGCTCGAACCCGTGTCCCCCGCACTAGCAGGCAGACTCCCAACCACTGTGCCACCAGGGAAGCCCACTTTCTGCTTCTTAAATGGCTGGTTCTCAGAACCCCTTGCTGTCTCCAATCCCCCCTCTTCTGGTAAATGTTGGTGTCCCTCACTGTTCCATCCTCAGCTCTCCTCCCCATGGCTTTTACTACCACATATATCCTGGTGATTCTCAAAGTCACTTGTCCAGTCTTGCTCTCCCTTTAGCTCCAAATCCACTATACTCTTCATGTCAACCAAGTATTGCCACTTGAATGTCTCACAGACTTTCAAACTCAATGTGTCCCCAAACTAAGCTCATAATCTACATTGTCACCCAAGTCTACTCCTTCTCCTGTGTTGCTGTGTCATTTAGCTGTACATCATCCACTCTGCCACACAGGCTAGAAATCCAGCCATCATTCTGGATTCTTATCTAACCCAAACCAATCACTGATCCTGTCAATTCTACCTGCTGAATGGTTTTCACATCTGTCCTCTTCTCTCTATGTCTCTGGCAATTGCCTTATTTCAGGTCTTTGTCATCTTTGCCTGGACTGTTGCAGTAGTACCTTAACTGGGCTTCCTGTTTCTGGTTTCTTTTCCTTCTATTCTATCTTCGTCACTGCTGCCAAACTGATCTTGTGACTCTTGCACCTAAAACTTTTAAATGGCTAACTAAATACCTACAAGTTGAATAAACTCCAACTTCCTTAATATGATATAGCAGAAATTAAAAATGTGTGTTTTTTCTTTTTTGTTGCTCTAGTAATAGATGTTCCTTTGTTCACCCCAGGAGTGTAAATTATCTTCTTGGCATAGAAAGTAACCACCCTGCTATCTCTTGCAAGAGAAGTTATCAGACTTTTTCTGTTGTGAGAGTCTGAGACCCCTGGGAGCAATCAAAATAAGACCTTTGGTGTTTGATGGTTAGAAAAGAAGCAGCCAGACTGGCTTCCCACCCTGGGCATGTGACTCAGGCTGAGCTAGTCATGTACCCCACCTGACACCTTGATTCTTAAAGTTTATATGGAAGAATGAATACTAAATATCAATAGCCAAGAAAAATATGCAAAAGGAGACTGAAGAGTGCTTGCCTGAGAAGATATTGAAGGCAAATAAAATTGGGATTAAGCTAGGAATAGACAAAAACAAACAAACAAACAAACAAACAAAATCAGTAGAAATGAGCTGAGAATCCAGAAATGGATCTCAGTGTGTGTAAGAATGTAATATATGATAATGAGGGTAGTTCAAATCAGTGGGGAAAGACTATCCATTAAAAAAAATCTTAATTAAGATTAAAGACTTACGTGTAAAAAGCCAAATAAAAAATACAAATTCTGTAAGAAACTCTGGAAGGACATCAGCAAAATGGTGAAATAGGAGGTCCCCCACTTATATTCCCCCTCAGTAACAATAACTTGGCAGCTTTTCACAGACAAAAGTGCCTGTGTGGGAGCCCTGTGGGATCCAGATAGGAGACTGTGAAACCCTGGTGGAGCCCGAGGCGGAGGAGACCCATTTGAGAAGGCAGGCACGTGTCCAGGTGGCAGATCCACCAACTGTGGTCCCGGTTACAGACCTGGAAAGAACCTGTGGACTCAGCTACGGCCCCATTTGGCCTTGATCCTGCCATCAGCACCATCTGACAAGGGACCTGGCAGGAGACATGCCCATCTGTGTCCCTGTAGGTAGGCCTATCCACCTCAGTTGGACTACAGATGCTGAAATGGTCTGCATCTGGGCTACAGCCCCTCTCAGCCACGGGCCAGGAATACTCCTGTCTGCCCAGAGGCCCACCAGGAGACATGCCCCTCTGTGTCTTGGAGGTAGGCCTGCTGACCTCAGTCTGACTATGAGCCTGAAGCAGCCCTATGACTCGGTTCTTGCCCCTTTCAGCTGCAGTCAGGAGCAGTCCTGCCCACTCAAGGACCCGGTGGGAGACACGGTTCTCCTTGTCCCCAAAGGTAGGCCCACCAACTCTGGTCTGACTACGGCTTCTGAAGCAGCCCTGTGACTTGGTTCAGCTCCTACCAGCCATCCTCAGGGGCCAACCCTGTCCTCCCAGGGACTTTACACCTTCAAGGAACTAGAAAAAGAAGAAGAAACTAAGCTCAAAGTTAACAGAAGGAAGGCAATAAGAAAGAGTAGAGCAGAAATAAGGGAAATAGAGACTTGGAAAGCAAAAGCAAAGATCAGTAAAACTCAGGATTGGTTTTTTGAAAAAAGAAACAAAGTTGACAGACTGTTAATTAGATTAATCAAGAAAGAAAAAGACAGAGGACTCAAATAAAATTATAAATGAAGGAAGAGACATTACAACTGATACCACAGAAATACACAGGATCATGAGACTACAATGAAAAATTATATGCCAACAAATTGGATACCTTAGAAGAAACAGAAAAATTCCTAGAAACATACAACCTACCAAGACTGAATCCTAAAAAAATAATCTGAAATGACCAATAACAAGTAAGGGGATTAAGTCGGGTAATCAAAATGCTTCCAACAAAGAAAAGCCCAGGGAACCAGCTGGTTTCACTGGTGAATTCTACCAAACATTTAAAGAATTAATACTGATTCTTCTCAAATTCTTCCAAAAAACTGAAGAGGAGAGAACACTTCCAAACTCATTTTATGAGACCATCATTACCCTCAAACCAAAGCCAGATAAGGACACTACAAGAAAATAAAATTACAGGCCAATATCCCTGATGAACATGAATGCAAAAATCCTCAACAAAATATTAGCAAACTGCATTCAACAACACATTAAAAGGATCACACACTATGATCAAGTGGGATTTATTCCTGGGATGCACATCAATAAACATGATACACCACCTTAACAGAATGAAGGATTAAAATCGTTATCTTAAGTGATCTAGTCACACACGCAAAAAAATAGTAACTATGTGAGGGGATGGATGTGTTAATTAACTTGATTGCGGTAATCATTTCACAATGTGTGCATATATTAAATCATCACCTCATACACCTTAAAAAATCACATTGTACTACCTAAATATATATAATTTTCATTTTTTAACTATACTCTAATAAAGCTGGGAAAAAAAGAAAATTTAGGAGGCTACATGTAAGTGGCAGAGGAGGTTTTTTTTTAATTGAGTTATAATTGATATACAGTACTATATTAGTTTTGGGTGTACAACATAATGATTCTAGAATTGTATATATTGTGAAATGATCACCACAATAAATCTAGTTTAACATCTGTCACCATATGTTGTTACAAATTTTTTTCTTGAGATGCAAACTTTTAAGATCTACTCTCTTAGCAACTTTCAAATATACAATAGCGCATTATTAACTCTAGTCACTATGTTGTACATTACATCCCCATGACTTATTTATTGAGATCTTTCTAACATAAACTAGAAATCAGGAGCTATTAAAAAAAAGATAGACATAGTTGATGCTATAACCAAAAATTTTATGACAAAGATATGATAAATATAGTGAAGGAAAAAATCAAATGATAAATGATAGACTTGGATATACCATTAATACTGGTAATAATCAAAACACTCTTAAAAACTGATTAGAAAGAGTAAGCAACCCAATCAAAACAATGAACAAACAATATGAAAAGACAATTCAAGAAAGCCAAACTGATATGGCTAAAAAACACATAAAAAGTTGCTAAAATACACAAATAGTCCAGAAACGCAAATTAAAGTAATGCTATGTCATTTTTTACCAAGCTGGCTGGCATATATTAAAAAAGAATGGTATACTTACAGAATGGAATATTATACACTCAATAAAAAGAATGACTTAGAGCTATATCCATTGAAATGGAGGAGTTTCTACAAGGTTTTGTTGAGAAAAGAAAGATACATAAAATATCTACAATACGATCACATTTTTATAAAATAAACAATGACAACATATATGTGTGTAAGAATACGATTGCTTACCTAAGCTTAGAGAAGAATATGAAAAAATTAATACCAGAGTATTAACAAGGTTAACTAGAGTAAGGGAGTGCTTATTGATATGGGTTGAAAGGGGAGAATAAAAGGAAGGGAACCAAACAAAAAAGAGAAAAAGGATTCACTAAAAAGGCCAGTGCTTTTGCATAAAAAAAAAATTTAAGAATTTTTAAAATTCACAGTTTTTACAAAGCTTCTCCTGTATTCCCTCCTTTGTGTTGTCTCTATAGCATGTACAGATTACTATATTCACACTATGAAACACTAACATTTCATAATTTTAAAATGTCCACAGCTGTGTCTTCTCTTAGATTGTGAGGACCTAGAGGAGAGGAATTGTACCTTATTTATCTTTATATATCTCATCATCAAGTTGGATGTTGTATTAGTGTCCAAGGACTGCTGTAACAAAGTACTACAAACTGGGTGGCTTAAAACAAATGAAATTTACTGTCCTACAGTTCTAGAAGCTAGACGTAAACAATCAAGGTGTCGGCAGGACCATGTTCTACCTGAAGTTTCAAGGGGAGAATGCTTTCTTGCCTCTTCCAGCTCCTGGTGTTTGCCCACAATCCTTGGCATTCCTTGGCTTGCAGTTGTAGCATTCCAGTCTCTGCCTCTGTCTTCACATGGTGTTCTCCCTCTGTGTCTCTGTCTCTGTATCAAAACTTCTCTCCTCTCATAAGAACACCAGTCATGGGATTTAGGACCCACCTTAATCCAGTATAACTTCATCTTAACTTGATTACATCTGCAAAGACCCTATTGCCAAATAAGGTCACACTCACGCGTATGGGGGTTAGGACTTCTACATATCTTTTTGGGGACATGATTCAACCTATAACAGGCATGTAGTACATACTTCATAGAATAATGTTTTAATTTAATTGAAGTCACAGGCTCTTCATATTAAAAGAAATAGTCATAGCACAAGCAATAAAGTTCTAGTGATCTAAGGGAAAGTGTAATAAAAGCAAAATGTGCACTGATGTGTAACCAATAATTCATGCCAACTGGGGGAAGTGAAGTAATAAAAATAAAATAAGTAGATATGAGAAAAGCAAGGGTGGAGATTATGAAAGATCTCTTTCTTTTGTACACGTTTTCTTATCCAGGTCACAGAAATTCAAATATAATAAAATTTCCACTTTACACAGTATGTACCTTATTCACATTTAGAAATAAATGACTCACCACAGGCTGAAGTGCAAGGATTAGGATTATTCAAGACCAGAACACACATTCTCAAATCAGGGATGGGGCACTATCTCCAGGGCACATAGCAGAATGGAGAAGTGTCTTTGGTTCAAAAAAGATTATGCCATATAGTTATTGTTTTCATTCATCACACTACAGGAAGCAAAACTGACTAAATCTTGGCTAGTAGGGATATAAAATTTAGTGTGAGAAAGCTCTGAAGGGGGCCTGATTTAATTTTTTAAAAAGTTGAGAAACACTGGGCAAGAATAATTCAGAATCATAAACTATAAAACAGTTCAGTATTTTCATGGAGACAATGAAAGTCTAGTTCTTCTTTGAGTTTGGGGGCAACAGCATTTTGCCAGACTCTGGCAGTGAGGTCTCCTTTCTGGCTATAAACCAAAGAAAAGTTTTTTTGCCCTGTGTCTGGCCTGAAGCCTGTCATTGGAGCCTGATTATTTTAGTCATTTATAGGCTAACTCCACTTGCAGTTCCCAAGTTTAGAAGGTTGATATTTAAACCCAAAGCAAGTGAATTGCCTTGTTTCAAGATCTTGGAGAGTTGAAACAGGGCTCTTCACCCACCCCTGAGAGTCTTGGGCTGGGTTGAAATGAATTCCAGGCCCAAAATTTTTATGTCCATCTTGATCTCTCCCCTGAACTTCAGATTCATAGATCCAACTACCTTTTGGATGTCTAATAGGAATTTCACATTTAACATGTCCAAATACCAAACAGAGATTCTGATGTCACCCCTCCCCCTCTGCTACAAAACCTACGTCTTCTTCCCCGAGCAATAACCAGGAGCTGTTTTCCTAGTTGTTCAAGCTAAAATCCTTGGGGTCATCATTGACTCCTGTCTTGTTCCTCCCACCCAGGATTCAGTCCATCAGTCGATCCAGTCAGCTCTCTCTATCCTCAAAATGATCAGAATGCAATCCCTTTTACTACCTCTACCACTATTACCTGGTCCCAGCCACTATTATCTCTTATCTGGGTTGTTGAGATAACCTCCTAACTGGTCTCCTGGCTTCTGCCCTTGGGAACCTAGATCTATTCGTAGCCCAACAGTGAGAAAGATGCTGTTAAAATGTAAATCAGTTGTTGGGGGCTGAACTGTGTCCCTCCAAATTCATATGTTGAAGATCTAACTCCCAGTACCTCAGAATATAACTATACTTAGAGATAGAGCCTTAAAAGAAATGATTAAGTTAAAACAAGGCATCCAGGGGGGCCCTAATCCAATTTGATTGGTGTCCTTATAAGAAGAGGAAACCTGGACACACAGAGAGACACTAGGGATGCACACACACAGAGGAAAGACCATGTGAGGACACAGCAAGAAGGCAGGCTTCTGCAAGCCAAGGAGAGAGGCCTCAGCAAAAACCAAGCCTGCCCACACCTTGATCTTAGACTTCCAGCCTCCAGAACTGAGAAAATAAATTTCTCTTGTGTAAGCCACTCAGTCTGCGGTATTTTGTTATGGCAGTCGTAGCAAACTGAAACATCTGATTACACCCTCCTCTCCCCAAACCTTCCTGTGGCTTCCCATCTTATTACAAGTTAAAGCTGAAGTTCTTACAATGACCTACAGGGTCATGTATCGTCGGGCCTTCACCCCCTTTCTCTAACCTTATTCCTATTACCCTCTCCCTTGCTCATTCTATTCTAGCCACTCAGCCTTCCTGCTGTTCCTTGAACACAGCTGCCACATTTTGGCCTCAGGGCCTTTGAGCTTTCTGACATCTCTACTGAGAAGCCCTTTCCCTAGATAGCTGCATGCCTCACTCCTTCATCTCATTCAGTTACTTACTCATCCCTGGCCACCCTGTCAAAAGGAGCACTCGTCCCTCCCCACGGTTAAGGCCCTCCTCTCCCTGGCTTTACTTTTCTTTTGAGCACTTACCACCATCTAACATACTATACATTTTATTTTATATCTTTGTTTATTTTCGTCTGTCCCCCACATTAGCATGAAATCTCCAAGAGGGTGGGATTTGTGTATAGCTTGTTCACTGCTGAAGCTCCAGAGCCTGAACAGTGTCTTGTATGTAACATGTGCTCAATATTTATTTTTTGAATAAATAAAATATTTTATTGTGATATAATTGACATATAACATTATATTAGTTTCAGGTATACAACAGAATGGTTTGATATTTGCATATGTTGCAAAATGATCACCACAGTAAGTCTAGTTAACATCTATCATCTCACGTAGTTACAATTTTTTTTTTTTAATGGAGAAAATTATAAAACTTTATTGAAAGACATTTAGAAAGCCTAAATAAATGGAGAATTACACCATGTTCATGGATTGGAAGACTCAATATTATAATTAATCTATAAATTCAATACAAATCCAATAAAAATTCCACCTTTTGCTAGTTTGATTTGGAACTTGTCAGTCTAATTCTAGAAGTTGTATGGAAAAGCAGTTGGCTAAGAATATAGCCAAGATACTCCAATGAAGAAAAGTTTGGTGGTGATGTTAAAGGTGGAGGTGGTATTTGTCCTGAGATATCAGGACCTTTTTCTAAAGTTGTAGTACTCAGGATTGTATAGTATTGCCACAAGGTTAGACAAATTGACCAGTGAGTCAGAATCGAAACCATCAACAGACCCCCACCCCCACAAAAGAAACTTGATTTATGAAAAGAGCCAGTCTTACAGATCAGTGGGGAAAGGATGAACTTTTCAGAAAAGTTGGGACAACCAAGTGGTTGGGACAACCACTTACCATACGGAAAAAATATTATTTTGAATTACTACCTCATATTTTTGCAAAAATCAGTTCAGGGAAGACTAAAGACAAATGTGAAAAGCAAAACTATAAAACTTTTACAAGGCAGTAAAGGATATCTTTATGACTTGGAGTAGGAAATGATCCCTCCCCTCCCATGAAGCCAACTTGTATCCAGCTTTATAAGATACTTTTCAAAAATAGTTACTTCCAGCAGGACATGGGTGACAGTCCATAACATCTTACAACTTTCAAACTCCCCTCTCCAAAAAGTCAACAAAGTCTGTTGCTGCAATGAACAGGAAAAGTTTTCAGAAAGGGTGACTATTTCACATGAGGCATACAAGAGCTTTTCACAGGTCACCTCTGACATGGAGGAAAGGAACTAAAAACTCCAGGATTATTAATGAGATGATCCACAAACTACAAACAGGAATCCTGGCTCTTTTGAGCAACACCATCTTGATGTCATCACCAGAAATCCTGAGTATTGTTACCTGACGCAGCTGATTCTAGGGGTGCCAAGGCCGCACCATGACTCTTGGTTTCAGGAAGTCAAGGATGTGTTGATGGCATCAGGAAAGGAGAAGACGTGAAGTTTTGCTTCCCCACACGATAAGGCTTCTGAGCCATAGTGGCTGTCATGTGTGAATGTCAGAGAATCTCTCCTGGGAACCAAGAATAATCTTCAAATATGAGGATAGAAAATTCTGTTTTCCCCCATTTCAATCCAGTTTCTGAAACATTCTACTAGTGGTTATTTTGCCCTTTCCACAAAAGATAACAGCAAAGCGTCTTGTGTGCTAATAACATAACTTAAAAAAAAAATCTATGTTTTTACAAAATTTGATTTAAAAAAAAATAGTATTTCAAACAGTAGAGTCGGGTTTCCCTGGTGGCGCAGTGGTTGAGAGTCTGCCTGCCAATGCAGGGGACACGGGTTCGAGCCCTGGTCTGGGAAGATCCCACATGCCGCTGAGCAACTAGGCCCATGAGCCACAACTACTGAGCCTGCGCGTCTGGAGCCTGTGCTCCGCAACAAGAGAGGCCGCGATAGTGAGAGGCTCACGCACCGCGATGAAGAGTGGCCTCCGCTCGCCGCAACTAGAGAAAGCCCTCGCACAGAAACGAAGACCCAACACAGCCATAAATAAATAAATAAATAAATAAAAATCCATGATTGTCTGCTTTCATGCTCTTGACCATCTCTCCATTAAAAAAAAAAAGAAAGAGATGCTTTAAAAAACAAAAACAAAAAACGAAACAGTAGAGTCACTAGAAGTACAGAGCTATCAAAAAAGTACACTTCACTTGGCATCCCCGGTGCCTTCTGCTTCCTGTGACTGGACTGTGGAGGCATCTCGGTTTTTTGCAGGGTTGTTCCCATCTTTGTTGCCTTCTGCTTTCCCCTTTCTCCCTTTGGCCAGCTTCTCTCCCTTCCTTGCAGGCGCCTTTTTTGCCCTGGGCTCTGGTTTTGGAGGGGCCGGTTTAGCAGACAACCGTGCCGATCTCCTCTGTGGCTCTTCCTTCACCTTTGCTTTGTCACCTTTAGCATCTCCTTTTGCCTTTCTCTTGGGCATGGTGGCAGTAGTGCCTGGCAGATGGCTTTACCAGCCCAAGCGGTTCTTCTGTCTTGCTCACTGCACCTAGAAAGATTTCCGAGTCTCGCGGCCGTGTGAGGGGCGCGAGGCTGCCAGCTGCGGGCCTGCCGCGCAGGTGCTCTCGGCTGGGGCAGGGTCGGCGCGGACAGTGGGCCAGCGAAGAGACGCCCGGAGCCGGGCGCTGCCGGGGACAGGAAGGCAAGGCGAGGATGCGCTTCTGGGGCTGCGGGCGTCGGGCCGCCTTGCAGAGCCGGGGACAGCCCGGTTCTCCCCCTCGCGATGCGTGTGTCCGCCTCCGGGGCCGCGGGCTCCGGACCCACCTTGAGCCACAATTTTTTTTCATGTGATGAAAACTTTTAAGGTCTACTTTTTTAGCAACTTCTAAATATATAATGAATATGAATAAATTATTTGACAGGCAAAGAATCTTTTTTTTTTTTAAATTTAAATGTGTTTAGTTACCAATGATGCAGAATTTTTTTTCAAAAAAATTTTAAGTCATTTACATTTACTCTCTCTGTTTTGTTTACTCATGTTCCTTGGCCATTTAAAAACATTAGGGTCCAGGGCTTACCTGGTGGCTCAGTGGTTAAGAATCCGCCTGCCAACGCAGGGAACACGGGTTCGAACCCTGCTCCGGGAAGATCCCACATGCCGCAGAGCAACTAAGCCCGTGCACCACGACTGCTGGATCTGCGCTCTAGAGCCCGTGAGCCACAACTACTGAAGCCCGTGTGCCACAACTACTAAAGCCCGCGTGCCTAGAGCCCGTGCACCACAACGAGCTCCCGCTCGCCGCAACTAGAGAAAGCCTACACGCAGCAACAGAGACCCAATGCAGCCAAAAATAAATAAATAAAATAAATAAATTTATTAAAACAAAAAAAATTAGGGTCCAAAGACAATGTTTTCTCTATATTGTTACACAGCCTCTCCCCAAACATTACTAACGGGTATGTTATACATTAAAGAGATTAAGCTCTTTGTCTGCCATATACTGTAACATATATATTTTTTTGGTTTGTAGTTAGCATTTTTATAATTTTTTAAACAAAATAATTTACATTTTTATATAGTTAAATCTATTGTGAGTTCTTCCTCTGAGGCAAGCTTAGTCTTAAAGTAGCAGCTTTGTATAATTCTGTCAATTTCCCAGGAAATCTCTTATGTTATTTCCAGAGACTCCTCTGGTGCTCATTTATCTGAAATTCACTCACCTGGGGCAGGTGACAGTAAGCTGTTTTCCTGCAAGGAGTGACTTTAGGAGTTTTTTATAGCATTGACCACAAATGGCTTTTGCCCTCATGAAATTGTAATTGTCAGCAAATGGTCATATGAATTTAGGACTTTTTTATGGTGCCACTCAGGGTCCAGTCTCACCGGACAAGCTGATGGTCTACTTCAGCATCAATGTGCAGAGCTGTCTCATTTTCTAAGCTTCCTCCTATCCATCTTCAGATGCCAGTCACCACAATAAGTAGCCTCCCCTACTCCAACCCCAAAGGGCTTTGTGGCCTCTGGCAAAAAGACGAGGAAATGGAGGCACAAAAATGCTTAAGTAATATGCTACAATTTCAATACTAAGAAGGTGATATTCAAAAAGTTTAATAACCTGCAAGGTGCTGATAGCAAACAAAATAGACACCAGCAGAAACTGACCAATCAGAACAGATGCGGGCATGAATTCTAACCAATCAGAACAGAGGCCACTGTTAGCAACCAGGATCCCGCCTCCCCCCACCACGAAAAGGCTCTTTTTTGGTAGGGCCAGAACTTGGGCTCCAGAGTCTCTGCTCTTGAATGCACGCCACTATACTGGCTCATCACCAGACTTTGCAGCATTGAAATCTGATTGCCGGTTTCAAGCCCTCCTGTTCTGTAATAATCTCCTCCTGTTCCTCTTAAGTCTTCAGCAAAGCTATCTGTATCCAACTCTGGGTATAGCAGTGTCACGAAGGGAGAGAGCAGAGTGAAGCTATGTGTACACTGGGACAGAGGTAGTGTTGGGGTGTTTGGGATGAACCGCCGCTTGGAGAAAAGTTATAAGAAGGGGGGAACGATCCATAAAGTAGCCTAGAGCAGCTGTCCACAGTGAGGGGTGATATAGCATTCCCCCTTCCCCAAGATCTTGAGAAATCTTTGGAAGGAAAATACATTTTCTGCAGATATATAAGATATGATTTCAAAATGTGACGATGATGGCAGTGTTATTAAAAGAATGGGTGAGTGGAAACATTGGGAATGCTTGGCATGGATATGAGGAGAGCCCAGGGGAAGGTTTAAGAACACCATCTTTGGAGTCGGATAGAGCTCTAGGCATGGCACTGCTATTTCCAGGTCAAGCGACCTAAATCCAACCTCCTTCCCTAAAGCTCCTTAATCTATAAAATGGGTGTAATAACAGTGCCCCGCCCACAGGGCAGCTGTGAGGGTTAAAAGGACACGTGTTTCCAGTTGCTGAGTACTGGAATGTTCAGTCAGTGCCAGGCATCGCTGCAGAGGGCAGTGACATCATCACCTTCGTCATCACCACACTCTGAAGTATTTTGAGTCCTTAAACACACACACACATACACAGCCCCAGAAGAAAAACCCAAGATAGGATGCTTGCATATTTCCTCCTAATCTCCAAATGACAGAGGAAGAGAAAGCAATGCGGCAAATCAGGAATGGGAGAGGCCAAATTCGAGAGCTATTGAGAAAGCTGCTGTGGGCAGGGCAGTGGGCTCTGAGCTCAGGAGATTCCTAAGGAGTTAATGCAGGGAAATTACCAAAAAAAGACAGAGATAGCTTAATTTGGCTTTAGGGAAGAAGAGAAGCCCTTGGGACAAGGGTTTGATTGGCCACAGATCTGATAAGAGAAGTGGGGAGGTGGTCAATGGTGGTTATAAAAGACAAGGCAGGTGATGAGAAGCACTTTTTTTTTTAGACTAAGAGGGCATCTCAATCTGTCAAACTTTTCCCCTTGCCTTTTCATTGCCTCTCTGGGAGGTTTAAGGTAGTCAGATGGTAATGCCTGTTGACTGCATCTTTTTACACAGTGTTTTGATTCAAATGTTTTCAAGGTGATTTTGGTCGGCACTGATGAGGTGAGGGCAGGTGAGGTAAGGTGAAGTGAGATGAGGTCAGGTGAGACCAGGTGAGGCCAAGTGAGGTATGTATTTTCATGCCCTGCTGGAGGGAACGTAAATTAGTATGACCTCTCTGTAAAGCAATAAAGCAGTGTATCTCAAAATGCCTTAAAATTATCACCCATTTGAGTGCAAACTTTGGAGCAGTATCCTACAGAAATGATCAGAAATTTCGCCAAGGGAGGCCATTGTGTTGTTTACATCAGTAACAAAAAAAAAAAAAAGAAAAAGAAAAAAAAAGCTCATTAGACAAAGACTATAAAGAAACTCATAAAAATCTGAGCAGTTGTTATATCTGGGTAGTGGGATCATGAAAAATTATTTGTTTCAGTTTACTTAAAAGATTTTCCTAAATTTCTCCAATATGTTACTTATAAGAAAAATATATTTTAAAATAAATGCATTAAACAAAAATCCACTTCCTCCTTTCTGTTCCTACTCTGCCTCCCTCCCTTGGCAAACCCAGGACCTAGGTATTCTGGTAACGACAGGTACAGGATGATCCACTGTGGAGTCTGTCCTTGATCCTCTCTGCCTTTGTTGATTTGGCTGCAGGCTGTGGACTGGGATTGTATGACTTCCTCCAGTGTGGACGGACCCCTGCAGGACATGCTCTCAGTGGCAGTGATCCATGAACACCCTGCCACATTGCTTCTCATCAAAGCCAAACTGGTCAGGGCACCTCAACCGTGGGGACACTCAGGCTTCGTTCAGCATATGCGGCTTAGAGTTCATCTTGTTTCAGAGGAACTGGGAAGGGCTTGGGAAGAGGGAAGGAGAGGGGTGAGAGGGTAGTTTTCCTATCCAATAATATTTCTCTTTAGGAAGTTAACAGTCATACCTGGTGTCCTCAGTTGGATAAATCTTGGTTGATGATAACCTGCTTTTTGAGTCTTGTAGATCAAGAAGAAGGCAGCGTGGTTGAGCTGCCATTTTGCAAAGGAGAGGCTCATTTGTTCATTCATCCATTGACAGCTATTTATTAAGTTCCCCTTCTGTGTCAAGCACTGTTCTAGGTGCTGAGAATATAGCTGTGAACAAACCAGGAAAAATCTCTGCCTTGATGGAGCTTCTGTTCTAGTGGGGGTGGGAGTCAATGACAGTCAACAGTGCAATGAAGAAAAATTCAGCAGAGTAATAGAAGTAGAACAGGATGGGGGGGGGTGTGTGCGCACACGTGCTCCTTTGGACAGAATACTTGGAAAAGGCCTCCTAATAAAGAGATATTTGAACAGAAATCTGAAGGAAGTGGGGGAGTGAGGAAAGGCTTGAGAAAAGGCTTTCTAGACAGAGGGAAGAGCACATAAAAGCCCCAAGGAAGAGCTGGCTTAGTGTGTTTAAGGAACAGCGAGGAGGCCAGTGTGGCTGGACGTGAGGTTGGGAGTTACGGAGGGTCCCATGAGGCTCTGCAGGCCTTTTAAAGGGCTTTTCCCTCTATTCTGAGCAAAATGGGAGGTCATGGGTTGGGAGCGGGGGGTGAGCAGAGGAGTGACACATCTGACTGCTGTGGTTCTCAACTTTAGCTACACAGGCTGAGGACTACTGATTTAAAAGCCTCACTCTGGGCTTCCCTGGTGGCACAGTGGTTAAGAAGCTGCCTGCCAATGCAGGGGACACGGGTTCGAGCCCTGGTCCGGGAAGATCCCACATGCCGCGGAGCAACTAAGCCTGTGCACCACAACTACTGAGCCTGCGCTCTAGAGCCTGTGAGCCACAACTACTGAAGTCCGCACACTTAGAGCCCGTGCTCCGCAACAAGAGAAGCCACCGCAATGAGAAGCCCATGCACCGCAGCGAAGAGTAGCCCACACTCGCCACAACTAGAGAAAGCCCGCGCCCAGCAACAAAGACCCAACTCAGCCAAAAATAAATAAATAAATGCATTAAAAATAAATAAATAAATAAATAAATAAAAGGCTCACTCTGGCTGTTGTGAGGAGACAGGAGGAGTTGGGGCAGGGGTGGGTGTATGGAGACAATCAGGAGGTTACTGCTGAATTCCAGGGATGATGGTGGCTTGGACCCAAGTGGGAGTGATAAAGATGGTGAGGAGTGGTTGAATTATGGAAGTCATTGAAGGTAGAGCTCTAGTTCAGTGCTGCTGCCACTGCTACTCGGGCTCGGTGGGTCCTGGGACCTAGTATCAGCAAGCCTTTGACCGACACACCTAAAGCCTGTCCTCTAATCTGGTCTCTATCCGTCATAAAGGCGATTTTGGCCTCCGTATTTATTCTACATTATTTCTCAACTTGTTGAGAACATGAATGGGGAAGAAGGATGCTGTTTATTGAAGGAAACCCTCAGAGACTGATAATGAGTCTGTGGGGTGTGTGTGTGTGTGTGTGTGTGTGTGTGTGTGTGTGTGTGTATCGGTGTTTCTCAGCCACGTTCGGCTGCCAACTGCCATATTGCAAAATTGGTGGCAAATTAGATTTCACCAGGGTTGGAGATTTATGAAGAAAGAGATGGGGGCAAGGGAGCTGAAGATGTATGTATGGGAACGATGACAATTTTATACTGTAGAATCTGAGCTGGGAAAGTCAGAAGGTCAGAACATGGCGTCAAGAGGTAGGATTATAGGTCCTGGTAGGATCAAAGAAATGTTGGGGTCAGGGTCAAGAGGGAGTACGCTGGAAAAATAAAAGTGGGTGGTAGTTGAGATGCTTAAAACTAACATGATAAGTAGATTGTTAGTAATGGCAAGGTCTAAGGTAGGACCATGGCTATGGTTGAGGGAGGACAGAGGACAAAATCACTGAAGGAGAGGAGGAAAAAAATGAAACTGAAAAGAGGGCTGAATTTGGAGTCAGAAATCCTGAGTTTGAGTCCCAGTGTAGTTACTGACTCTCTGTAATCTTTAAAAAGTCATTCTACCATTCTCAGCCTTCATTTCCCCAATGATTAAATTCCAGTTGAGTGAGCTATGGGAGGCTTTAAATGGCATTAATACACCTGACAGTGTTTCAAAACCTGGAAAATGCTCTATGTAAGAGATTGTATCCACTTGCCAAATAATACAAGATAACTTTACCATAGTTCGTGAACAAAAGCAAGAATCAGTAGAACTCCAAACTTTCCTTTTCTGGGACACTGAATAATCTGAGTGACTATCAGGGGAAAATAATAAATCAGTCAAATGGATGACTCTTTGGGAGTGTCTTGTTGACAGTCTTTCCAGTTCTTTTTCTGTGATGAATAGTTCTAGATATATGGTGTCTGATGACAATTTCTTTTTGCAGGAGAGAGGAGTGGCTTTGATGGCAGGAAGTAGGCACAAGAACTGGTTGGAGAAAGCTGGTTAAGTAATTCAACCTTCCAGTAAAAGGATAATTGCAAGAAGCTGTTTTGTTCAATTGTTTTAAAGAAATTTGGTTTACCCTCAAATACAACCATTAGGACAACAAAGATGGAAAAGACACAAACGCTGGAAGAAGGAAGCACTAATTTTGGAATGCGTTACTGAGAAAAGTCATCTAGCACACCTGCTAAAGAAGTCCCTGTGACATAGGGATGCAGAATCATAAATATTTTAATATTTGTAAACACCATGTTCTTTCATTGTCTTTACTTCATTTGACTTGACCTCTAATAATGCAAACCTTGCTTGTGCCCCCATGACCAGACTCCCAACTTCCACACCCAATTTTAAGAAGAGGTCCCTGGCTCTACATCATTTTCTTGTCTATTATCCTATTTCTCTGAAAATTGAGGTCCTACCTTGGTCTTCTCTCCACAGCCCTTGCAGGGCTTGGCACCCAGACACTGGCCACTGGTCTCATGTCTGGTCCTCCCTTGCTTCTGAATCTCCCCAGCTGCCTGCCAGCTTGTCCTGAGGAGAAATGTAGTGTGCACTTTAATTCTAAAGTGCACAGACTTTAGAATCAAAGGCAAAAAAGGAGACTCTCAGATTAAATTTTTTAAAAATGATAATTGCAAAACATCCTCTTCCACTCTATCCAGTAACATGTTTTCTACAGAGACATTTTTGAAATGAAAGGATATGGAGAATTTGAAAATAAGGAACAGGAAAATGCATACAAGGAAACCAAAGGAAAGGTGGGATAGCAATTTCAATAATAGATAAAATAGAATTTCATATGATCATATGAAAAATGATCATAAGAGACAAGGGGGCAGGCATTATGTGCTGTTTTAAGACCTTTACATCAAGAACCATGAACAGATATGCAGCTAAGAAGATAGCCTGGAAACATGTGAAGCAACAGCTTATAAAACTAGCAGTTTAACACATTCCCCTAAGAAAATAGGACTGAGTAGACTTTGGTGATGATCAAGCTGATGTGAGCTCATATCTTTTTTCCGCCACTTACTAGCTGTGTGACTTCGTCACGTTGCCCAGCGTCTGTGAAGCACAGTGTCCTCACCGGGAAGACAGCAATAACACCGGCCTTCTAAGATTGCTATAAGCTCTAACCTAGAAAATACATACAAATCGTCAAGAACAATGTCTGGCTCACAACTGGTATTTTTATAAATGTCTCCAATAAAAATTATCCTTTGGACACCCCACTCCTCATCACCTGCCCTGTTCCAATCGCATCTCTTTGATTTCTGAGTACAGAACCTATATCCCAGGTTTTTCTTACATGCAAGCTCTAGGGATGCAGTGGAAAGCTGAAACAAGAGTCTAGAAAAATGCAACATCTTTGCAGGGTGATACTCAACTAATACACACCAGTATGTCTATACTGGTTGTTTACGGCTGGCATCCACTCTGGTCAGGATCTGTACCTTTATCAATTTGTCTCTCAGCTCCAAGTTTACCCTTCTTTACACAGCTTTGTGTTATCAGAGCCAGACATTGTAAACATGGGTTACAATGTTAGGGTTAGGGTTAGTTAGGGTTAGTTAGGGTTAGCAGCGGGGAGTGAGACCAAACAACAGGTTCCCTTGCTTGCTTGCTCCTAAGGGGGGAGCGAGCTGGTTCCTTATATGAGGTGACGGTAGGGCTGTGTCCAGGGGTCGGGCTGGAGGGGTAGCTTAGGGGGTTTGCCCACCCCTTTTGGTATTGTGTGCAGGGAGCATGCGCAGTACCCTGCTTTTCCTCCGGACCCCCTGCTTTTGCTCCCAGCTCTTCAGAAGTGGCAGTTGGGCTTTTTTTTGGTCTTTTTGTATCTTTTGTCCAGAATTTGCCCCAACTGCACGTGCACACGGTTATTTTTAGTCCCTTATAGTTTCTTTGTATTTTGTAGCCTAGGACGTTGGTCCAGGTGAAAGCACTGCGGCACTGCAGCAAAGGGCTCCAGGTCCTGGCCTGTCTCATGCCCACAAGCTCTGTTAATAGAGGACTCCTTCTAGACACAGCTCTAGTCTGACTCTGCTATGTTTCTTCGTCTTGTCAGGCTGTGTGTTCTTGTAGTAGCCACATCCTCTTGGAAGAGGTCTCTTAATTCCTCAATTCCTTCTTTGTCCAGTTTCTTCAGCCTAGAGGTAAAAGCTTCTTTTTATTGCACTAGCTACTTCTGAACCCTTTAGGGGTCCCTTTTACTCCTCTTAGTAGTTAATCACCTTCTACTAGTTAACAGTTCTTTATATTAACGTTTCCTTAGTCAAATAGCTGGTATGATTTCTTTCTCCTTCCTGGAAACATACCTGATGTGTTTATCCGCTAAACTGCAACTGTTATCAATGATGAGTTACTGGGTGTTGTTCAGGAAATTGCTTTATCAACACAGAAGCCATTCTTTAAAGTAGCCCCTCTCTACAGGATCATTGCCAGCTCCTTTCCCAGATCCTTGGAGGAATAAAGAGACAGGAAGAAATAGACAAAATCTGAGAAGTGGGAAGAAAGCACAGAAGACTTAGCACAGAAGCTAAGTTGATTTACATACGAAAAAGCTAGGGGAGAGGGGAGAGGTGGAGGGAGGAAGAAAAAATATCATAAACTGAGTATTGGAGAGAATTTGGATTTGGGAAATCTGCTGAGGTTTATGAATTGGATTTCTGTTGATATTCTTTGAGAGATATGAATAAAGATCGGAATTTAGTTTTTATTACTTTGGGGCACAGTAATATGCTTCCTTATTTGTGACTCTATGCAGAGACTTGGTCACATGGACACCCAGCTTTTGTTAGGGTTAGACCTGTTTTCTATTTTATGTTAGGGAAACTTACAATTTTTTCACACTTCTGTTTCTTTTCTTTTCTTTTTTTTAAAGGCATGAAGCTTGTTCTTTTTTTTTAAAATTAATTATTTATTTATTTATTTTTGGCTGTGTTGGGTCTTTGTTTCTGTGCGAGGGCTTTTTCTAGTTTCGGCAAGCGGGGGCCACTCTTCATCGCGGTGCGCGGGCCTCTCACTATCGCGGCCTCTCTTGTTGCGGAGCACAGGTTCCAGACGCGCAGGCTCAGTAGTTGTGGCTCACAGGCCCAGCTGCTCCAAGGCCTGTGGGATCTTCCCAGACCAGGGCTCGAACCCGTGTCCCCTGCATTAGCAGGCAGATTCTCAACCACTGCACCACCAGGGAAGCCCCACACTTCTGTTTCTGATATCCAAATACTAGTAGTATTACTGTAGACACTTAAAAAAGCTATCTGGGAATAGTTTTAGGCAATGTTGGAAAATCCTTACATACCTGTTTTCACCCATTATAGAAGCATTTACATCCTACAAATCCCCTCTGATTTGGCTCTGGAAAACACCTTCCTTCTGACTAAACTGATTTTTTGCTTTGTTTTGTTTCCTTTTGTTTTTTTTTAAATTAATTTATTTATTTTTGGCTGCGTTGGGTCTTCGTTGCTGTGCGTGGGCTTTCTCTAGTTGCAGCCAGTGGGGGTTACTCTTTGTTGCGGTGCGCGGGCTTCTCATTGCGGTGGCTTCTCTTGTTGCGGAGCATGGGCTCTAGGCGCGCAGGCTTCAGTACTTGTGACACATGGGCTCAGTAGTTGTGGGCTGCGGGCTCTAGAGCGCAGGCTCAGTAGTTGTGGCGCACAGGCTTAGTTGCTCCGCGGCATGTGGGATCTTCCTGGACCAGGGCTCAAACCCGTGTCCCCTGCATTGGCAGGCGGATTGTTAACCACTGCGCCACCAGGGAAGTCCCTTGTTTTGTTTTTAAAAAGACAGAGTAGGCATTCAACTAGGCATAGTGTAAGCAGCACCAGCTTTAATCTCTGTGTGTGTATGCGTGTGTGTATGTATATTCTCAAAAAAAAACACTAGAAAGTTTAATCAGAAATTATTATAAATTTTCTGTAGGGGGAAGATGGGGATTGGATGAAGGAACAAGGATGGAAGTGAGCATTATAAAAATAAAATAAAATTTAAAAGAAGAGCACCAGATATAGAGTCAGAGAGACTTGGGTTCAAATTCCAATTCTGCAGCTAACTACCAATTGACCTTCGAAAATTACCTAATCTCTCTCTCTCGGCTTCAGTCCCATTAAT
This sequence comes from Balaenoptera musculus, assembly GCF_009873245.2. NCBI lineage: Eukaryota > Metazoa > Chordata > Mammalia > Artiodactyla > Balaenopteridae > Balaenoptera > Balaenoptera musculus. The sequence continues at coordinate 75,496,642 of NC_045789.1, read as the reverse complement.
AAAATGCATGGGGTTGCTGGGAATATAAAGTAAGATAACACCAGTGGAATACTTAGTCCAGTGCCTGGTGAATAATAAATGCCTGCTAAATGTTAGCAACGTCTTGGCTCAGCATGAAAGAACCAGGACTATGTGAACCTTTTAAGATTCTTAAGCTTTGTAACTATCCCTTTGTTTGTATTTTTGTTGTCCCCGTTTGTTTGTCCTGAATTCTTAGGAGGAAACTCCTTAAGAGAATAAGGGCTTGGATTCCTCTTTGGGGGCAGCTGGAATGAGATGTTCTTACTTTGTAGCCATTTTGCGGTGGGATGGAAGAGTGGTAAGAACTCTAGGGGATAGAGAGAATGAAAGCAGCTTTAGAGAGGAAATAGAAACAGGATAAGTCTTTGGGGCTTGTTGCAAAGAAAGAAAAGGGAGTCCAGAGGCTGGACCTAGAGAATGGTAGCCTAACAGAAGATCAGAGGGTGTTTCTCTATATCCACCATGGATTTCTCCCTTCTTCCTCTTTTATTTTATTTTATTTATTTATTTACTTATTTTTTGTTTCTCCCTTCTTCCTGTTTTAGCATGGAAGAGCTGGGAGATAGTATGGCTATGTAACTTTCTCAGCGTGGCTTACAGATCCCAGGGTTGTCTTCTTTGTTCCAATCAGGAAACAGCTCTCGACTCTCTCTCTCCGGCAATCAATGCTTCATTGTTTATGGAACCAAGGAAGTCCTTGGTGCAGATTGTATAATCCAGTCCAGACCTTTAGCACCTAAGGCCTCTTTTTAAAAAGAACCAAACCCTCTTTTCTTCCTGACATTTCAAGGCCCAATTGAACCTAACAGCTTCCAAGCATTATGCCCCTTGGCTACCTGTGTGATCCTGGGCAAGTTTTTAAACCTCCAGCCTGAACGTGGGTCTGTCCGCAATGGAGAGCAGCCCCGGCAGGACCATGTGGCCAAATCTCTCTCCCAGAATCAGATAAGTGGTTTGAGCAGGTATAAGAGACAGTTTTGTAAATGTGTTTCCACTGGTTGTGTTGCACCGTGAACCTTTTAATCTTCCATCGTGTCCTCACATCTTCTGCCTTTGTAAGATTCACAGCTGAGCTGAATCCTAGCCTTCTAAAACTCCTTGGCTGCTTCTGTGGCAGGTGAGGCACAGGGCCAGTGGCAACCAGGTATCTGTAGTTGGAGGCTGGCCAACAGTGATAGAAATGAGTCAATGAAAGGAAGGAGGTAGGAGAAGCAGGCTTGGAAACCAGGCAGGCTCAGCAGCAGACACAGCGTGGCTGGGACGCCACCACCCTTGCCAACCATGGCCGCCGTCCTTGGACATTGATCTTCATACTAGACCACGTCAGCCTCCACCACAGATCCAACACCACTGTTTCTATGACTTTGCACAATTCAGAGTCCTGGATGGGGGTGTCCTAGACCCTGTGTGGTCCCTTCGGCAGCAAGGACAAGAAGTGCGAGGTTTTCCGCCTTTTCGCTTCTGTACTGTGCACGTGTTGGCTAACACTCAGAACATACAGCATAGTTATGCTGGGTTCACATCCTCTGGTTAACTCTTGAGATGCTGGTGCCAGAAGAAGGCTCTGACTCACAATGGGGGCGGGGGGATTCCTCAAAATTAGGAAGGGGGATTTAGACACTAAACAGCAAGGGGAAAAAAAAGAATGTCCACTGATCTGCTGGAATCTTGTTTAGTGTTGTAAAGTGAGTTTTTTCAACCAAGCCCTTTGCTCCGCCCTCCTCCACCTTCTCTCCTGTTGAGCTTGGGCCTGGCCAAGACCTGTCATGCTTCAGTACCTGAGCAGGTGCATTTGCTCCCTTCCAGTGCCTGGAGTCCTGCCATCCATTGCTCAACTCCAGATGCTTGTTGTTTTTAACATTGGGTCTCCATCCCCAGGGCCTTCTCCTGGCTGAAGTCTTGGAGTCAAGTTTCTTTTCATGAAGCCGCACTTGCCAGCTAACCAATCATAGATCTTGGGACTTGGATTGAAATGACCTTTTCTTTCCTCCTTGGCTCTTCCCTCTGAGGGTCATCTCTCTAATCACTGGGTATGGCAAGAGTGATAGATCGAAGTCAGGAGACCCAGATTGGTTAACCGTGGACTTGGGCAAGTAATCTGACTTTATGAGCCTCAGTTTCCTTTTCTGGAAAATCCAGGGCGTGGTGACTGTAAAGATTTCTTGTGCTGCTGAATCACAGTGATGATGGTTCTAACACCAATGTCTTTTTTTCTCGACTTCACTTCTTGGGTTCCTGACTTTCCTGGTTCTCCCACTCTTAATTCTGGTCTGCATTATTTCTATCCCTTTTGTTCATTTTTAACACACCAGTTATGGAGCCCAGTAAAAAGGGGAATTTTCCATTCTTTGCTCAACCCGGAGTCCTCCCACTCAGGGTCATGCATACATTGCCCCAGATCACTCAGCCTGAGGACTCTGACTTTTCCGGGGTCACGAGAGAACAGTAGAGGGGCTGAGCGCTCAGCATGTGACCCTCACCCTAAGCATGGGGTTAAATATCCTTGTCATTTTCTCGGTAAACACCCAGAGGATCCTGGTTACATTTTTGACAATATGGACTGCAAGTTTAGAATCGGATCTTTGCTCCTTGGTTTTACCCAGAAGGAGAACAAAAGGCCATACAAAGAGATCTTTTGTTTATTTTATATACCAGAGGATCCTCTTGCAGGTTTTTCTACTCTGCCGTCTCTGTATTGTTTCTTCAGGTTTCATAAAAAAATAATGGCAGTCACAAAAACAGCCACCGTGTGCCGACAACTTGCTCTGTACCAGGCCCAGTGCTAGGCTCTGGATCTCTGTTATCCCAGTAACCCTCTCAGTAAACCCAGGCAGTCGGCACCGATACCCACTTTCTACACTTGAGGAAACTGAGGCTTCGAGAAGCCATAGGACCTTTTTCTCAGGGCCCCTGTCTACCAGGCCCCATCGAGTCAGCAAGCAGCGCCTCGGGTGGGCTTGGTTCACTCTCCTCAAAGTCCTCTCAGCTTCCCCGCCTCCAGGGGTAGAGGAATCCCTGCTGCCTTTCTGATTTTCTTCTTCCCGGAAGCCTCCACGTCTCCTGAAGTTTACTGAACCCCAGCCACCTGGCTGGGAAGGATGTCACAGACTCTCTGTGGAACCAAGGACTTCTCGGCCCTATCATATTCCTACCATGCTGGGGGTGGGCCCCTGGCCACATGTATACACTGGACTCCAGAAATAATAGCTCCAACATCATCTCTGGGCCTCCTCGGGGTTAGAGCAGGAGTGGGATCTAGAAGAAGTTTGCAGAGATCATTTAGTTCATCTCTTCATCTTTGCCACAATGACCCTTTTTTTACTCTAATTCTCAAGTATGGTTACGTGCTCAGCTTCTCTCAGACTGCTCAAAGCAGTTTCCATTTCAATTGAAACCAAATATGCCTTGTTCTACCCTGTCAAGATCACGGATAATTAGTTATGACCTTCAAAATATTCATTTCTTTCCCTCTTTTTCCTTCCTTTCCTTAAAAAACATTAAGCAAGTGCTTTGGCAAATTGCCCTTTGCATGTCAAGAAGTAACAAACTATTGTTATGGGAGTTATAATTGGGGGGATTAATGTGCTTTTCTTTTTTGCTTTCTCCTCACTGGCTAGAGGAATCTTTTCATCCGGAGAAGTGATTAGAATGGTTCCTGAAGGAATTCAAGGAGAAAGAGAGTTAGTATTCAGTTTCTGACATTGAAAATAGGATTTCACAGCAAGAAAATAACTTGAACGCTAGGCTTGGAGTGAGGGAAAGGATTTTTCCAAATAACTTAAACTCCCAGTTGGTCTAGATCATAGAGTTTCTCCCATAAGACAGAGAAGATAACTCTGTTTATGATTTAGGAGGTTTAGTCAGGAGTCTATAGGTTATATCTGGGTTAGAGCCAGGAAGTTATAAGGCAGAGGAAATAAATGAGTTGCCTCTTCTCGTTCGGGGGCATGGTGGGAAGAAGAGGCCACGAACAGAGATGAGCTAGGAGGGAAGGTGGTGAGTTTACATGTTCTGATGAAAAGCATGCTGGATAAGCTGAGAAGAGAACTCTGGTAGCAGACTCTGCTCTGGGACAGTGGCAGGGCTGGGCAGTCCAACATGGTACAAAAGGCAGGCTGCACGTCAGGCAGAGAGAGAGGGCCGGATTCAGTTCCAAGCTTCCCTCCATTCCCACCGGAGAGCCAGGAGCCAGCCCTGATGCTCACTGCGCCAGCACAGCAGAAGGAGGCTGGGGCAGAGCTCTGAAGGGTCCATAGCTCCAGAAGGAGCTGAGGTGAGGCAAGGAGCCAGAGGCAAGTGAGGGGGAGTCCAGACCAGGAGCTATGCCAGATGCAGACCTCAGTAATGGGGGCCAAGCACCCATCTAAGGGCCTGCACAAAGCCAAGGTGCCTTCTTCCCAACATCATTGCCGGAACCCAAAAGGGACCAGTTGAATGATTATTTAGACTAAGATTTAAGCTGGATTGGGCATTCACTTATCTTTCTCCTCTTTACCTAGCAAATAACAACAAATAAGATGAGAATACGAAGAAAATATTTTCTCTGCACACCCAAGTTTGATGGTGAGGATATTTAAGCCTGCCACCCTATATTTCAATGAAAGAAATCAGCCTTTTCTATTTCAGGCCCAGTGATTTCCCTTTTTTACACTTTCTTGGTCCTAGTTGCTAACCTCTGGATAGGTCCTGAGTGTTTATATTCCTCTGAAATTATAGAGTATGTTCTCCTCTTCCTCCTCTTCCTCCACGTCAGTGACAACAGAGAGCAGAAAAGCTCACGTTATGGGCTGAAATGTGTCCCCACAAATTCATATGTTGAAGCCCGAGCCCTCAGTTCTTTAGAATTTGATTGTATTTGGAGAGAGGGCCCTAAAGAGGTGATGAAGTTAATGGGAGGCCTTAGGGAGGGCCCTAATCTGATCTGACTGGTGTCTTCATAAGAAGACAAAATTTGGACTCACCAAGAAACACCAGGGATACACATACACAGCAGAAAGACCATGTGAGGACTCAGCGAGAATGCAGCCGTCTGCAAGCCAAGGAGAGCCCTCAGTAGAGACCAAAGCAGCCAACACCTTGATCATTGACTTCCAGCCTCCAGAATTGCGAGAAATAAATTCTGTTGTTTTAGCCACTCAGTTTGTGGTCTTTTGTTATGGCAGCCCTAGCAAATGAATACACTCACCTTTCTTTGTTTTTGCCTGGAGTGTCCCATGGTTTAAGAGAGCCCCACCTGGAGCCCATTACCGGCATACTTTTTACAGTAGCAGGGCATTCTACAGGTCAATGCTCCTGTTCTGAGGATAATGCTAGATATATTGCCATTATTTAGCATAAAATATGGCCATGGCATGATGGATCAGTGAGCAGGCTGGTATTCACTAACAACACATAATCTCTGAGGTTCCTTGCAGCTCTCACCTTTCTGAGTCCAGGCAGGAGACAGGGTGACAGAGGCACAAAAAGATGGCAGCTGGGTAGGGGGTGGCCCTTACCCACTCAAGCCATTTTTCTGACAGATGCTTCTTTTGTACTGACAGGGAGGCATGGAACCAGTGGCACAAAATGAGAGACAGTATAAAAAACTGAAATGTAATCTTGAAAGTTGATCACAGGACAAGATGAGTAAGGAAAAACATCAGGAAATTTGTCATTTAGCAGAAACCTTCCAGCTGGGAGGGTGACAGAAACCCTGTGACTTGTCATCTAAAGGCCTGGGGTCTTGTGAATATTCTTAATGAGCAATACTTCCTACCAGCTGGAAACCAGCTCCTTAACCGACATCTGGAAATCATTAATGGAAATCAGGGGAGGCCCCAAAGAAGTGAGGCTCTGAGAAAACATGGATTGTAGAAAACGCATTCTGTACATAATCATAGGTATTTTTCCTTTTCTTTCCATTGTTATGGAGATGAGGTTGACCCAAGATATTCTGGAAATAAGTCAGTCTGAACTCCTTAGCATTCTGCCCTAGGGATCTGGGTCTGAGGAAAAGAAGCCTTTCCCTCTACTCTGTGTCCAAGGTACTCAATCCTTGTCGCGTTATGTGCCTGAGCTAAGGACATTAGGATAACACGGAATATTAGGCAGAACAAGGACCTAGTGTATAGCACAGGGAAGTCTGCTCAGTATTCTGTAGCAACCTAATTAGGAAAAGAATTTGAAAAAGAATAGATGCATGTATATGTATAACTGAATCACTTTGTTGTACACCTGAAACTATACAACATTGTTAATCAACTATACTCCAGTATAAAATAAAAAGTTAAAAAAAAAAGAAATATTAGGCAGGGCTAAGAGCATTAAATAGGGTGCCACCGGCCTTCAACCTATCTTTCCGTCCCCTTCAGCCCAGAGATACAAAGTTTGACTTCATCTATCCATTTCTCCCTCTCTCTCCACCTCTCTCTCTCACTTTTTTATAATCATTCACAGGGCCTCATTCAGAAAGAAAAGCTTTGTATCATTCAACCGGAGTCCAGAGGGGAATTTTTTTCTGAAAGTGGAGAGCTGTCTTCCGGCCTCGGCCACCACCTATTTTGGGGGTAGAATCGTAGGAGATGGTGCTGGGTCCCCGAGCAAATGCTGACATGTCTGTCATGACCTTGGCCCAAGAGCACGTTTATTCTCCCCTCTAGGCAGCATTTCAAGGCAACTGTTTTCAATACACCCAGGTCCTCCTGCCTAGCACCCTGCCCCCTCTTCTAATGCTGTGGTTAGGGAAACACGTCAGTTTGCTACTTATGCCAGAGCCTTGAAAGTCCGTTCAGGGGGAAGGGTGAACAAGCCTTCTGGACTGTCAAAGGTCTCTGCTATCTGAGCATTGCAACAGCAGCAGCAAATGGTCTGATCTCTTGCTTTAGATAAACAGGGCCAGAGTCGAGGCAAAGAATCTTGTTTGTCAGGGAATAATAGAATGCTAGAATCAGAGACGCCTCCAAGGTCATCTGGGCCACAAGACAAAAACTTGTGAGGAAACTGAGACCCAGAAATATGAAATAACTTGCCAAGGTCACACAGGCAGTAGTAATAACACCAGCTGCTCCAATTTATTGAGCACTTACTGCATTAGCTATCATCGGGCAAAGCATTGCATTAGGTCTCCCCAAAACAGCCTTACAAGGTAGGTACTGTTACTGTATTTCTGATTTACAGAAAGGATATGGACGCCTAGAGAAGCCAAGTGACTTGCCCAGGGACCCCCAATTGAGCACAAAGCCAGGTTCCCAGCACACACTTGGCCACTACTCTCTGAAATAAGAACCTGTTTTGGTGGGATTGTCAGAATGCTGGATTTTCCATACTTGAAACATGATCAACAGTTTGCAACTGCTGTTTCATAAGTGACCAGTATACCAGGGTGCAAAAAACAAGCAAAGAACCTGGCCTCCCCAGGGCAAAAGGATTATACCTTTCAGCTCATCTTTCCACAGGCCTCTCCAAAGAGGCTGCGAAATGTTGACAAACGGGATCAAGTGCCAGCCACTGTGCATTTACTTCCTGATTAAGTGTATCCCTGGTATTTGCAGCTGAGGACACAGAAAAGCAAAGAGGATGTTGGCTTTCTCACGGGGTGGTGTGAAATCAGAGTCTGTGGGCAGGTCTGGGAGGTGGGGCAGAACTGGTTTTGTGCCTCCTCTTGACCCTTCCCTCTCCCTGCTGCGAGGTTTCTTTCCTTCCTTCACGTCCCAACAGTCCCCTGCAAAGCCCTGCTCCAGGCCAGGAGCTTTGCCCAGTCCTCCCCCCTCTGCCCCATAACGTACCTGCCCCAGGTGACATCTCTCTGAGGCCCTGCTCTCTGCCCCCCAGGCTGACTGAGAAGCTGATCCCTATGACAGCGCTCAGGGCAAAGCCTCCCTCGCTTTAGGTAACACATCTGAAATTTAAAGGGTAGAACAGTCAAGTTCCTGAGCAGTCTGTCAGGAATATATCTGGGGAGCCAGGAAGACCTTGTAGGGAGACACATAATCACATTCTGATTCCCCAATTTCTCGGGTTGCCATGAGCCTGATACTCTGCTTCCCCTCCTTCTCAAACTCCCAGAGGCAAGATTTCCAAGTCTCTGCCCATGACAAGTGTATAATAAGTGAAACTTATTTGGATCTGTGTCTTCACACAAATGTTATGCCTAGTGTGGGACTTGGTATCTCCCAGTTATACCCTGGGTAACTCTCAATTGTCTTTTCTTTTAAACTCCACCCCCTCCACACACACACAAAATGATGCTATGCTTAAACCTATGGAAAATAATATTAAACTAGAATTTTTGAACACCTCTTATGGCTCAGACTCTGTATATTTACCTCTCATCTTTATAACAACCTTGAGAAAGAAATACTATCATCCCATTTTATTGGTGAAGAAACTGAGATTTAGTGACTTTCCCAAATTCTCATAAGGAGAAAGTCTGAGAGAGGTCTGTCTGACCTCATGGCCATGCTCTCGTGTCTATGCAAGGACATGTGTCCCATAGCTCAAAGTGTGCCTACAGCCCAGAATGAAGCTGACTTGTGTTAGCTCATGAGAGATGATTCTTTAATTTTCAGGAATTTTGTGAGCCAATTGTTAAACACAGCCATTATTGAAAAAACAAAGTATATAAACTTATAATAACATAAATTATAGTAAAAACAAAGGTGATAAATACTTAAAACTTGCCACTATTATCTATGCTGTTAAGGTTATTTGCACCTGTTTTATCTGTACGGTGGAAATACCTAATAATGCAAGACTATCGCACTCTTTTCCCAAGTTGGTGTTTGGTGATAGCACCTTGAAATCAGCCATGGTGGGACTACTTGGACCATGGAAATTGGCAAAGGCTACAAATCAGGGCTTTTTCTTTCCAGAGAGCCAGTTGTTAAACATTTACTAGCAAGCCACTGCCCTAGCTCGTTACCTCCTCATCACAGACAACAAATCTTTATATCTTGGGGCTAAAAGAACACATAAATCTAATTTAGGGTTCTCCAGACTTATTTTATATTGGGCAAAACTATTTTGTCAAATACCAGACTGAAGCCTAGTATCTGAAATAAGGAAAAGCAAAGCTGAACTAATTGTTATTTCAAGCCTTTAAGCTTTGTGGTGGACTTTTACATATTACGCAACAATAAATGATGAAACATGTAATTTTTCTCCCATTTCTCTGACTATGGCTCCTTAGACTCCTATATGGGTGAGTCGCCTCCTAACTGCTCCCTAATCATTGGTATTCACCAAAGTACCATTCTTGACCCCTCCTTTGTCAGCGTGCACACTCTTTCTGTCCTCAGCTACCAAATGCACCTGTATCAAGTGTTGGTTTCTGAAAGGGTCCCAATAAATAGCATTTCTTTTCCCCTTTCATGTTCTAAATAAACTAAGAAAAGACACAAGGGAGTTAAAATGGATACTAAAAATAAGCAACAAGGATATATTGTATAGCACAGGTTATAGCAGCCATTATCTTGTAGTAACTTTTAATGGAGTATAAACTGTAAAAATACTGAATCACTATGCTGTACACCTGGAACTAATATAATATTGTAAATCAACTTACTTCAATAAAAAAATGGATACTTAAAACATACAAAAGTCAAATGTATTTCAACATACTAGCAACGAACAATCCAAAAAGGAAATAAACGATTCCATTTACAATGGCATCAAAAAGATTGAACTACTTAGAAATAAATTTAACTAAGACTTGTATACTGAAAATAAATAAAACATTGCTGAAATAGATTAAAGAAGACCTAAATAAATGGAAAGACATCCTGTGTTCATGAATCGGGAGACTTAATTTTGTTAAGATGGCAATACTCTGCAAAGTGATCTACAGATCCAGTGCAGTTCTTATCAAAATCCCAACAACTTTTGTTTTTTCAGAAATGGAAAAGCTGACCCTAAAGTTCATATGGAATTGCAAGGGACTCCAAATAGTCAAAACAATCTTGAAATAGAAGAACAAAGCTGAAGGAGCCACTCTTTCCAACTTCAAAACTTACTACAGGACTGAGGTAATTAAGACTGGTGCTGACATTAAGGATAGACGTAGGCTAATGGAATAGAATTGAGATTTTAGAAACAAACCCATACCTCTATAGTGAACTGATTTTTGACAAGGGTGCCAAGACAATTCAATAGGGAAAGAACAGTTTTTGCAATAAATTGTGTTGGGACAACAAAATATCCAAAGAATTAAGTTGGACCCCTATCTCACACCATAAGCATAAATTAACTCAATGGATCAAAGATGTAAGAGTTTAACTAGAAAAGTCTTAGGGAAAAAATCTTCATGACTTTGGATTTGGCAATGAATTCTTAGATATGACACCAAAAAGCACAAGCATAAAAGAAAAAAACAGATAAATTTGACTTCATCAAACTTTTGTCATAAAAGAACACTATCAAGAATATGAAAAGCATGAGAGTTCCCTGGTGGTCTAGTGGTTAGGATTCAACACTTTTATTGTCGTGGTCTGGGTTCAGTCCCTGGTTGGGGAATTGAGATCCCTCAAGCCACGCTGCGTGGACAAAAAAAATTTTTTTAATTAAAAAAAAAAAGAATATGAAAAGGTAACCCATATAATGGGAGTAAATATTTGCAAATCATGTATCTGACATGGGTTTGGTATCCAGGATATTTAAAGAACTTTTACAACTCAACAACAAAAAGGCAACCCAATTAAAAATGAGCAAAGGACTTAATGTTTCTCCAAAGAATTTATGTAAGTGGCCAATAAGCACACAAAAACATTATTAACATCATTAGTCATTAGGAAAACACAAATCAAAACCACTCTATATACCCCTTCAAACCCACTAGGATGGCTCTAATTAAAAAAAAAAAAGAGGGACTTCCCTGGCAGTCCAGTGGTTGGGACTCTGCACTTCCACAGAGGGGCGTGGATTCGATCCCTGGTATGGCTGGGGAAAAAAAAAAAGAAAAGGAAAGAGGAAAAAAACTCAGCCTTGGCAAGAATATGGAGAAATTGGAACCCTCATGCACTGCTTGTGGGAATGTAAAATGGTGCTGCTTGCAAAACAGTTTGGCAGTTCCTTAAAAGTTAAACACAGAATTACTTTATGACCCAGCAATTGCACTCCTAGGTAGATACACACCCAAAAGAAATGAAAATAGGTGTTCAAACAAAAACTTGTACATGAACATTCCTAGCAGCATTATTCATGATACCCAAAACAGTAGAAACAATACAAATGTCCATCAGCTGTTGAATGGATAAATAAAATGTGGTATGTCCATACAATGGCATAAAAAGAAATGAAGTAATAATATATGCGATAACATGGGTGAATTTTGAAAATAGGCCAAGAGGAAAAAAGCCAGTCATAAATGGCCACATGTTATATGATTTCATTTTTTAAAGTAAATTTATTTATTTATTTATTTTTGGCTGCATTGGGTCTTCATTGCTGTGCGCTGGCTTTCTTTTTAGTTGCATCGAGCAGGGGCTACTCTTCGTTGCAATGTACAGGCTTCTCACTGCCATGGTTTCTCTTGTTGTGGAGCACGGGCTCTAGGTGCGTGGGCTTCAGTAGTTGTGGCACATGGGCTCAGTAGTTGTGGCTCATGGGCTCTAGAGCGCAGGCTCAGTAGTTGTGGTGCACAGGCTTAGTTGCTCCGAGGCATGTGGGATCTTCCCAGACCAGGGCTCAAACCCATGTCCCCTGCATTGGCAGGCGGATTGTTAACCACTGCACCACCAGGGAAGCCCTATGTGATTTCATTTATAGGAAATGTCCAGAATACGCAAGTCCATAGCGACAGAGAGCAGATCAGTTGTTGCCAAGGACTGGAGTGAGAGGGTATGGGGAGTGACTGCTTAATGGGTAAGGGTTTTTTTTTGGGGGGGGGGAGTGGCAGTGATGAAAATGTTCTGGAATTATATAGTGGTGATAGTTACCCAACATACCTAACACTGTGAAAGTAATAAAAGCCACTGAATTGTCTACTTCCAAATAAAATGGTGAATATTATGTTAATTTTACCATCAATTTAAAAAATGGAGATGAGAGTACCATGTTTATTACTGATGGAGGAGATTGGAGGATGTTGGAGGACTTAGCTTGGCATGAAAGCCAAATGCGCCTGCCAACTGAGCCCCAAAATTCAGCAGAATTACCCTCCCTGGTCACAGGCAAAACTGGGTTTGGGAAGACTTAGGAGAGGGAAGAACAGAGGGGAACTTGTCTACTTAGGCTCCCCCACAAGAGGAAGAGGAAATTGCATAGCCACGAATGCCCAGTTATTCCCAAAGTTATCAATCAGCTGTTAAACTACCACTCCAGGCATGAAAAGAAAACAGAAGCAGAGAGAGGCCTAGCGCTATGTTTGCTGAACTCTCTGCACATCAAAGGAACCATCAGGAGATGGATTGACATTTTTCCTCACTAGTAATATGCACTCAGATGGAGAAAATAAATTGGGTTTCTTTGTTTTATATAGCAGTGTGTACCTTTGTTTTCCTGGGTAGCCAGAATAACAGTAATACTTAGTCTTACAAATGAACTTATCTACGAAACAGAAACAGACTCACAGACAAAGAGAACAGACTTGTGGTTGCCACGGGGGAGGTGGGGTGGGAGAGGGATGAACTGGGAGTTTGGGGTTAGTAGATGCAAACTATTATATAGAGAATGGATAAGCAACAAAGTCCTACTGTATGGCACAGGGAACTATATTCAATATCCTGTGGCAAACCATAATGGAAAAGAATATGAAAAAGAATGTATATCTATCTATCTATCTATCTAAATCACTTCACTGTAAAGCAGAAATTAACACAATATTGTAAATCAACTATACTTCAATAAAATAATTTAAAAAAATACTTGGTCTTGCAATTAAAGATATCTCAAGCTCTTTTGGTTTACAATAATTTCTTTTTGATAAAAAAAGTCGCTTTTAAGTAAATATTCAATCAATTTAAAGTTCATCTCCCTGCCAGAGCTCTTTCTCTGCTCTCACTCCTTTTCCTTCAAAATGGCTCTTTGTTTTCAAGGAGCTCCTATAATGTCATGGCAGGAGATAAGAAGCTCTGGATCTTCATGCTGGTCAGTGGGTCTTTGCTGGTTTCTGATGTGGTGAGGTGATTTAACCTGATCCCTGAGTGTTTAGTCCTGGTGCCAATCAATGACGTCTGCGGCAGTAAAGTGTGATTGGTTTTCTTGGCCATGCACAGGGAGTTGAGCTATATCTAGCTCACAAGAGCATTCGATGGTGCAGGACCTGCAGACCCTTTGAGTTTCAGTCACATCCTCTGCAGAAGCCCTGCCTTGGGTATCCATAGCAATGTTTTCTGTGGGTAACTGGTTTTGTTTCCTTTTCCCCTGGGCAGGTGAGGCATGCTGGCAGCAGGGTGGTGGGAGCATGTGGGAACACATCACGGTAAGACAATGGAGAACCCAGAATTAGTAGCACTATCTCAGGCATATCCACCTGCCTTTGACACATCATTCTGCCTCTCCCTGCCATGTTGGATGTGATAGGGAAAGAGAGCACGGGCTGCAGTGTTCTTTGACTCTCTTTGAACAAGTCTGGGGTCCCACCGGATTTTGGATTATCTCATCTTGCTCCTCTGCACCAAAATATTTTTAAAATATTTGCCGAGGTTTTTTGACTCTGGACTGGGATTTTTGCCACTGACCTCCTGTCCTTTCTCCTACATTTTGCCTCCTTTTTCTCCTTTCCTGTTGATATGACACAGAATCCACCACTCAGAATGGGTGCTGATCAATCAGAGTGACTATTGGCTGATACACATGTGCTCTTAGTTAAACAATCATGACAATGCTCAGTGGTCTGACTTGATAGGATTGGCCCTTTGAAAAGGGAGCTGCCACAATTCAGAAATTCTGCTTGTCTTTTGATAAGACCTGGCTTTCAAAACTATTGTCTCACTATGGACTGAAAAGAAACTGATAGTCAAAGCTGAGGGGTGACTTGGACACCTGCCTGAGATCCCACTCCTCCCTCCATGAAGCACCGAATCCCATTGATCCCACTGGGAGCCACAGAACACCATGATTTAAGGCAAATGAAAAATACATCCATTGAAAAATTCCAGAAGTAATATTAGATTATAAAGGGTCATACTTTATAAACTCATAGTTTTAGCCCATCTCCATATATCCAAATACCTTCTGGACTTTACCTGGATCCTCTACAGGCATCTGAAGCTCAACATGTCCTAAGCTGGGCTTGTCATATGCTCAACCAAATCTGCTATTCCTTCCATACTCTTCCTTTCAGTAAATTGCAATGCAGTGGTACCGGTTAAGAATGTGAATTGTGTTCTCAGACTGCCTGAGTCTAAATCCTGATTCTGTCACTTACTACTTGTGTGACCTTGGACAACTTAATTAACCTCTCTGTGCCTCAGGTTCCTTGTCTATAAAATGGAATAAAAATGGTATAATCTCATGGAGTTAACAGGATTAAACTGGTCAATTTATGTAAAGTGCACAGAACAGTGCTATATCATGTTAGCTATGTAAAACTGCATCTCTAGCCACCCAGTTACCCAGGGAAGATACTTGGGAGTTAGTCTTCATTTCCTTTTGCCCCATCTTTAACTAGTCACCAGTGTTTATTGACTTTTAGTTACTTAACACCTCTTGAGTCCATTCCATCTCTAACCCCTTTGCTAGTGCCTTAGTCCAGCCCACTAACATCTCTCATCTGTTTCCTGCAACAGACTCCTAACTGGTCTCCCTTCCTTTCATCCTTCCCTTCCAGCTTGCTCTCTATGCTCTGGCCAGAACATTCTCTCTAACATGCAATTCTAATCAAGTCACTTCCCTGAAGAAAATCAATTATTGGCTCCCCACTGTGGTCAGGATGGAATCTCACACCTGAATGGTCCACAACACACACACACACACACACACACACACACACACTTCTCAACCTCACATCACTAGCCTCACCTCTCATTTTTTTTTTTATTATTTATTTTATTTATTTATTTTTGGCTGCTTTGGGTCTTAGTTGCGGCACGCGGGCTTCTCTCTAGTTGAGGCACGTGAGCTCAGTAGTGGCACACAGGCTTAGTTGCCCCGCGGCATGTAGGATCTTAGTTCTCCGACCAGGAATCGAACCTGCGCCCCGGCATTGGAAGGTGGATTCTTAACCACTGGACCACCAGGGACGTCCCCTCAACTCTCATTTTAGGCTTTACTTCTTTTGTACTATTTACAGATTCATCTCTTACTTTATCAAGATTCCTTCTGTCCCTTCTCAGCCTTCAGAACCCCAGCAGAAATCTCCCCTCTCCAGGAAAATCTCCCTAAACCCTGAGTCTGGGTTAAGTGCCCCTTCTCTGTTCTCTTCAAACACTGAAGTTTCTCTCTGTCCTAACACTTCTCCTGCTATTTTATAACTATCTCTTAACTTTTCTGTTTTCCCACTAGACCAGCATTTTCTTGAGAGCTGGAGTCCCTACCCTGAATGCCTAGCACAATACTTAGTATATAGGACGTGCTCAATAAATGTTTGATAAATGAGTGGAAGTTTGTTGGGTGGACACTACTAGAGGGACAGAACCTTCTTACAGGAGCTGCAGATGGTTTGGTATGCAGACTCACCTCAGAGATACTGTAGTTTCAGGCCACCGCAGTAACAAAGATATCACAATGAAACAAGTCACACGAATTTTTTTGGTTTCCCAATGCACATAAGAGTTATGTTTACACTACACTGTAGTCTGTTAAGTCTCCAATAGCATTAAGTCTAAACAAACAATCTACATACCTTAATTTAAAAATAATGCTGTTGGAAAAAGGACACCGATAGACTTGATTGATGCAGTATTGCCACAAACCTCCAATTTGTAAAAAAAGCTCAGTATCTGCAAAGCTCAGTAAAGTGAAGCACAATAAAATTAGGTCGGGTCTGTAATTGGAGAAAATGGTAACCAGGTGAAAGGAACATAGAATCTTCAGTAACCAGCACAGGCTCTGGTTAATCACAGGGATACTGGTGGTACATACTGTCTGAATATCAGTTCTGCCCACGTGCAGCCAGCAGGAGACAATGCTAGAGAGACACAGAGGCCCGATTATAAAGGGCCTGTTATGTTTTAAGCTAGTGTCTGAACTTTATACTGTCAGCAGTGGGATGCTGCTGAAGATTTTTGATGTGAGTGGCATTCAGATTTGATTTTAGGAAGATCACTGGCTATAATGTTGAGCACAAGCGGAAGGGCGGCAAGAACGGAGGCAGGGAGGCCCATGTGGAGGCTGCCAGCACCAATGTTCTAGGTTGCCACATGGTTCTAGATGCTGCTGGTGCTGCACAGAGAAAGTGGGGCACTGTCTCTGCTCTCTGGATCCTCAAAACACAAGGAGCCAGACACTCCTCGAGTGATTGCCCATGATGGGACTAACTTTGGGGGAAAGGAAGGTATAGAAACACTCAGGTTACTAGGGGGAGCATTCTGAAAAGTGGAAGTGAAGCCTTCAGTGGTTAATCTCCCTTCCATCTCTGGCATATCCAGCTCTACTCAGGGCAGGGTGTATTTAAGGCATCAAGCTATTGTGCATGTTTTTTATTTATTCTTTTTAAAAAAATTTTTATTGGTGTATAGTTGATTTACAATGTTGTATTAGTTTCAGGTGTACAGCAAAGTGAATCAAGTATACACATACATATATCCACTCTTTTTTTAGATTCTTTTTCCATATAGGTCATTACAGTGTATTGAGTAGAGAGTTCCCTGTGCTATACAGTACATCTTTATTAGTTTGTGGCATGTTTTTTAAAACTTCAGATTTCAAGGACTTTATTTCTAGTTCTGTTTGAATGGATATATTTAACATTTGGGTGAAAAGGCTATTCTGTAAGAGATGCACAGAAATGTCTGTTTAACCCAAGAAGTAGGGCTTATGCTGAGCCAACCAGGTCATTGTACAGCCTCCCACAGAACCACAGAGCTCTTACCCTACTATTCGCGTCAGAGTCAAAACTCTCATGAGGGGCTTCCCTGGTGGCGCAGTGGTTGAGAATCTGCCTGCTAATGCAGGGGACACGGGTTCGAGCCCTGGTCTGGGAAGATCCCACATGCCACGGAGCAGCTGGGCCCGTGAGCCACAACTACTGAGCCTGCGCGTCTGGAGCCTGTGCCCCGCAACGGGAGGGGCCGCGATAGTGAAAGGCCCGCGCACCGCGATGAAGAGCGGTCCCCGCACCGCGATGAAGAGTGGCCCCCACTTGCCGCAACTAGAGAAAGCCCTCGCACGAACCGAAGACCCAACACAGCCAAAAATAAATAAATAATAAATAAATAAATAAAGTAGCTATGAAAAAAAAAAAAAAAAGTCACAAATGTTTAAAAAAAAAAAAAAACTCTCATGAGTTCTATTTAGGGCCCAGATGGGTCAGTGATATCACCGGCGGTTGAATCTACAAGGTAATACTTAAGCTCTCATTTCTGGAATCAGACCAATGAGGATCCGAATGCTGGCTCTTCCACCTACACAGCTGTGAGAGCTTGGGCAGTCATATCACCTCTCTGACCTTCAGTTACTTTATTTGTAAAATGGGAGGTAAAATAATAGTAACTGCCTCGTAGAGTTGTTGTGAGGATTTAATGAGACACTGCATTTAAAAGTCTGGTGCAGGGTGAAAGGTCACATCATATTATTTAATTTAGAGTATCGTTGTGATCTTGGGCAAGTCATTTATCCTCTTTAAGCCTCAATTTCTTCCTTGATAAAATGGAGATAATGCTCACCACTCTATTTTTAGGCTCCACCACAAAGCCTGGCACACAGTAGATGCTCAAAAAACATTTCTTAATAAGTGAATGAAAGAGGAGGAGGAGAGAAAGAAGAATGTCTTTCATAACTATCTTACAGACTGTCATGAGGCTCAGATGAGATAGGCCTGAAGAAAGCCTTCTGTGGATAGTGAAATGCTGTTCGAAAATAAGCTAAAATTACGAGTAGCGTTTTAGAATAAAGGAAATTCCTTGACTGGAATGTCTTTCCAGAATTTTATTCAGTTTGTCTCATATCTGGGACACTGCTCCTTAACCTTGTTCAATGGACTCTCCAGGGGTCTAATTCTTTGGCCCCTAGCAACTCAGAATTCCTACGCCGAGCTCCCTAGACTGGGCTGCCTTTGTGGTACAGTGTCATGGGCAGGTGGAGGGCCTCCGGACCCTTGAAGTTAATCTCTTTATTTAACTGGGTATGGCCTTAAGTTCCAAAATTACAACTTTGCTCCTCAGTTTATTGAACAAGGGATCTGCCCTTAGTGAAAATGTGTTACCTACCTCAGTGTGAATTGGTTCATTCCTTCCCTTACTGAGAGTGAAGTTTGATAACAGGGGGTGTTAAGGTGCAAGGGATTTGGAAGCCACCAGGGAAAAATGAACATAGAAAGGTAATCCTACAGGGTCTGGGGGCTCCAGAAGTTTTTGTGCCCCATGTTCTGCCATACGTGCTGATTTTTTTTTTTTTTTAGTTTTTATTTATTTATTTATTTATGGCTGTGTTGGGTCTTCATTTCTGTGCGAGGGCTTTCTCTAGTTGCGGCAAGCGGGGGCCACTCTTCATCGCGGTGCGCGGGCCTCTCACCATCGCGGCCTCTCTTGTTTCGGAGCACAGGCTCCAGACGCGCAGGCTCAGTAATTGTGGCTCACGGGCCCAGCTGCTCCGCGGCATGTGGGATCTTCCCAGACCAGGGCTCGAACCCGTGTCCCCTGCATTGGCAGGCAGATTCTCAACCACTGCGCCACCAGGGAAGCCCTACGTGCTGATTTTTAATCTCTCTTTTCCAATGACCTTTGTGGTCAGGTGACTCAGTTAGGAGATCAGTGTAGCTTCTAGAATAAACAAATGACTTTAGGTCCTCACAAAATGGATGAATTATCATTACACTTCCCTACCGCATCCCCAGCCCTGGAGTTAGACGATCCAGGTTCAGATTCAGACTCTTTTACTTAGCAGCTATGTGGTCTTGGGGAAAGTTATTGAATCTCCCTCTGCCTGCTTGCTTTTTATCTGTAAAATGGGGATAATAGTAGTAGCTATCTCAGGTATGAAAAAATGACCCAGGCAAAACTAATCTACACTGTTAGAAGTCAGAATGGTGACTTCTTGGTGAGGAGGTAGCGACTAGGAAGGGCCATAGGGAAGCTTCTGGCATGCTGGTCATATTTTTCATCTGGATGCTGGTTACATGGAGGTGCTCAGTTTGTGAAAATTTATCAAGCTGTATATGATATGTGCATAATTCTGCATCTATATTATTTTTTAATAAAACGTTTTTAAAAAATCCATGTAAACTACTTGACATATAGTAAGTTACTGTCAACAATTCCTTTTCTCTCCAGCTGAGTGATCACCCTCTAAGGCTTTAACATTATTCCCAAACACAAGGAAAATGACAAACAAGAAAGAGAAATAGAGGGCAGGCTTTGACTGGGCACTTGATGGTTTAGATATCTGTACTTAGGGGTTAGGAAATTATGCTAAATAGGTAATTTTTGCTATTGTCTCATGTTCAAAATGCTTCCTTCTATAAATGCTCGAGCACATTTAGAATCAGTTGCATTTCCAGAATTTCTCCTCTTAGGAGAGCATCTTATATGGAAAGGGGAGATTAGGTGCCTGTTGGGAAGCTGAGTTTGTATACGACTTTGTATGACTGAGAAAGTGTCAATGGCCATGTTTGAATTGGGGTGGGGGTGAAGCTGATAGAAATACCATTCCCTGGTGCCACCACAGTTTGGAATAAAAGTCCTGAGAAAGGAGAGGAAAAATCCCAGCAGAATGCAACTGGCATGACCCAATGTTATCATGGTACCATGAGCTCAAAATGTCTTGACCCAGCGCCCCCAGCAAGGTCATCTCAGAAACAATTGGGCTCCAGCAACTTGTCTTACCTGCCTCAGAATGACTAAGGCCTATTTAAGCCTCGTGTTTGGTTAATCATTAAAGAAGATTTTTGCCAAACAAAGTAGAACAAGCCAAGAAAGAAGGGTGGCTAAAAATTAGCTCAGGAAAGGTCATATTTCTTGCAAATGCAAGGTTTGGTGTTGCTTTTGATTGTGGGTATAACTGTGTGGAATGGAGTCACAAGGATATATAACCCTGTTGAGGAAGCCAGTGCGTCTCTGGAGATTTTACGTGGGACCCTCCTCTACCCTCACAGTCATCTGGAGGACTACGGGCCTCCATCACCTTTGCTGAGAAGGCTGCATTCCTGTGGCGAGGGAGAGTGGGGACAGCTTGGTCAATGTTTGTAGCTGCTGTAAGACTCCAGAGAGGAAGGATGGAAGTCCCCAGAAGATGGAACCTGGATCTAAAGAAGGAAAGGGTGGGAACCCTAAGAGCCTTGGCTGCCGCTACACTCTCCCATGGAAAGATCAGTGTTGGCGGGCATCACCTGGGGCCAGGAAGGCCGGAGAGAGGCAGTTGCCTGCTAGGGGAGCGCTCAGATGCATCATACTGTTGATTGCTAGACAATCCCTCAGCCTCTCAGTTTAGATAAATGCGGGGCACCCCCATTTTCTAAAAGAAACTCAAAGTCCTAAACTGGAATGATTTAGGGTTCTTCCTACTTCCTTGTTATGCAGGCCAAATCTCTTCCTTCCACAGTTAATACGGGCCTATCAACCATGTTTAGTGTTGGAGGGAACAAAGGTTGTGTTTCCTCACTCCACACCCTTTCGCCTCCTTTTTTGAGGTTGCCACACTGAACTTCTTTCAGGTACTTGACTATACCACGCTTTTTCTTCGGGGCCTGGGCATTTCCTGTTCCCTCTTCTCCCTGCTCATCTGCCCTCCCTCCTACTCATCCTGTCCTTCTTTGCTTAGATGCCACTTCCTCCCCAAAGTCTTCTTAACCCCTTGCCCAGGCCTGGGTGGGTGTGCCTCCCATTTCATAGCCCTTGCAACACTGCCTTATGACGCCCGGGAGTTTCTGGAGGGCAGAGGGGGTCGATTTTGTTGATCATTGTCTCTCCAGTGCCTCATACTGTTCTGGCACATGGCTGGCATTCAACAAATGTTTATTGAAAAAAATGGGTGAACAAAAGCGTAAAAAGGTGTCAAATGGAAAGGCTTAATTGAGCTAATACAGTGGGGAGGCATTCACACTACAGTTTATAAACAGGAAGAGAAAGGAAATAACTTTCTTATCCATGACATACCAGGCTTTTTAAAGATTCATTAACTCATCTGATTTTCCCAATAATCTTATGAGGTCAGGATTATTATCTCTGTTTTACCAATTAAGAAACTGGTGCTCAGAGAGGCAAGCCATCTTTTCCAAGGTCACACAGCTGGTAAATAGCAAAGCTGGAGGTTCAGCCCCTAGGCATCCCAACGGCAAGCCCAGCCTGTTCTACCAGGCCACAGTGCTTGACAAGTATTTAGGCAATCACATTTTGGTGTGAGGAGTTAGGAAACAGAGGAATACTGGGCACCTAGAGAGGGAAAACTAATGAGGAGAAAAAGAAAGGCTGTATCCAATCTGATAGCTTAGAACTTGGAATTGAAGCAAAACTCAGCTCCTGAGTTTCATTCTGTATTTAAACCTAATCCTGCCCTTGACCTTGGATGGTCAAAGAGATGGAGAGTGTGTCAAGGAAGTGGTTGGGCAGGGATAAAGTGAATACATCTGTTATCCTATCAGTAATTATTTTTTTAAGGTGAAGATATATTTTTTGTATTTTTTTTTTAGGGTCATTGTGCCAAATGTGATTTCATCAAAATAGCCATGCCAAATGTCACATTTCATTTTTTAAAAAACCCCAACTCTGATATAAAGGTTGCCCAAAAGACTTTATGATAAATATTGGGCTGGCCAAAAAGTTCGTTCGGGTTTTCTGTATCTTGTGGAAAATCCCAAATGAACTTTTTGGCCAACCCAATATCATGTAATATACTATATACATCTCTTGAAAATAGTCAACTACCCTAATGCCCTTAAAACAGGGCCTGGCAAGCCAATAAAGTCAATTATAGTTAACAAAATATACCCAGCACAGTGCAGGCCATGTCACAGCACCCAATAAAATGTTGGACTGTCCATAGGATTACCCTTCACGAGAAAAGAAAAATTAGAACTGTTTTCTAGTTGTCTTGACTTCCAACTACATAAGTGCTTATGCATGTTGTCTTGACAGATATTTTTGGAATTAAAACAAATTGGGGCATCTAGCCTAGTGAAGAAGCAGAAGGGTATAGTTGACTTCTTAATAATAGTTGTTTAGCCCTCTCCATAATCCTTGATACGGCATTGTAGATCGAATTCCTTAAATCCACCAGGGTAGACAATTTTAGCAGCTCACCTAGTGCTATGTCTTCCAGGCTGAAAGTAGGCATTTCAGCCATTCTTCCTTCAGTTCTCATCCCCCCAAGGAAAGAGGCTGCATTTGAAAACACACTAAAAGCCAACCAACAGAAAAGAAACTACACTTGGAGAAAAGCTTTTCTTTTCTTTTTGTAGACCGTGAACTTGGTTGTTGGCACTACCGAATCTGTTCATGTCCAGGGTCAGTGTGCTTGCTGTTCGAAAGTATCTGGGACTTGGGAGTCTGAGCGCAGATTTCTGCCCTGGTTCCTACCAGCTGTGGGACCTTGGCCGGTCACATATCTGCTCTGCATACTTCACTGAGTTCTTGTGAGGTCCCGCGGCAATGGAAGCCAAAGAGCCTAATGAATCACCCAAGCAAAGCTTTTATCCCCACCCAACACACTATTTACCTGCTTATTTTGTCTGTGTTCTCCCACTGGAATGTAAGCTCCATGTGTGCAAGGTTTTGTTGGTTTTGTTGATGCTGTAGTCACCGCAGCTCCTAGAACAAAGCCGGGCAGGGCATCTAGTAGAGGTGTAATATGCATTTTGTAAGACTGTTAATTCCTTTTCTGACAAGAGCAATCAAACTCTGATTCTGCAACTTGAAGAGCATCTGTGCTCTTCTCCTAGAACAAGAAAGAATCAGCAGATCTTGTTGCCCTTGAAAATATTGCCTAATGATCTGTCATCTTGGGAAGTTCCCTGGCCTCTTCTGCCTCTGAAAGAGCCTTCTTCCTTTTCAGAGGAAGCAGGAAGTTAGAATTCTAAGAAACGTGGTTCGGGAGGCCATGACCCAGGCTGCTCAAGACTAAGAAGGTAAAATTCTTAATCAACGGCAAAGCCATGTGGGGCAGTTTTTAGAGGTAATTCCATTGACAACCTACCACTTTCCCTTGAATCATTTGATTGGCTTTGCTGATGGATCCTACCTGAAGTTAGTGATGATCTCTAGAGAAAAAGGCAGTAGCCTGCTAATCTTGCTGGGTGCTGTGAAAAAGGTGAAACAGAGGGCTTTGGTTTCCGATGCGGTGACCAACATTAGATCACCCCAGAACTTTCATGAGACCACCAAACAACTCAAGGTCACATCAACTGCCTCCATGTAGATTTCTGAGTGTAAAGCTCTTGGGATCATAAACAAACCAGTACCGAGAACAGTGACAGGCTGTGCCACATCCCATTCTAATCCAGATGCTGAGTAGTAGTTGAGTGCTCAACTTTCTACCACCTGGGCACAAGTTTGAAGACACTGATAATTTACAATTTTTACTGTGTGCCTCATCTTCATTAGTAATTCAAATCAAAGATATGATTTTCTCCAGCTGAAAATAATGAATTAGTCAGTTCCTTCTATGCTGTAAGGGTTATTCTAATTTTGTTAGAAAAAAAAATGTGTATAAAGAAAACACAATTTAAAATAAGGTCTTGAAATTGCTTTAAAGAAAGCTTTATTTACTACATACATCCTAAGAATGTATTGTAAATGAAGCAAGATCTAAATAAACTTAAAAGCTTTTCAAATACAATGCAACTAAAGATAACAACTAAACTGCTAGCATGTTTGAAAACAGAGAACTCGAAAGTTTTTTTTTTTTTTTTAACATTTATATAGTTTGTTCTTAACCCTAAAAAAAAGTTCACATTTCAAGTTACAGACTTACCTCAGTAGTGTACATATGTGAAATGTTTTTCAAACAACAGGAACAGACAGACCATAGGTAGGTAGGAGGCTCACTGATACTTAACTGGCTATGTCAGCAACATTTATTTTTAAGGTAGTTTGGTAGTTGCCATGTTAAGACACCATTTTTTTCCTTTTTCTTTTTTGCAAATAATTTACAGGCACATGTAAAATACAGTAAGACCCCTGGGTCAGTCTCATCCAGTGAACCTCTGTGATCATTATCCTTCACTGGAAGGAGAGTAGGAGAGTACTTCTTTCATACAAAGTCAAAGGATGGGGATCTAATCCAAACTGCATTTTGTTGGATTACTCATTACAACAGATTTGAGTTTGGATGCAGTTTGCTGGGTACAGAATCAGGAACATTGCACAATTACTTTATGTCATGTAAGAACGATGGAAAGGAAGGTTAGGAATGTTTAAAGGCCTTCGCAGGCACTCAATAATTTTATAGAATAGTTAAATAAATATTGCTTATATATAAAAAATTCAACCCACCCTAAGATGAGGGAAAAGAGGGCATTTGGGAATCTCTTAATTTAAAATGTAAAACAAAACTAAAACGTTTGCTAAGGGCACTATCCTATTATTAATCCACAATAAGAATGCAGCCATCAGCAAAATTCAGTGAGTAGAAGGTTTGATGGAATCTCCAATATGACATAAAAACACAACTGTGGCCGTGCCATCTATTGCACACCTCACTTCCTTGACAGAACCTTTAAAAAAAAAAAATTCCAAGTTGGTGTATTTCATAAAGTAGATGACAATCTTAACATTTTACTGTATTTTACATTCACTCTGCTAAACAAAGGCCTTTAAACAGGCACAAAACACTGCAACAATACATTTACTTCCTACTAAAACAAAACTGTTCAATAACATTGAAATAAAATGGTTTCATTTTGCATTCAACTAGGTACCATGAACTTCTGCAACATAAAACAGCTAAAAACAAGCATTAGGAGATATTTACAAACTATCTTTTACTCCTGCAGGTCTCTCCTCCTCCTCCTGGCTGTGCACGCCCCAATTCAGTTCACCTGCCACGTGCATGGCAACGGAGGGAGGCCCTGTTCAATAAACATAATATTTCCAACACCGTGACAACCACAGACATTTCGCATGAAACATGATAAGGCAACTAGAAGCATATCTGCCGACAAGAGTCTTTCAGGGTCTTGTCTACAATAACATTCTCTGTCTCTACAAACTTACACTTCAAGACAAATATAATAAAATAAAAGCATTAGGAAAGGAATGAAAGTTGTATATTGGACAATTAAATAGCTATGCAAAGATGTCTTATGCAAACTATTAAAATCTTGTGCTTACACATACTCTGCTATTGAAAATACCTCCCAACCAAACCAAATGCCCCCCAAAAACCAAAAACCCATAACAAAAAACCCCAACAAAAAGAAGTATAAAAGTCATCAATGTTTTCTCTGTCAGAGTAATTAATTTGTCCTAGACTTGCCAAACACGAAGGTGGGACTGGAAACAGGGGGAGAGGGTGACTAGTGGGTGGGGAGAGAACCTATGTAAGAGCAAAGGCACCTGGAGAAGGAGTAGGGACCCAGGGTGATGGTGGCAGGTGAGAGAGCTTTCCAGTGTTTGGACTCAGAAGTGTGACAAGTCTTTCAATGTTGGCTTAAGGAGAGGTCGAGTGTTTAAAAAACAGAACCGTCATGGATAACACATAGTAACACCCGTCAACTTTTAATTCCAGCAGAAATAGAGGTTTCACTCATTTTAAAATTGCACTTTCCAGTATAACTTTTAAAATAACGTCTTATGTAGTATTTTTAAAGCACTATTGTTTGTATCTTTAAATATTGAATATATTTTTCAAAATAGTTCCCTAGCTGCTCAAGTGTGCTTTTTAATATATAGTTGATATATTCACTATTGAAGGTACTACAAAATAGAAATCTCTGGAGTGCAGAAGTTAAGAAAATAACCTTCATACTGAAAATATATCCTTAAAAATACAAAAACGAAAACCTCTATACAAATGTACTACAGCGTACAAATTTTTAAGAGATGGTGTTTAAGGCACAAACCACTGCAAGCCTCTTAGAAATGTACGAACACAGGTCTGCTAAATTGAAAACAGTCTTAAAAAACTAGTGAAAACTTCATGTATATAAAATATTCCAGTATGGTATCTGATAACATTCTTCACGTTCGGGTTTCGTGTGTGCTAACCCAACACGTTCTTTCTTCATAAATAGTAAAGTGTTCCTTCAGTGGTCATGGTGGGTGGATCTCAGTAGGTCTGGTAGACGTCGTGGATGGGCACCTGGATAGCAGCGGCGGGGAAGGCCTGAGGTATGTAGCCTGCGTACCCGCTGTAGACGGCGGCCGCCGCGTTCTTCTGCAGCGTGGCGATCGTAGCTGTGGTCGGAGCAGCAAATGGCACATAACTGGCCCCGTAGATCCCGGCAGCGGGAATTCTCTGAACGTTCGGAGCCACCGTGTACACTGGAGTTATTGGGCGGCCCTGAGGAGGAGGGAGAGAAAGAATCCTTACTGATCACGTGTAGCTACCTATCCATTCATTCATTCATTCATTCAACTCCCAGGGGTCTGGAGGAGAAACAGACAGAGAAACAAAAGTTGCCATTCTTGGGCTTCCCTGGTGGCGCAGTGGTTAAGAATCCGCCTGCCAATGCAGGGGACACGGGTTCGAGCCCTGGTCCGGGAAGATCCCACATGCCGCGGAGCAACTAAGCCCGTGCACCACAACTACTGAGCCTACGCTCTAGAGACGGCGAGCCAGAACTGCTGAGCCCACGTGCCGCAACTACTGAAGCCCAGGCGCCTAGAGCCTACGCTCTGCAACAAGAGAAGCCACTGCAATGAGAAGCCCGCGCACCCCAATGAAGAGTAGCCCCCGCTCACCGCAACTAGAGAAAGCCCACACGCAGCAACAAAGACCCAACGCAGCCAAAAATAAATAAATAAATTTATTTAAAAACAAAGCAAACAAAAGTTGCCATTCTCAGGGCAGAAAGGCAGAGGGGTAGACAAACAATAACTGTAAGGGAGTGAGACAGGAGCCATTAAAGTAAGGTAAAGTTGCATCCTCAAGGCTCATTTGAATTCAGCTGGTGACACTGACGGAATTGGAATGCTCAGGGAAAGTTCCAATGCTCTGGAATCTTCTGCCCACCATTCCACGCAATCAGCCTATGCCCCAGAGTGAGCGAGAGATGGGAGTTGAGGTCCACCCTTTACTCAGTTGATCTCACTGTAACTAAGAAGAAATATTTTTCCTAAAATACATGCCAGCTGCCTCAACTCATACTTAACTGAAGAAACATGATGTTTCAAGAACGGAGAGAAAGAAGCATAGTCTGTGACAACTTTATGGAACAAAGTACACAGATCTCCAAAGGGTCAGCTTCTTAAGCTGTGACCTAAAAAGATTGTGACCCAGACACGATTTTCAGCAAATGTGATCTCTTCAACCATCTCCCACCTAAGATATGACACCACTATATAAACAAATTGCTGTAGAAGGTTCGAGAAGGAGCCAACTAACTTGAGGAGCCAGAGAAAGCATCTCAGACGTGGAGACATTTGAGCTGGGTTCTGGAGAATAAGGTGGGGTTTCTACATGAGGAGGAAGTGGGGAAAGACAAGCTAACTGAAGCTGCCGCACTGCAGCTGCCGTGCTGGCTCTGAAAGTCCCTGCTGCTTCCTTCCCTCCACTTGAAAGTGTAACATACTATGTTTTCAGAACAAATAGGAGTATGCAGGGAAGACTGTGGTTCAGTATTTCCCGAAGTGTTTGCTATGGAGCTCGTTCTCTGAGCTGCTTTATGGAAAAGTAGATAGATGTTTGGTAAAATAAAACACACATATAACAAAACATCCGGTGCACCTTATGTTTCATAGAATGCCTTCTAGTACGTGCTGCTGTGGTCTCCTTGTCTTAATGTATCTTTAAAATAAACAATTCAGGATATGTGAAATGGAGAATTAGATTTTAAAAAATTACTTCTTCCTGGATTTTTATAAAGGAATTACTTATCATTCCTCTACAATACCTGCAAATCAGAGTCACAAAATTATGTTCAAAGGAACTTCATAACCTAAGAGTCATTTCTTTTAACCGTAACCAAAATAATAATTATACTAAATGATAACAATAACAGAGAGATTATAGTCTGCTAGGCACTATTCTAAGTGCCTTATTTGTACGATGTTATTTTTCTTTGAAAAATATTTTTTTACCTATTTCTTTTTTTTTATAAATTTATTTTTTGTTTATTTTTGGCTGCGTTAGGTCTTTGT
Organism: Balaenoptera musculus; assembly: GCF_009873245.2. Classification (NCBI taxonomy): domain Eukaryota; kingdom Metazoa; phylum Chordata; class Mammalia; order Artiodactyla; family Balaenopteridae; genus Balaenoptera; species Balaenoptera musculus. The sequence continues at coordinate 75,468,317 of NC_045789.1, read as the reverse complement.
TGCTGCGCGCGGGCTTTCTCTAGTTGTGGCGAGCGGGGGCTACTCTTCGTTGCGGTGTGCAGGCTTCTCATTGTGGTGGATTCTCTTGCTGCAGAGCACGGGCTCTAGGCACGCGGGCTTCGGTAGTTGTGGCTCACGGGCTCAGCAGTTGTGGCTCGCAGGCTCTAGCGCGCAGTCTTAGTAGTTGTGGTGCCCGGGCTTAGTTGCTCCACGGCAATCCTAACCACTTCACCACCAGGGAAGTCCCGGTGACACAGCTTTTAAGCAAGGGGATGTGTGACTCTGGAGCCTGTGCGTTTAGCCTTGCATTATCCTGCCTCCTACAATGCAGTCACAATGAATATCTTATTAGAAACGCTTTATGACCAGGCAGACAATCTTCGAACTGGGAAGACTGTGGTTTATAGCAAGACAGCAAGCCATCTTTTCCAAATGTGTGGACATCTCTTTAATGACAAATGCACAAAGGGAAGGAATCACAGGGAAGGTGACATCTGAGAAAAACCTTTCCATGTGCTACAGTGCAGCCCAATACCTGGGCTCAGGTGAATGCAATGGGGTGGGGCTGAGCGTAGGGAGTTGGGGAGGAGGAGAGAAAAAGACCTCAATTTTTGCTCCTCTCAAAAAACGAATGGTTATCTTTGCTCTACCTATACCACCGACTTGTTGTGAAGACTGAGAACACTTTGAGAAATCAACGTGAAAAGATGATCGTCTACACTTGCAAGTTTTTTTAATTGCTTGCAAAGGCTATATGAAACTTTGGATATAAAATGGCTAAACAGGAATATCCCTGAGCACCTGCAAAACAGAGGAGGAAGATCGAAGGTGTTCCCCAAGAAGGTTCTGGAAGCCATGCTGGGAACTGATTTCCAGTGTTGCTCCACGCCAAAAAGTTTTCTATTTACCGATCCATGGAGCTTAAAATGCTCCTTGGGAACTTCCCTGGTGGCACAGTGGTTAGGATTCTGCACTCCCAGGGCAGGGGGGCCCGGGTTCGATCCCTGGTCGGGGAACTAGATCCCACATGCAAGCCACAACTAAGAGTTTGCATGCTGCAACTAAGGAGCCCGCCAGCCGCAACTAAGATCCAGTGCAACCAAATAAATAAATGAATAAATATTAAAAAAAAAAAAAAAAAAGCTCCTTCCTCTGCTGCAATTTGGCAGAGAACACAGAGGCTGCAGAGGACTGAACGTGTCAGAGAACCCAGGTCAATGAACTCGAGGCAGGACACAGAGTACTTAGATCTGAGGGAGAGTGGCAGGGTCACACACACTCAAAGAAGCCATTCCCACGTTACAAATGAAGTAGCTCCAGGCATTCTGCAGAATATACTGGAGAAGGAAACAATCTCCATAGGAATCAACTGTTAATGACAGCACACTGAACGAATTCCCAAACCACAACTTCGTGTAAAGACCCCACGGCAGCATCCAGCGCAGACTGACATAAGATAGAAACGGTCTGCATTCCAGAACGTGATCATGAAGCCTGGAATCTGGGCTCCACCAGAACTGTGACCACGCAGCAAAGACCAAAGTTCACGAGTTTCTTAGTAAAGAGGAATTAGAAATTATTAGCAGAATTCCACTAAGTAATGCCTGTAGGTTACTGTATATATTTATAGTCAGGCCACAGGAATAACTGCTTTGTGAGTCATTTCCAACCTATTCCTTTTTTTGGCTTTTTGCAGTTAAAGAATACTTGACGATATATTGATAGATAAATAAACTTCACATGGCCTGACCCTTTCTGAATAGTGCAGTCAAGACTGGGGCTCAGTGTGGGCAACAGCAAGCAAACAGCAGGCTACTGTGAGGGTTCACAGCCTGGCTTTGTTTCGGCATCACTGAGGAGCTGGGACAAAATATGGATTCTAGAACCCCAGCCCAGTTCTGCTGAACTGGAATCTTCTGGGGTTTGAATCTAAGAATCTCTGTTTTATCAATATAAACATGTCCCCTGGATAATTCTTACCCAATTAGATAAAAGACAGCCCCGGCCTGAGTTTTTACGCTTGTTGATAGATACGGTAGTTGAGATTCACTGCCTCACAAAGGAGAGCTTCAACAAGATTATTTTTCTGTCTGGATGAATGATATATCACATAGGTATTCCCTGTGTGCTACACATTGCAGATACAAAGCAATATAAGACGTAGCTCTTGCTCTGGAAGAACTTCGTTTTAATTGGGGAGATAGAACACACTGGCAGTCAAATGCCAAGTAATACTGTAGGTAATGAGAAGTACAGGAGAGATGACTTCCAAGGTGAGATGGATGGGAAAGATTCTAGAGAAGAAACCACAGAGAGGAGAACACTGTGAGTGAGTAGAGGTGGGGAAGGAGGATGGAATGCTAAGACTGGATTGGGAGGAGATATGGGAATAGTTGGATATGGTTGTAAGAGAGGAGTAAAGGCAGATTTTGTAAAGTTTCATGTATCTTTATCTCTATAGACATTTCTCTCTCTACAGGCACACATATACATATGTATACATGTATACATATGTATATATACATACAGAGAGAGAGGGGGAGGGCGCGTGGAGGGAGGAGTAGAACTTTAAAGAACTCTTCATTGAACTATAATCTGGAATGGGAAAACGTGAACTATCTCCTGGGATTTTGTGTGTCAGCTCCTTAACAATAAGAACATGAGTTAAAAATTATCCAGTGTCATAAAAAAAAAAATAGTATGTATAATATTATGACACTGTGAAAAATTACACATGCCATTTTTGCATATTGCTTCCCATCTTTAATACAGTGATGATATTGGGGTAGTACAATTATTACTAAAAATTTTTCTGTCCTGCCATGATTTATCTTACAAAATTTGTCTGTCATCTAGTCCCATAGTTCTAACAGAGAGCTAGGCACACAGTAAATTCTCCTGCGGAATATTAAATGAATCCACGACACAGGAGGCCTCACACAAACGCAACGACCGCAGCAAGAACCCTACCTGGAAAGGTGGTGGCGTGGACACGGCAGGGATGACGGCGGCGGCCGCGGCCGCGGCGGCTGGGTCTGGCTGCACAGCGATGGGGCTGATCATGTGCTCCATTGTGTGGATTTTACCATCTTCAATCATTTTAGGAGCCGGAGCTGCCTGAAACATGGAATACTGGGCCCCGATGGCAGGGATGGCCACTGCAAGAGAAGTAAGAAGGAAACACAGGTCAGTCATCCAGTCACTGAGGGAGGTCCATCACTTTCTCAATGTTTTTAAAAACCAAGTTTAGCAGCCAAGGGCTCTCCCTGCTAACTAATGCTCCCTCAGTACAGGTGCTACCCAAGAGGAAGAGAGAGAAGGTGGCAGGTACCCCCCTCCCCTTGGCTTGACTTTCAAAAGGAAACACGTAGGTACCAATGGGGTCTCCCCATAGATCATCAGGGAAGGAAAGCTTAGAGTTAGGTTTCTGCACCCACATTTCCTACTGCTTCTAACAGAAAATCGCATTTTGACTCTTACTCTTGAGGTCCTACAGAGCAAGAAAGGGCCTTCTAATTCTGAGAAAACAGTCTCAGAATAAGAAGTGAGAGCAGAGGCTCGAGGCCCAAGAGTGTGAGAAGGAGACTGCTGGTTACTTATCACTCATCTAACTCATTACCAGACCCGCTGCCCTTTTCACTTTCACCACGTTTTAAAAAGCTGGTGCTGTTGAGGGTTTCATTTTGAGAACTCAGAGGTCTGTGTACATCCTCCCCACCCCACATTTCAGATTTCAGTATTACTGACTCAAGGAAAAATACATAATAAAAAATGGAAAATTCCCTAATTTTCTAATGGCCAGTCATAATAGCGAAGCAGTAGAGTGACTGCTTTTTTTGGTGGTACCTGCCAATTCAAAGACATGTTTCTGTGAGTCAAGTCCAAAGGGCTCATTTCAACCAGAGATTCAAACCGACAGCAGTTATCGAATGTCAATGTATGATAAGGAGAGGTAAAAAGAAAAAAAAATACTAGCCCTGATCTGGGGGAGTTTGCGTGAGTGTGTGGTATGTGTGTGTTGCAAGGAAGAGCAAGAATATTGAAATGCATACACAAAGTAACCTTTCACTTATGTTTTTTCTCCAACTGTAAGTAATTTCTTCTAATAAAAGCTTAGGATATAAGGTGAAGAGAAATGACTGTGGGCTAAACAATGATACAGCCATTCAATAAAATATACCTAAAATCTTAACCAAATCTTTTACCTGCCTTTCCATCCATATGATCTTGTGCCCAGATACTTCACTACTGCCCTGGTGTTCCTCCTAAAATACATAGTTCTAATTTTCTAGATTAATCAGAAATAGAGGTCAAGGGGATAGGGCCCAGAAAGGGTTATAAGTTTGAGCTATATTTGAGTTGTACTAAGCAACTCTGGATTATTCTGGCTGTCAGCTACTCCATGCCTCAGAACACAACTATATGCTTAAAGGTTGTTTAAGAGTTCTTTTCTCTAGTTAAATCTTTTTTTTTTAACATATTTATTGGAGTATAATTGCTTTACAATGGTGTGTTAGTTTCTGCTTTATAACAATGTGAATCAGTTATACATATACATATGTTCCCACATCTCTTCCCTCTTGCATCTCCCTCCCTCCCACCCTCCCTATCCCACCCCTCTAGGTGGTCACAAAGCACAGAGCTGATCTCCCTGTGCTATGCGGTTGCTTCCCACTACCTCTAGTTAAATCTTAAGCTAATGCCAACAGGAGTCCCTTTCCCAACAAGTAGAAGTGACAAGTCTTGTATCCAGGCTCTGCTTTATGGAATTACAGAGAGAAACAGGATCTGTTTTACACTGCTTAAAAGCACCAATGGCATTTATAAGGAAATACAGTCTAAGGAGTCACTTACCTGCAGAAATTGCAGAATTTTTTCATAGGCATTAAAAAAAAAAAAAAATCACCGGATTACTTCAAAAGGAAGCTCTACTGGGAAAATGCTTTGTAAGCCCTATGTGGCCAATGCCAACCTACGCCCCACTCACACAGCTCCCTTGAGTCTGTTTCAGCCAGGGGAAGGAGTGCAGACCTCAGGCAACAGAAAGTCAGAGAGGCTGAGCTTCGAAGCGAGGATGTTCTCAAAGCGTTCTTCAATCTTCCCTCCATGAGACCGGGAACAGGTCTGGAGGAGGGTCAGGGTGGAATTTCTCATGTGTTTGGGGGCTTGTGTGGTGTGTGGGAGTCTGTGCTATGCTCACACTGTGGAGTTAAAGAAAGCTCCTTGCAGGTTAGGGTCAGAAAGACCTGTTTCACATTAGGCGACCAATGAGCACTAACAATGTTGGAAAACTGGTTTGTGGGGCCTGGTTTGTGGAGGGTGGAAGCAAAGTTCAAGGTCCCTGGCTTGAATTACTTGAGTGCCCCTACCCCCAATCTACTGATCCAGCAAAAGGTGGAAATGAGAGCTGGAAATCATCTGCAAAAACTTTCACTGCTGCTCCCAGGCATTCTGGTTTGTTAAGACCATGACAAGAGACAGTGGTGTTATTTGCTCCTGAAGGGGAATTTTCTAACCTTCCCAGCAACTCTCAGAACTAGCAAAGAAATGCGCCTTCTGGCTTCTGATGCGTGGGGTAGAAATAGGCTTGAGTAAGGAGAAGAAAGTTTTTAGCTGGTAGAAGACACAGAAGAGACTCGTGTTCTTCTATCTCTGCACCCCCCATCCCAATCTGCCTAGTTGAGAATCTGCCTAATTGAAAAAAAGCCTAACAACTGGTGATACCCATTGGAAAAACCCACTATCGGGAAGTTTGACTTGAACGTGGTCAAACTAGACTATCTCCCTAAATTCTAGATGAGAAGGCACAGGAGGCCACATTCCTTGCCTAATCTCCGGTTGCCTTTGAGAAGAGGAACCCATATGCAGATAGAAGTACCCAAGGAAGTCACTTCAAAGAGAGGGCTGGGGTTCAGGCTGAAAAGATCCATTCTCACTCCGGTTTATACTGACCTGTACCAGGTTTAATGGCAACTGGATTGACGGCAGAGATTTCCAAATTCGGTACAAGTTCATATCCTTTTTCTTGTTGTTTTCCTTTTCCTTCATGATATCGGCTATATATACCACGGCCAGCAGAATATCCCCCAAGGTAGGAACCCCTGGGCCCTGGGGCTCTGTTGCCAGCTGCACCTCGACCCCGGCCTCTTATGCTGCCTGCTTATAATAACAACACAAAACACGATGAGCTACCAATAGCAACAGTACAGGAGGCGGACCTCAGCTCAAGGTTCTTGGCACTTAGGTGTTTGCGCTGGCTCTAAGCTGCAAGTGGCTACACCTCTGCCCTTCAATGAGCTGGAAGATGGTTCACACCTTCTGTCCCAGCCTAGGTGCACCCTAAAATGTCTGCTTAACGCAAGAGATGAACTTGAAGGGTGAGTTCCTAGGACTGCAACTGCAACTCCAGTAAATAAAAATGTTCACACACTGTAACAAAGTTAGTTGTGGAAGGGGAACTGCTAGTCACCTTTCTCATTTTATGCGTGAGAAAACAAGCCTCGGGAGGTCAAAGGGGCTGACTTAAGTCACAAAAGCAGTTAATCAGAGAACAGGACCCAGAGGCTAAGCATTCTGCTTCCCAGTGTAATGCCTGGTTTCATTACGAGCTAGCCAGTGACTACAAACAACAAAACAACCCAAACAAAAAACCCAACGACAACACTGTGCCCCCTAATCCCCAACATTCTAAAGACTTCATTTCACACGTAGTTTTTAACCTAAGAACCCAGAGCCTTGCTGACTAGCCCCACAGTGGGTAGGCCCTGGAAAGGCTGAGCGCACGCAGGAAGAGCTTGCAGGCGCCCACGATTCTACCACTCATCCCACACATACTAACGATCTGCATTCCTCTCAGTGCTGTAGAAGTGCATGCCTTAAGCGCCAGCAAAGAACAGAACCCAGAACCCACACCCAAACGAGGCTGGGTAGGGGGGTCGCCGTCCACCGGCTTGGTAAATGACAGCCACCACACCCCTGACGCCGCCCGCCTGGCAGACGCGGATCCCTGGGCCTACCCAGGCAAGGAGTCCCCACTAACCTTTCACGAAGTAGTCCCTGTTGGGCCCAATGAGCGCGTTGTAGGGGTAGCCATAGTAGGCCAGCGTGTAGGGGTCGCAGGAGTACACGTAGCTGGGCTGCTGCACCATTGCCGCCTCGGCCGCGCCGCCGCCCTTGGCCGCCTTCTGGTAGCGGGAGTACTGCTCCTTGTCCACGGGCTTGGCCAGCGTCACCTCGAGGCACGAGCCCTCCAGCTCGGTGCCGTTGAGGTTGTTCATGGCGTGCACGGCGTCCTCGCGGCTGGCAAAGTGCACGAAGGCGTAGTCGCGGATCTTCTTGACGCGCTCCACGCAGCCCGGGTTGAACTGGCCGAAGCTCTTCTTGATGGTGTCCTCGGTGGTCTCAATCATGAGGTTCCGCACGTAGAGGATCTTCACGGTCTCCATCACGTCCTCGTCCACGTCGATCTCGGGCTCGGCCCAGTCCACGGCAATCTGGTGGCCCCAAAGCTGGATGCGGCCGGGCATGAGCTTGCGGCGCGCCATAGCGGCGGCGCGGTGGCTCTCATACTCGACGAAGGCGAAGCCGCGGTTCTTCATCTTGTCGGCCGCGCTGGCGTAGACGATCACGTCGAGCACGCCCTCCGTGACCTTGGCGATCTCCTCCAGGATCTCCTCGCGCTTCTTCATCTTGGGGATGCCGCCGATGAAGAGGCGGCAGTTGTCTACGCTGCAGCACACGCCGAGCAGGCGGCCGGGGCGGATCTCGTAGTTGTTGAGCTCACGCACGGCGCGCTTGGCCTCGTGCTTGTGGCAGTACATGACGAAGGCGTAGCCGCGGTTCTTGCCGTCGAAGTCCATCATGAGGCGCAGCTCGTAGATGCGGCCCACCGCCTCAAACACGGGCACCAGCTCGTCCTCGTACACGTCGCGTGGGATCTTGCCCACGAAGACCTCGCAGCCGCGCTGCGGGTGCGGGCCTTCCCAGCCGGGCGGCGGGCCGCCGTACTTGCGCTGCCCGTTCTCCTGCACCATGCTGTAGCCCGTGCGCTCCATCAGCGCCAGAAGCGCCGCCTCGTTGGGCGCGCCCGCCACGCCCTCGGGCACCTTGGCGGAGGACCCAGCGGCCGACTCGCTGCTCATGGCTGCGGTGGAATCCTCTGCGGTCATAATGTCAAAGGCATCCACGGCCCGGCGGAAACCTGGGGGAGGCAGGAGGGAGAGGGTGAGTGTGGAATCTGCACCGAGTTGAGTCAGAACTTGACTTTTTTTTTTTTTCTTTCTTCTTCAAAGCCATACAAGACTCACGCTTAACTATCAGGTGGTTGAATGAGAAATAAGATGGAGACCGCTCTAGATATGCGGCAGCTCTAAAATAGTCTAAATTGGGCAAGGTGTTTTGCAGGAAAAACCAGAAGTGACTCGGGGAAAAAAAATCAGAATGAGCAAGTACTTCCGCTTAGTCAGTAACCCAACAGCTTTGAAGCATAGAGAACCTGCTCTCATCGTTGGGGAAAACTTCACGTTCTTGCGGCAGTTGGCAACATCTTTTGCTTAATTCCTGCACTGTCAAGTCAGATTGACTTCCTTTTAGTTACAGCATTTTACCCCCTTTATTTCTTTGACAGACAAAACCTCTTTCTTTGCTTTCTTTTTTAAGACAGCCTTTTTCATTTAGGAATGGAAGGAGGACAATGTGTTTATATTGTTAAGGAAAAAACCGAGGAGGTGTTACTATAGAAGATGCAGAGCTGTATGCGGAAGCTTTTTACAAGGAAGAAATGGAACACCCATATTACCAAGGACTTGTCCTGGGAACTGTGCTAAGAGCTGGTAAGTCTGATTTTTACGGTGTCGTTCCCTATCAGCAAAATTCTTGGTATGAATCATTCATGGATTTGGAATCAGTGCACAAAGAGCTAGATTAAGTTCAGGCTGGGGGACTTGTGAAGCAGGAACGACCTGGTAAACTACACTATAGTTTTCAGAGAACTGTCACATGTATTATCTTATTTGATCTTCTTAATCTCCTTTCATGGGAAGTGATATTATCATTAGTCCCAAATGTCTATGGGGAAATAGGCTCAGAGAGGTTGAGTAAATTGCTTATTTCACACAGCAAGTATCAGCTCATATCAGGACTTGATTTCAAGGCGTATGGCTCCAGATTCCATGTTCTTTCTTTGAAACCAGTGCTGAGCAATAGAACTTTATGTGACGATGGAAAACCTGTCACTAGCCACTTGTGGCTATGTGACTATTGCAGAATTTTTCATTTTACTTTAAAATTAAATAGCCACACCAGTGCAAGTCTAAATCATGCCACCTCCACTCCTATAGCATAGGGCTCATGGAAATGATTTTAAGTTATACAGTGAGATTATCACTAGGAGCTTCGTATTTTGCGTTTGTAAAGAACAGCTCTGATTTTCAGCTTTTGAAAAAATGAAGTTTAGTTCATTTTTTTGGTCTATGATAGTATTCAAGTAAATTTTATGGAAATTAGGAAAAATAAGAAAAAAAATTATTCCTAATTCTCCTACCCAGTGATAGCCACAATTAAACTTTCCCATCTTTCTTTCAATAGTTTCTTTTGGGGGGTGGGAGAGGTGGAGCTGGGCTTCCAATAAATTTACATCCTGCTGCTTTACTTCATTTTACAAGCATTCTTCCACGCTCTTAAAACTGTAAAAACATAATTTATAATAGCTGAATAAGGTTTCATCATTCAACTAAATTTTTTCCATTTTTTATCATTTAAAAAAATTTACAAGGCCAGACACTATAAAACTCTTAGAGGAAAACATAGGCAGAACACTCTATGACATAAATCACAGCAAGATCTTTTTTGATCCACCTCCTAGAGAAATGGAAATAAAAACAAAAATAAACAAATGGGACCTAATGAAACTTAACAGCTTTTGCACAGCAAAGGAAACCGTAAACAAGACGAAAAGACAACCCTCAGAACTGGAGAAAATATTTGCAAATGAAGCAACTGACAAAGGATTAATCTCCAAAATTTACAAGTAGCTCATGCAGCTCAATATTAAAAAAAACAAACAACCCAATCCAAAAATGGGCAGAAGACATAAATAGACATTTCTCCAAAGAAGATACACAGATTGCCAACAAACACATGAAAGGATGCTCACCATCACTAACCATTAGAGAAACGCAAATCAAAACTACAATGAGTATCACCTCACACCAGTCAGAATGACCATCATCAAAAAATCTACAAACAACAAATGCTGGAGAGGGTGTGGAGAAAAGGGAACCCTCTTGCACTGTTGGTGGGAATGTAAATTGATACAGCCACTATGGAGAACAGTATGGACATTCCTTAAAAAACTAAAAATAGAACTACCGTATGACCCAGCAATCCCACTCCTGGGCATATACCCAGAGAAAACCATAATTCAAAAAGAGACATGCACCCCAATGTTCATTGCAGCACTATTTACAATAGCCAGGACATGGAAGCAACCTAAGTGTCCATCGACAGATGAAGGGATAAAGAAGATGTGGCACATATATACAATAGAATATCAGTCATAAAAAGAAACGAAATTGAGTTATTTGTAGTGAGGTGGATGGACCTAGCGACTGTCATACAGAGTGAAGTAAGTCAGAAAGAGAAAAATAAATACCGTATGCCAACACATATATATGGAATCTAAAAAAAAAAAAGAAAAGGTTCTGAAGAACATAAGGGCAGGACAGGAATAAAGACGGAGACGTACAGAATGGACTTGAGGACACGGGGAGGGGGAAGGGTAAGCTGGGACGAAGTGAGAGAGTGGCATGGACTTATATATACTACCAAATGTAAACTAGATAGCTAGTGGGAAGCAGCCGCATAGCACAAGGAGATCAGCTCGGTGCTTTGTGACCACCTAGAGGGGTGGGATAGGGAGGGAGACGCAAGAGGGAGGAGATATGGGGATACATGTATAAGTATAGTTGATTCACTTTGTTATAAAGCAGAAACTAACACACCATTGTAAAGCAATTATACTCCAATAAAGATGTTAAAAAAAATTTACTACTAGGAATTCTACACAAGAATATTAAGGGAAATTTCAAGGATAATTAAGGTAAGTTTGATCATTTAAAGAAAGCAAAACAAAACAAAAGAAAGTATAGGGGATACAACAGAAGATATTTATTTGCCCGTTGGCCAACCGATACTTCTTTGGTTCATTTGCTGTAACATCAAGGGCCAGTACAGTTTAGCAGCGATCCCCAACCTTTTTGGCGACAGGGACAGAGTTCGTGGAAGACAATTTTTCCACGGATGGGGTGGGGGTGGGGGGATGGTTCCTGGATGATTCAAGCGCATTACATTTGTACACTTTATTTCTATTATTATTACATTGTGATATATAATGAAATAATTATACAACTCACCATAATGCTGATAGGAGGAGGAGCTCAGGCGGTAATGCGAACTATGGGGGGCAGCTGTAAATACAGATGAAGCTTTGCTCGCTCACCCACCTCTTACCTCCTGCTGTGTGGCCAGGTTCCTAACAGGCCAGGGACCGGTACCGCAGAGGCTGGGGACCCCTGCAGTTTAGTGGGTTAGTGACTGGCCACTGGAGCCAGAATGCGTGGTTGTGTGTGAATCCTAGCTCTAACACTTCCTAGTTGTATGACCTGGAGCAAGGATATTCAGCTACTCCATGCCTCAGTTTCCCTGTCTATAAAATGGGAAAGATGACAGCAGTATTAACTTTGTTAAGTTCAGAGAAGTGAGTTAATACATACAAAGCACTTTGAACTATGCCTGGAACATTGTAAATGCTCAAGAAATGTCAGTTATTATTCTTCATCCAAACTTCTGGGTAAAACTTCAGACCAATTCTTTCAGTTTTAGAGTAATTTTGACACTTTCTCAGTTCTTTAAAAACATCTGTTTGATACAGCTTCTATTCTTACTTTTAATTTGCTTTGCTCTTCAATTGCTTGAAGGCTGGTTTGGCAACAGATCCAGTTATCATGAAGCCTTTTTTCTGGTATAAATTTGAAAATATACATCAGTTCCTGTAGTTTTCATGTTGAAGCAGAAATTTCAATATCAAATTTGAACATGAAGATCTTTCCTTCCTTCCAAAAGGAAGATAAGGATATATTCTTAAGAAGATTATTTGTACAAACACATATGCATTTATAATCTGTGACCTGGGAAGCAAATGCCAGGTACATATATAAACATATATGAGGGAATTCAAGATCTTACGTATTTGTCCTACATAAAACAGTGACTAAAGTCCAAAGCAATAGTCCTCATCGCTCTGCTGAGAGACGTGGAGTTGACTTTTTATTTTCCTAAAATTGTACTTTGAAACTACCATTTAACACAAAAAAAGTTGTGTAACAGTCAGGCTAGAGGAGTCATTCCCAATTCCAGCCCCATTAATTTCACCAAAAATTCTGCTGCTTTCAGTAACATAATCGTCTCTTTTAAAATAGTTATAGCTTATTTTCCTACATCTACGAGCCAAGAAAAGCCTTTTTTCCTGAGCTTTCATCATCTGGAATAAGTGAATCATGTACTGGCCCCCTTTCCCTTTTTTCTTTGGCCACTGGGAAGTTCAGGATTGACTTTGTCACTTTAGTTTTGTAATTGTATAGGACATCACAACACACTCTCAGGTTCATCTAATCTTGGCTATTGGTTCATTTTTTTTAGTCTTCTATATCCCCAGTGCCATGAATTTAGCTATGTATATTATTCATCTTATTGTTTTCATGTCCTTGGAAGCCATCTCACATAATTTTGGCGTTAGGAGAGGAATAAATGCACATATATGTGAAAAAATATATATATATATAAAATTTGCATGAGATTGAAATTAATGTAGTGTTTAAATGAACTATTTTTTACACTAACTACAAACACTGGCATAAAAACAACTGAGAACCACAATGAGATACCACTTTGCATCCATTAGCATGCCTATTATAACCAACCAAACATAGAAACTAACAGAAGACCAAAATAACTGTTGGCAAGAATGTAGAAAAATTGTAACCCTTGTGCATTGCTGGTGGGAATGTAAAATGGTGCAGCTACTATGGAAAACTGTATTGTGGTTCCTCAAAAAGGTAACAATTATCATACGATCCACCAATTCCACTACTGGGTATATAACCAAAAGAACTGAAAACTGGGACTCAAACAGATATTTGTACACCAATGATCATAACAATATTATTCACAGTAGCCAAAAGGTAGAAACAACCCAAAAGTCCATTGACACATGAATGGACAAACAAAATGTGGCATGTATACTCAATGGAATACTATTCAGCCTTAAAAAGGAAGGAAATTCTCACACATGCTGCAGCATGGATGAACCATGAAGACATCCTAAGTGAAATAAGCCAGACACAAAAGGACAAATATTGTATGATTCCACTTACATGAAGTACCTAAACAGTCAAATTCATAGAGATAGAAAGTAGAATGGTGGTTGCCAGGAGCTGGAGGGAGGGAGAATGGGGAATTAGTGTTTATGGAGTTTCAGTGAAGGACGATGAGAAAGTTCTAGAGATCGCTGGTGGTGATGGTTGCACACCAATGTGAATGTACTTAATGCCACTGAAATGGACACTTAAAAACAGGTAAAACGGTTAACTTTGTTATGTATATTTTAACACACACACTAAAAAAAAAAAAAACGTGAGAAAGCTCAGAGATGCAGAAAGAATAAAAATACAATTCCATAAAATAAGGATTTCATTAGAGGCCATTTAAAAATGGTACACATTCAATAAAATCTTATGGGCTACGAACTCCATTCTTCTTGTCTTTATAAGAAGATAATGCACCACAGTTAAATAAATTACATGGTGTGCTGTTCAATGAGTTTTCAAGGCCAAAGGCATAGATATGTGAAAGATATATGGTTTATTTAATGCCTTAAAAAAGGGGAACTATACGGCGTTAGCCGTATAATCCTTCTGTCAGAGATGAAACAGAAAACTTATTACAATTAGACATGCTTTAGACCAGGGCTTGGTAAACTGTGCCATGGGCCAAATACAGCCTGCCATTTGTTTATGTAAATAAAATTTTATTGGGACACAGCCATACTTTTTTTTTTTTTGGAGATGGTTGCTTTTGCAGTGCAGTGGTGGGGCTGACTAGTTCAGACAGAGATTGCATGGCCCATAAAGGCTAAAATGTTTACTCTCTGGCCAGGTACAGTAAAAGTTTGCCAACCTCTGCTCTAGGAGATGTGCAGAGAACATCAATGAGACTAAGTAACAGAGATTCCTATTGCTAAGCATTACAGTCACTTTTCCCTCTGTTTCCTATGCTGAGCAGTGACTTAATTTCAGGACAAAGTTTTAAGTTCTAACATATTTTAAAGAGTCTTCTTGAGCTGCCTTTCCCCCTTCATTCTAAGTTGTTTCCCATTTAACTACATGGTCAAATTTATGAGGCCTAGAAGAAGAGACATCAGGTAAAGATTGTTGGCTCAGCTCCTAACACTTTTATGTGAACAATTTCTTAAGATTTTAAAAGTGACACAAACACAGAAGAGTTTGTGTTCATTTATTCATTCATTCTGCAGATATTTACTGGGCACCTACTATGTGCCAGATACCTGTGGACCTCATCCTCACGGAGCTTACCTTGAACCCACACTGTGGCTTAGAGTCTGTACCACAGCTGAGCTAAGTTAACTCTCACCATTGGGCTGAAATGATCCACGCAAAGCTCCGAGTGCTGAACCTAGCACCAAGTGCTCAAGAAATGTCAGCATAAGAAATCTGAACTTAGAAAAACATATATGAACTTGAGGTTATTAGACTCTTACCCCTATGTAGGATTCTTGTGTTTACAGGGAAATAAGCAAGAGGTTACCCCAGCCAACTTTAAACCAGTCAGAATGAGAAGCCTAGCTTGTGAGTTCTGGTGTAGACTGGCATATCAGAGCCTCCCAGATTCCGTTCACTGCAGGTAAGCTGTCTGGCAGTGTGATTCTCCATTGGTGATGTGGGCTCAGGCGTCCAAGTGTAAGCCTGTTTCTCACCTAACCCTTGGCTACAGCAGTTTGCAAGAGGCTCTTCAGAAAGAACCTGAAGAGACTTGCTGCACTGGATGCAAACGGTGCAGTCGTTCACAAGGATGCCAGATCCCGAGGCAGGACCCTCCCAACACAGAGCCGTGCTCGCACACGCTAAAAACGCATTAGTCTTCATTGAAGGCTGCTCGCATTAAACAAACATGGCAATATATTCAAAACAAATCATTTATTCACAGTTTGGCATGTAAAACAGGAGAATATACTTTCAAATCAAGCTATTATTATTCTCAACTATTAGCTAGAATTTTTGTTGTCTTTATTTTAGGTTGAGTTTGAGCTTGTTGGGGTAACATAACACTTTGGGGTTACCTCAGACTTAAACCAGAAATCATCAAGGATTTGAATTCCCTTAGTACCAGTTTAGAGTACATTTCAGTAAGATTTTAACTTTGAAGTGGACTTTTTTTTTTTTTGGCTGCATTGCGCGGCCTGGGGGATCTTAGTTCCCCCACCAGGGATTGAACCCGGGCCCCCAGCAGTGGAAGCGTGGAGTCTTAACCGCTGGACCGCCAGGGAATTCCCTGAAGTGGGACATTTTATAGGGCAAGGGATAACACTGTAAACACTGTACTGGGAAATATTTCCAGTGTTTACCAACCAGTCTTTACTTAGGATCAAAAACGAGCATGAGTTTACTCTAGAATTATGCAAACTACCAGTGAGCTTTGGTTCACAGGTGTGTGTTGTGTGTGTGTGTGTGTGTGTGTTTAATATGCAATTTGGAATTGGAATTCTTGGGAGAGTTTTATTCGCTGACCAACAGACACACTGCAATTTGAAGTTAATATTCAGTGGCGAGCAGTGTCTTCCAGCACTAGATGGAATTTAATCCAGTAGAAGGTTTTAGAATGTATTTATCCAAGAGGTAATTCTATCTCTGTTTGCAGTGAGAGTTCTATTCTTATGTCCCCTTATTTATACCATAAAATGTTTGTCTTTACTAATAGTCACTTCTTAGGCATGACCTCATATACACAATGTATAGATATAATAAAACATATGCCATTCTGGTTAAGAGCAAAGACTTTGGAGTTGAAGAAATAGGAGTTCAGATCATGACTGTGCCACTTACTCGCCATGTCATATGAAGCTCCATGTCTACAGCTCTAAGATAGTGCTAGTAATAGCACCCATTTCAGAGTATTGGTTCCAAGATCAAATCACATTTAGTGCCACACGTCAGGGGGAACAGAATAGAAGACCAGCTTCTGCAAAAAGTTTCTAAGATTTGGCCTCACGCTGAGCGGTTATCTTACTGCCCTGTGTCAAGTTACCACCACCCATTAAAGTAAACAGCAGAGAGCACACGCCCACCACCAGGCAGGCCTCTGGCATGGGGACATTTCTGTTACCCCAGAGTCTGAACGTGTAAAAGAAGTCCTGCTCAAACTGGAGGCAGAACACTTGGAATTTACCTGGGGTCCCACACAATAAGCTGAAGACTGAAGCCAGGTCTACCTTTTTTTTTTTTTCTATCTCAGCCGGCAACCTTGTGCTACTTGAAGGCGTGATCCTTGGGAGACACAAAAATCCTTCCATGACTCTCTCTTATTTAGGGAAAATTCTGGAAGGATAAAGAGGCACTAGAATAATGACATTCTGGGCCATTCCTTCTGTCGGGTCCTGGCTAATCTGAGAAGAGTTAATTGTATTGGTGCTTAAACTATATTGATGCTTGTACAGATTTTGTTACGGCAAGGCGCATCATTCAGTGAATGGCTGATAAACAGATGAAAGCCAAGAGGCTCACTTTTCCCAGGCATTTCTATCAGCACATCCCTGAAAATGAGGCATTTGGCTGTGGGTTCCCAAGGACGCTGGCTGTGTACCAGGAGAGGGATAGAACCACCCACTCCAGAGAGGTGGCGTGGGGGAATTTTCTATGGGGCTTTGGCAGCACATAAATACCCACTAAGAATCGGCTATCCGGTTCCCTTTAAATAAGCATTACACACGTATACTTTTTCTCAACAGGTTAATGGGATAATGCTGAAAACAATGAAACCCGCAAATTCAGCCACATCTGTCTCCTGGATTAACGTTTTCCAAAACTGTGAACAAGCAGTAGGAGGGACTTCTAGTTTCAGCCCTTATCTTGGCTCTTTTGACCTACACCTTTGAGGGATCTGGCTCAGAACAGAAAGGATGACTGCCAGACAGATACCGGAGAGGAGAAGGAGAGCAGCGATGGCTTGTATCATAATAGTAGCTTGAATTTATAGTACAGTGTTTGGCAACTTATAAAATTCTTTCACGTACATAATCTAATATCCTAAAATCCCAGAATTTGAGCTGCAAAGGAACCTTGGGTATCATTTAATCCAAAGTTTCTGAACTTCATTCCCTACTGCCATTTTGGGTGTGATAATTCTTTGTTTTGGGGGGCTGTCCTGTGCACTGTAGGATGTTTCATAGCATCTCTGCCCTCTACCCTCTATATGCCCACACCGCCTCCACGTGTGACAACCAAAAATGTCTCCTAGGGGGCAGAATTGCTCCCTGTTGAGAATTACTGATCGAGTCTAACTTGGAGTTTTAAACAGATTATACACTTACACATGCGAGGTACTAATTAAATAGTAGTACCTCCACACCCAGCATGGGCTTGGTGTCTTGATCTGGCTCTTCCTGTCAAGGCTGTCAAGACTGAGAACTGTGCAACATTTTTCAAAGGTCCATGGTAGTGTTTTATTGATACCAAACTACTCATTTAATTTGGTTGAAAACCTATCAATTTGATTTTTCAAAGCAAAGAACTACCACCATAAAGCTCTATCACACTGATTCTGTCATCAAACTGATTTGTCATCCAGCAAGCTGACAGGCCTGGGTCACACAAATACCACTTTTGCAATCAGGCTAAGGATCTGCCAAGCTATAGAAATGCCTCATTAAATTCAGACCCTCTACTTCATGGACACGTGAAAACTGCTGACAATCTGGTTTTTAAGACTTAGACCTTTCTCTGGTGTCACTGCTGGTTTCTAATTATGTAGAAAGCTTCACTTAAGATTCAGAGTTGTGGGCTGCCCTGGTGGCGCAGTGGTTAAGAATCCGCCTGCCAATGCAGGGGACACGGGTTCGAACCCTGGTCCGGGAGGATCCCACATACCGCGGAGCAACTAAGCCTGTGTGCCACAACTACTGAGCCTGCGCTCTAGAGCCCGCGAGCCACAACTACTGAGCCCATGTGCCACAACTACCGAAGCCCGTGTGCCTAGAGCCTGTGTTCCGCAATAAGAGAAGACACTGCAATGAGGAACCCACGCACCGCAACAAAGAGCAGCCCCCGCTCGCCACAACTAGAGAAAGCCCACGCGCAGCAACACAGCCAAAAATAAATAAATTAAAAAAAAAAAAAAGATTCAGAGTTGTTTTTTTTAAAGACACACTATGAACAATCACTGTAAATGTGCTCCTGGAACACAGTCAATTTACTGATACTAAAATCAACCTCTGTACCCCTTAGGCAGAAGGCAATGAACTGATGAAATAGATGATCAAACAATATTTGCGTATGTGTTCATTCATTCACTCATTTATTCAATCAAACACTTGCTGATTGAACTGACTGAACACTTGCTGTATGCCAGGCCATGCTAGGTGCTTGGTGATACAGTGGTGACTACTGCACAGTCCTTGGGGTTCCTAGTCTAGCAAGGGTGGACAAAGAAGGAGGGAGAGGAGAGAGAGCAGAGCAAACATCCTGAGCAAAGATGGGCAGCCACATAAGATTATTTAACCCTAGGAGGACACATATGTTCTTTCAATAAACATTTTATTGAGTGCCGAAGGTATGACAGTGGCTTCGTAAAGTATACGAGCGACAATGAACCATGGGTCAAAACAGAACCCAAGGAGTGACCCAGCTATAACAGGTGGACAAGGACTGAAAATCTGCACATCTGGTTTAATTATATTTAGAGACAGATGGAAATTCTGCAAGGTGAAGCTCTCCTTATCCTCCTACACTTAAAGCTACATTATCATATATCGCATTACTGCGAACATAATACCTGATGATGTTGCAGTGGAATGAATTAATTAAAATCATGAAAATCAAAATCAATTTTATTGAGCATCTTTATAAGCCAAACACTCTGCTGACTGCCATCATTTAGCATAGTGAGATGATTTCAGAGGGAGACTGTGTTCCAAGGCATGTCTAGCATTTCTGGAAATGTGGCTGGAGAGTATATTTCACTTATATGCTACGAAGAGGGTGGCATAAAAGACAATAGATGCCTTAAATGCAATCCTCCCTGGAGGGAAGGAGATGGGCTAGAAATAATCAAAGAATTTCCATAACGTATGGTTTAAAAACTCTTGAGTTACCAATAGCTACGATTTTTGAGCAATTATTATGTGCATAAGTCACCTTAAGGAAGTTACTTGATTTTTTGTGACATCCCTATGAGATGAAGTTTAAAATGCAGGCTCTAGAGCAGGGGATCAGCAAACTACAGCCAGAGGGCCAAACTCAACACTGTGGCTGTTCTTATAAAGTTTTGTTGGAATGTAGCCATGCTCATTTGTTTACATATTGTTTACGGCTGCTTTCATGCTACAATGGCAGAGTTGAATTGCTGCAGCAGAGACTAGTGTGGTCCACAAAACCTAAAATATTTACTGTCTGGTCCTTTATAGCAAAAGACCTGGTCTAGGGCCAGATTTCCTGGGTTTGAGCCCTAGTTTTTTAACTGTGGAGCTGTATGACATTGGTTAAGTTACTTAAAGTCTTCGTTCCTCACCATCCTCACCTGCAAAATGAAACTGGTGGTAATAATAATCACTATCTCAAGGCGTCACTGTGAGGAATAAATTACATAATATACCAAGTGCTTAGAACAAAACCAAGTATATACTTAGGGTTTGATAAATGTTGGCTATTATTGCCCCCTTTTTAAAGATCAGGAGCTTGAGGCTCAGAGCAATCAAATAACTTACCCAAGACCACTCAGAATTGAAATTTAGCTGATGACAAAGCCCAAGCTCTTTCTACCATGGTACTCTGCCTTTGCTATTTTCTCAGTAATAGGAGAGTTAGGGATAGCCAGTGTTAACAGAATAAAAACAATATCAAGGAGAGATGGACATTGGTTGACAGAGTTGAAGGGAAACTCAAGCACAGATCCACAGTAAAACTGTTGGAAAACCATTCCTTTCTACCAAATGCCTCACTGCACCTCCCACCCTCCCCACTCCTCTTCAGAGAGGTCTACAAACTGTTCCATAGCCTATTTCTGGCCCTTTATATAAAGTAGTTAATAGGTTCAAATTATAATTTTTAGACTTAAAAAAAATCTATTGAATTAAATTCTTAAATGGAAATGTTTAGGGACTAGAATTCACATAATCCAAATGTTTAAGTGAGAATATGGGACTACGATGTGGCAGTGGGATGGGTTTACCCAACCCAGGCTCTGGAGTCAGACTGCGTGGCTTATACCCTGGCTCCACTGCTTGAGAAACAAGTGTCATCACACCAGTCACTTTAATCTTCGTGAGCCTCAGTTTCACCATCTATAAAATGGTAATAATATACCTCACAATGTTGTGAAGATTAAATGATAATGCATATAAAGCACTTAGGAAAGTACTTGGCTATATTAAATGCTCAAATTTACTATATTTTATATTTTCATATCCTATATAATTTTTAAATTATTATTATTTCAGTTGGGCAAAACAGCAGATGTTTTTCAAGGATGTTCTCTTGGGAGAGAACTATATAGCCACAGCTTAGAATCACAAATTTTCTGCTTGACAATGTAATTTTAAAAGCTAAAGAATCTGAGGGAATTTACTCCCAGATTTTGTGGACAAACTGGAAGGGAACTTCTATAGCTATTATGTTCTATATTTATATAGGAAAATGCTTTAAGACATTGTAAATGTGAAATGTTATAATGATGCATTTTTAAAGCTAATGATTATGCAAAAAGCAAATACTATGTTCTTTTTGATATTTGTTCAATTGTGTATTATATTCTTTTTATTACTACTTAGTATACCTACACTAATGCTTTGTGTCTACCCATTGAATGTAGTAGTAAATATTGTTTATTAACTCTGATATATTCAAATTATCACTGCAAGTTTAAGAAAGTTACCCAGGAATAATATTCACAGAAAAACTTTATGTGCCAGCATTGGAATATATGAACTGGTAGTTTGATGAATGGTTATTTTTATTATAAAAATATTCTTTAATTTGCAAAGGGATTTATAATAGAGTTCCTTTAGATAGGAAGTCCCCTATGTCATCTAGAATATGATTCAAGTTATTAAAAAATTGCTCTCTCTCTATATATATCCTTCCTGTATATACCTTCCCTATACTGATATATACCTACAAACTATGCCAAAGTATCAGTCCCATTTTCTTGATGGAGAAACTGGATAATCATGTGCTTAAGCTCAAGATCACAATTACACAGTGATAAAATTGGAATTATAATTTAATAAAGGAACCTTATCTTTGGGATGATAGTCTCTAGTTTCACTTCTGTTTGACAATAGAGTCCATTTATATTCAAGACAAAATCTGGGCAGTCCAAATATAGTAGAGATCCAAATATCTATAGCTTTTTAAAAATTCTAAAATTTGTGTGTAAAGAATATTTTTCATTTGCTTAGTTTCTTGAATTTATGCCAAAACAGATTTAGAAAGTGAACTTTCCCAAACATAAGCTTACACAGTCTTTATGATGATGTATAAAATGCTCTTCCTTTCCTCCAATTTCAAACTATATTTACAAGTGGTAGTTTTATAGTAATAATATAGTCTATTATTACTATGCCATATTATACATGAGTACATGCTCTATGGGATATGTTCTTATATTACCTTCTGGTGGTATGTCAAATAGTAGTATATAAGAATATCATAGGTCTCTTTGTAAGAAAAATGACAAATTGCCTGTTCTGAAACAAAGACTCTGAAATGGAGTGACATAGTCAAACATTAGCTTCAGTTTTAGGTATGACCTTCTGATTTTGTTTGGTTAACATTAATCATTTCAGTTCTGACTATGAAAAAATATCTGCTACCACAGAAAAAAACCAGATTCTGTTTAATGTTGATGTCCTTGTATTTCATTGCCAAGTATCCCAAGGCAATAGTTGCAGTGAAATAGCATTTGGCCAGAAATACTCTCAATACCGAATAAGCCATGGGTTACTTTCTTCTACAAATGTTTAAGTTGAATGCGGGGTATTTTTGAAGTTAAAAATATTTTCAAATACCACAACAATACGACTATAATAGGCTCTTTGTGAGAAAAAATATAAAAGAAAGTAAACTTTATAGTGGGAGGCAAAGACGATATGCATTAAAATGCAACTTTAAACTAACCCCCAAATTATATTTTTTTATTCATTAAATGTTTAAATATTATTCTCCCTTTACTAGCTTTCTACCTTTGGTCTTCCTCTGGTGATATTTGGTTTATTATTATTATTATTTTGCATATAGTGAGAAATGAAAATGATAGTTTAAAGAACAGGTCCTTCTAGCAAAAGTATGGCTAAAGTTAAACCCTAATACTCAGCAGCTTAATTCTTTATTTTTTTTTTTTTTAATTTTTTTTTTTTTTATTTTTGGCTGTGTTGGGTCTTCGTTTCTGTGCGAGGGCTTTCTCTAGTTGCGGCAAGTGGGGGCCACTCTTCATCGCGGTGCGCGGGCCTCTCACTATCGCGGCCTCTCTTGTTGCAGAGCACAGGCTCCAGACGCGCAGGCTCAGTAGCTGTGGCTCACGGGCCCAGTTGCTCCGCGGCATGTGGGATCTTCCCAGACCAGGGCTCGAACCCGCGTCCCCTGCATTGGCAGGCAGAATTCTCAACCACTGCGCCACCAGGGAAGCCCCTGCTTAATTCTTATTATAAAAACTTGGACTCTATTAGAAATGGGGCCATCGGAGAGAGGTCCCTTTATAACAGAAAAAGTCAAATTCACTTTCTATTATGAAGTGATTTTAGACATTTTAGGCTATTTCCACTTTCTTCTACACTGTTTGAAATGTATTAGAAAAATTAAAAGAATATGGTTTATCTCATTAGGTATAATTGAAGCTTTTCAAAGGCAGGGACCTTTATTTTGGTATCCCCAGTGCCTAGCACTGAATGAAACAATATTTCAATAAAGGATAAAATTAATGAAAGAACCAGTGAATGAGCACTGTCTTTTATAAGAAACATGGTAGGATAAAGCTACAAAAAGAATTTTAATATTACGTATAACTACCAGTAAATTGCTTTGGATATTTTTTTCTATTTATACTTATCTATTTATTTAACTTCTGTGGTTTACCTGCATTTAGAACTGTGCACAAATAGCCATGCCAAGTATTGTCCAGCGTCTGTCGACATGATCAGGAGGAGCACATTAAAGAATGGATAGATCAGCTTCGGTACAGGAGCTGGCATTTCTAATGCACAGCTCAGGCATCAGCAGTGTCAAGGGGAAAAGCCCCGCCAACAATTGATTGATGGACTGTATCGAAGGCTCCCTAGAAACTTCTTGGTAAAGCAGGCACTGGTCAGGCAGCTGGAGGACTTCCATGACTTCTTTTTTTGCCTGAGCCAATATGCTTAGCTTCTACTATATTGTCTCAGGGATTTGGTAGAGATTTTAGGCCGCCACAAGGAAACAGGCACAAAGACAGTGCCTGACCATGAAGGCAGTTTCCATATGCTCTCTTATGCGCAGGTGTTTTGAAAGGCTGGGTGTTACACAGTGCTTCAGCTCACACATTGGGATAGGGTCCTTTTCTCCCTGGTATTTCTCTGCTCCTGAGCAGTTCTCTACCATGCAGTAGTGGGTCTTGATGACGTGGAAGAGAAATCACAAACTTATCTGATACTGAACAGAATATAGAAGTTCACAATTGTCTATGTAGGAAATCTCCAAGTTTCTTGATCCAGTAGTGTCACTTACCTATCTGTCTTGCCACACAGGCAAGCAGCCTCTTGTTCAGCGGGGAAAAGGTGGGGAAGCAGCACTGGGACCTCTGGTTTTAGGGGAGAAAAAAAATCACTATTGCTGTCTTTCCTCCTTATTCATATTTCTTCATAATTTCTTTTTCTTAATTATTTTTTTCTCTTTCTCATCTTAAATTCTCATTTTGGGCTTCCCTGGTGGCGCAGTGGTTGAGAATCTGCCTGCCAATGCAGGGGACACGGGTTCGAGCCCTGGTCTGGGAAGATCCCACATGCCGCGAAGCAACTGGGCCCGTGAGCCACAACTACTGAGACTGCGCGTCTGGAGGCTGTGCTCCGCAACAAGAGAGGCCGCGACAGTGAGAGGCCTGCACACCGCGATGTCTAAGAGTGGCCCCCGCTCGCCGCAACTGGAGAAAGCCCTCGCACAGAAACGAAGACCCAACACAGCCAAAAATAAAAAATTAATTAATAAAGACTAAATACAATTTAAAAAAAATTCTCATTTAATACCCCTGGTTTTCAAATGTAAATACCTGGTTAGTAAGTACCCCAGAGTAACATATAGGAATAGAGCGATGCTACTGTCTGATTAGTAGCTGTTTGCTTTAATCCTTGTTTAAATAACACACACACACACACACACACACCACTTTTTACTGGGTATTCACCACTTGAACAAAATGTAGTAATATATGGTTTTAAACTAGGGAAAGGAAGAGAGTTTCCTCAATTACAAATTATTTAAATACTAAATTGCTCATTTTTTCAAGGTAGAATTTGCAGAGGTTTTTTTTTTTTTTTTGGTGGTGGGGCGGGCATAGGGAAGTTGCTCTATTCTGAGGAAAGATATTTATTAAAAGAAGGAGAAGAAGAGAAGGTGGAGGGGAAGGAGAACCAGTTTTCCCAGTCTCTATAATTTAACTAGGCAGTTAAAGTTAACTGGAAATTTACATAAAAGTTGCATAGAGTATAAAAGTTATACAGAAAGCAGAACTATATTAGTTAAAGAAACTCATGAAATGTAGACTGAAATTTAAGAATGGAAATCAACAGAAAATATATCTCCAGAGTTTTCCTGAACCTAGGGCATTTAGAATAAAATGGTCAAGTGTCAGGAAGCTTATGATTTTTCAGGTATAATAAACTCCTGGGACTATTGCTGGAGATGTAATTGCTGTTCACGTCTCACGCAGTCTGTACTTTCCTTGTGTGCACTTGGAGTTAGTATTTCAATTGAAAAACTAGCATACCAACAAAAACGCCCCTGATTTAAGCTAGTCATTTATTCCCAGTCTCACAGGGAAATACTGGATATTCTTTGAGTTAATAAAGTGTGAAATGATTTTAATGCTTCAAGGGAAATATAGTACACCAGTCTTGCAAACTGTTTTTAGAAAGTGTGGCTTAGCTTATCCCACCTGACATCAGAAAATTTAATAGGCTTAGTTATTTCCTTTTTCTCTAAGTCGCCTTTTATGGCAAAGAGAAGATGAGGACCTAGAGCAGCAAACAGTTTATGTCTGTAAACCAGTCCCCATGAAAAACAAAAGGGGACAGACTGGGTCATAGTGTGTTTCGCATAGGTCCTGAAGTCAGAGTCATAGTAGATAAACACTAATTTATTTGAGATTTGGATGCCCAGCTGCCAATACTGGGTTCTAATGTTGAGAATCTAATTCATGTGCAGAATCCTGCAACTATGAGTTATGTTAGTGGGGCGATGTTATCTCCAAGCTTGTCAGAGCAGCGAGTGCAGGGCAGACCTTTGGTCCTGGTGATACTGGGTGAGGCAGCTTACACGGCCTGGTAGTTTCTTCTTACTTCTCAAGATTCTGCAAGTGAAGGCTAAGCAGACCTTCACATTTTACACTGTAAGCACATTTAGGTTCTGTCCACTGTAAAACAGAACTAGGATAACTGTTTTGGAAATACAGTTTGCCCACATAACTGTGGCTAATATAGTTTGGTTTCTCTAAAGCAGCACCAACAGAAATTTATTTTTGTACGAACATAAATAAATAAAAATTTGCTGTAGCCCACAATTCACAGTCACAGTGAATGGAGTGACCTCTCTCTTTTCCTCTGCTGCCACATATATGTACATATAACACACACGCACACACACACACGAACACAACACATACACACACACTCCCTTTTTTCTTCTCAGCCTAAAATGTTATCTACCTCTGCTGTTCTTTTTTTTTTTTTAACATTTTTATTGGAGTATAATTGCTTGACAATGGTGTGTTAGTTTCTGCTTTACAACAAAGTGGATCAGCTATACATATACATATATCTCCATATCTCCTCCCTCTTGCGTCTCCCTCCCACCCTCCCTATCCCACCCCTCACACCAGTCAGAACGGCCATCATCAAAAAAATCTACAAACAATAAATGCTGGAGAGGGTGTGGAGAAAAGGGAACCCTCTTGCACTGTTGGTGGGAATGTAAATTGATACAGCCACTATGGAGAACAGTATGGAGGTTCCTTAAAAAACTAAAAATAGAACTACCATATGACCCAGCAATCCCACTACTGGGCATACACCCTGAGAAAACCATAATTCAAAAAGAGGCATGTACCACAATGTTCACTGCCCCTCTGCTGTTCTTTTATTGGGGATTTCATCAAGCATGTTTGCCTCAAAATGCCAGGATCATGGCTCTCACTGCTATATCCTAGTTATAAGAGCTGAGCCTGCTGGGCTGTTAGTTCCCCAATTGCTTCAGCTTTCTCTCATCTGTCTGTTGGGAAACCACCGAAGCCTACACGAGAAAGAAAACTGAGTGAGGATGAGCATACATGTGAATATGTGTGCCAGTTGCTTAACTGACACACATCTTCACTGAGACGTGATGGGTTTGAAAAGTACCTCTTTAGAAGGAAGCCTGGCCCTTACCATACAGCATATACAAAAATTGACTCACAGTGGATCAAAGACCTAAATGCAAGAGCTAAAACTATAAAACTCTTAGAAGAAAATATAGAGGAAAAACTTCATGACATTGGATTTGGCAATGATTTCTGTGACACCAAAAGCACAGGCAACAAAAGAAAAAAATAGATAAATTGGGCTACATCAAAATGAAAACTTCTGTGAATCAAAGAACACTGCAAGCAGAATGAAAAGGCAACCCATGGAACAGGAGAAAATAATTTCTCCAAATATTAAGGAATTAACATCCAGAGTATACAAAGAACTCCTACAATTCAACAATAAAAAAGCAAACCAACCAATTTAAAAATAGGCATAGGGCTAAATAGGCAATTCTCCAAAGATGATACACAAATAGCTAATAAGCCTAAGATGCTCAACATCACTAATCATTAGGAAGATGCAAATCAAAACCACAATAATATACCACTTCATACCTGTTGGGGTGTCTATGATTTAAAACAAAACAGAAATAAGTGTTGGCAGGAATGTGGAGAAATTGGAACCCTTGTGCATTGTTGGTGGGAATACAAAATGGTGCGGCTGCTGTGGAAAACAGTATGGTAGATCCTCAAAAAGTTAAACAAAGAATTATCACATGATCCACCTGTTCCACTACTGCATTAATACCCAAAAGAATTGAAAACAGGGATTCAAACAGATATGAGTACCACCCATGATCATAGCAGTATTATTCACATAGCCCAAAGGTGGAAATAACCCATATGTTCACCAGTGCATGAATGGATAAACAAAATGTAGTATATATACAATAGAAAATTATTCAGCCTTATAAAGGCAGGAAATTCTGGCACATGCTACAACATGGATGAACCATGAAAACATTATGCTAAGTGAAACATGCCAGACCCAAAAGGACAAGTATTGTATAATTCCTCTTATACGAGATACCTGGAATAGTCAAATTTATAGAGACAGAAAATAGAATGGTGGTTGCCAGGAGCTGGGGGGAGGGAGGAATGGAGAGTTATTGTTTAATGGGTACAAAGATTCAGTACAGGACGGTGAGAAAGTTCTAGAGATGGATGGTGGTGATATTTGCACAACAATGGGAATGTATTTAATGTCTCTGAACTGTACACCTAAAAATGGTAAATTTTATGTTATGCATATTTTACCACAAAAAAAAAAAAGTCATGGAAAACCAGCAGAGTTAATATATGGAATAAAAGGGAGAAAGGAATGCAGATTTTTAAGAGAAAATGGGAAAATGATTAGACAAATGATGTTCTAGGTTATGCAGCTTTTTTCTTCATGTTTACGATTCAAATTGCAAAGAGAGGCAAATGATCAATATATTGGCTTTTCAACTGAGACTTTTCAAGTGTGTGAAATCTAGTCAGAAAGTGTCCTTGTTCCAAGATTAAGATTAGAGCTAGTCTGAGGTATTATTACAATTCCTTCATGCTTTTAGATTTTGGAAGTTGTTCCAACATATATGTAACTTTTTTTTCTACGTACAAAACAAACCGGTATTACAAAGTGGCACAAAATCTGAGTAGAAAGGAATCCAGCAAATATTTATGAAGTATCTACTGTGCGTTAAACTGCAAGGGACAGTCTACTTCAAAGAGAGAGCAATGGCCAGTGGCAGACTTTCTTGCCAAAGTTTGGCCCAGTCTCCCTGACATTGCTCAGTGTATCTCAGTAGTTGAGTCAGACAATTTTAACATTTCAGGTAGATGTAAGTGGTAATGGCGAAGGATAGCTAAATATTCATAAACTTATTTACTCCTTAAACCTGTTTGGTGTGTTCCAAAGTTTGAAAATCTGATTAAAATTCATGAACAGTACCAGTACTAGGACAGACTTTCAGTGTATGGGTGGGGAGGATGATGATTAGATAGAACTCATCTGTAGAAACTATCACTTTAAAATTCTAGTCACAACTCTACAAATTTCTGTGAAGCCCACTGACCATTCCTTTGCTTTGGGGGTCCTCGGCCTTTGCTATTTTGTCTATTACTTATGAATTATAGATGTTAGAGCTAAAAGAAACCTTAGAGGCCATCTTGAAGGATTTTCCTATTACTTTACTTTTACATTTAAAAATATGATTAACTTGAAATTTTTTCCTAGTATTTAACGCAGGGAAACTTTTTTTCTCCTCAAGAACTGGTGTGCTTTCACTGTCGGATAATGGAAATTATACAACACATCATGTTGTTCAAAGTTTAGATATCTTTATTGCTGTTTTCACTACCTTGTGTACTCACATATTTCTACTAAAAACCACCTCAGACACCCTTTAGATATAGATAAATTGAACCTCTCACTTTAAAGAAGAAGAAACAGGTCTTGAGAAGTTAAGTAACCTATCCAAGGTTATGTATTTTTGTTTGTTGTTTGTCTGGACTCACCAACTGAATTAAGCTTCTCGTAGACAAAGAAAAGCTCTTTTGTTCCCCGGAAGCATATAGTACAGAAATGAACACAAGCAGTCGTAATAAATGCCAAGTGAATGAATGCCAGCCTCATAGGTGCTTTCCCCCATGAATAGGTCTGAGAGATCAAGGTGGATGCAGTGTCGATTGGATGATACTGTCTTCTACTTCAGAGACCTGGTGTTGGTTAAGGCTGGGCTGGGCCAGGGGGAGGGAACAGGCTTATACTTCCTGAGCTTCTGTAGAAATATTTATAATTTTAAATCTTCTCAACGTGACAGAATTCAATCTGTACATGTGTGTAGTGGTATGAATGTTGTCATATATAATAGGTGGGGATGGGAAGGCAAATATAATTTGGTACATTTCTGGAGGATAGTTTGACAACATCAAGAGCTTTACAGTAGTCATTAAAAGCAGTTCCTTCTCATTAATTCCATTTATAGAAATTTACCCCAAGAAAATAATTGGAGACATGAATAAAATTTATAGTCAGGTATGTTCACTACTGTGGTATTTATAGCATAATGTAATGAACATAATAGTATGTATTTATATGTGATGTAACAAACATAATGTTCAACAGTATGGAAATGGCTATAAAAATACAGCATAGTTGTAGGCTAGAATACTTATTTCATGTTCTCAACTCTGTTAACCTTGTTAAAAAATATTTTAGAATATATATGAAATATTTTTAAAAACTTAAAAAGGACTAAATATACTATAATGTTAACTGCGGTTACCTTTCGATTGTGGGATTATAAGTAATTTTATGTTATTCTTTAATTTCCAAGTTTCCTTTCATTAATATGCTTTCAGAAGAAGAAAAAATATATATAATTAAAACAATTTTAGCTCTCTGAGTCCCTGAATCCAGAACCCAGCCTAGAGGATATGAAAAGGGACTTCGGGGGGTCATGGGGAGTCGTTGGGCAATCAGTGTCACCAGTAGCCCCTCCCTAACACACAGGGATCTACTGCCTCTACCTTTCAAAGCTAAGTGAGGGCCGTGTCTGCGGCCGGGAGGGCTGCCCGTCCAAGGCTCTGGGTGAAGCTGATACGAGCAGCCTCTTTCTTCTATGCCCCCGTCCCTGCCATAGCATACATAGGATTATCACCCACAGAATAATAATACCTTCTGTCTGTGGAGAATTATATAGTTGTCACAGTATATTTACATATGTTGTAATTCATTGGATTGCCATGATCTGGAGAGTCTAACATAACAGTAGTTATTTTTACCTTATATGACAGGTGAGGAAACAGAAATTAGAGAAGGCACAAGGATTGTTCGAGAACATACCAGTATCTTCTGTAGCTTGTACAGTCAGGACCCTTCCTTGCATCCAAAATTTCGAAAGACAACTCTGATTGAAATACCCTTGATCTTTTTTTTTTTTTTTGTGAGGGAGACAGATTTATAAGCAATACACATTTTTCCTTAATTCCTAAGATGCTCACGTATCAGCAGTAGTTTTTCCTCTTGGGCCACAAAGATGTAAACAACAAAGAAATAAGGATTTTATATTGTCAGTTCAAAATGACTTACCAAATGACTTATCAAGTTGTATGTACTACTAACGTTGCGACATAAACATACACCAGGTACGCATTGTCTATACAGCAGACAGCTTGGTTCATAAGAATGAAAATTTAATGTTTTCCTTAAGTGAAGAAGAAAAGGACACCAGCGGATGTACTTACCAAAACCCACCAATTTGATTTGTCTGGTCCTTTACACGATGTTGAATAAGAATATACAAGGAGATTCAGGCAGCTTCCTTGGGATTTCTCAGTCCAATTTGTGGAGTGCCCTTTGAGGCAAATCCTAAGAGGTAAAAACAAAATTGCTAGGAATGTTTTCTATTTGAGTATAATTTTCATATGTGCATTACGAATTTGGGGCCATTTCCTTCAAAAAATGAACTGCTATTACTAATGACCATAGTCTCTACAAACCAAGAAATGCAACCCTTTATTCCTCCTCCTGTCCTTGAAAAGACAGGGAACAGTAATAAGAAAATGACCAATTTCTTCCATTTGTTTTATTTTCCCCCCTGTCTTATTTATCCGCAACCCCCTGCCACCGACTCCAAAATGCACAACACAATGTTTAGGAATGAATTCACATGTAGCTTAGATTCACAAAAAGGAGAGGTGGCGCTCTTTACAGAGACGATCCTATCTAGCGCATGGCGCCCCCCTCCCCCATTTGGGGGCTTACGACACACGTCACTATGAATCATCACATTCTTGCCTGCTGAATCCAAAGAGGGTCTCAAAAACCACTGAAACGGGGCTTCCCTGGTGGCGCAGTGGTTGGGAGTCTGCCTGTCGATGCGGGGGGCGCGGGTTCGGGCCCTGGTCTGGGAGGATCCCGCGTGCCGTGGAGCGGCTGGGCCCGTGGGCCGCGGCTGCTGGGCCTGCGCGTCTGGAGCCTGTGCTCCGCAGCGGGGGGGGCCGCGGCGGTGGGGGGGGCCCGCGCACCGCGATGAGGAGTGGCCCCCGCTTGCCGCAGCTGGGGAGGGCCCTCGCACAGAGGCGGAAAAAAAAAAACAAAAAAACAAAAAACCACTGAAACAAGCGCTCCAGCCAACCACTACCAACTGATTAGAAGTGGTATAAAAGCAACTTGTTATTCTGCCCTAAAATGAATAGTTAAGACTCTTCTGAGGATGTTCTCTGCATGCAGTACTATAAAAAGTAGGATTTGGGATCCTAGGATCATCTTAAAAGTCATGATATACAACACATTCAAATTAAGAAACTTAAGTTCAAGATAAGGGTATTTTGGGTGAGACGTTAAAATATATCCTAAGCACAAACCTTTTACCTGTATTTCACATCTGGAAATATAATCTACCAAACTTCAGGAATATTCTCTCCTCACTATGGAGAGCCCTCATTAAGCCATCTGAATTATCCAGATGACTTCCACGATTCCATATGGCACAGTGGCTGCAACACCAGACTCGGAGCACCTAGAAGACTGGGATTTTAACTCTAGCTCTGCCATGCCTTGTTCTGTGTTCTCAGGCAAATTATTTTATGTGGCTGAGCCAAAGTTTTCTCCCCTGAAGAAATAAAAGAGTTGGATTACCAGTAGTTTTCAAACTGGTTTTTTAATATTTGTTTTGTTTTGCTTCGTTTTTTTAGGTGTAGTGTCCTTTCTTCCACCAAAAATTTACCTCGATGCAGAAACAAACTGATAAAACAGGAGCTGGCTAAACTGGTGGTTGGGGATGATATGGGGAAGCATCTCCACCCATTCTGCTCCATCATCCACGGGGGCTGTGTGGAAACACCATAGGATCTTTAGGACCACAGAGCACAATTTGGAACCTGCCAATTAAATGGCCTCTAGGGACTTCCCTGGTGGTCCAGTGGGTAAGACTCCGCGCTGCCAATGCAGGGGGGGCCTTGGTTCGATCCCTGGTCGGGGAACTAGATCCCACATGCATGCCGAAACTAAGAGTCTGCATGCCGCAACTAAGAAGCCCGCATGCTGCAACGAAGATCCCGTGTGCTACAACTAAAACCCGGCGCAGCCAAAATAAGTAAATAAATAAACAAATAAGTAAATGGCTTCTAAAGTCAGTTACAGCTCCAAAATTATTCTGCCATAACTATCTGTATATTGCAATGACTGGCAAGGCATTCAATGGGATTCATAACTTTATGGGAACACAAGCAATAAAACTAAATCAGGGCTTCCCTGGTGGTGCAGTGGTTAAGAACCCGCCTGCCAATGCAGGGGACACGGGTTCGAGCCCTGGTCTGGGAAGATCCCACATGCCGTGGAGCGGAGCAACTAAGCCCATGTGCCACAACTACTGAGCTTGTGCTCTAGAGCCTGCAAGCCACAACTACTGAGCCCACATGCCACAACTACTGAGGCCTGCACACCTAGAGCCCGTGCTCCACAACAAGAGAAGCCACTGCAATGAGAACCCCAAGCACCACAACAAGGAATAGCCCCCACGTGACGCAACTAGAGAAAGCCTGCGTGCAGCAACGAAGACCCAACGAAGCCAAAAATAAATAAATTAAATAAATAAAAAACCCAAAAAACAAAAAACTAAATCATACTCCAATAAAGATGTTAAAGAAAAAAAAAACTAAATCATGAGCTGGCTTTAATCCTTATTATCAATGATCTACTAAAAAAAAAAAAAAGCCACACCCTCAAATAAATCATAGAGTAATTGCTGTTAAACTCTGTACATCTCAAAGCATATAATCCTCACCCTCGTCTGTGAGGTCGATTTTCTAAATGCTACATCCTGGATAATACCTAATGATCAGCATCACAGTGTCTGATAAATAAAAATAAATGTGCAAATTACAAGCCGTGTCCTGAAATTAATTCTACCCTGTCAACGCAACAGAATAAAATGTAAACTCCTGCACTATTCATTTACGAGTTAAGTGAATCCAGACAAATTTATTGAACTTTTCTGAGCCTCAGTCTCCACATCCATAAAGTGGAGCTAATTCCTTGCAGGACTGCATGGAGAACAGAGAAGATACTTGTAAAGCACCATTCCTGGCACATACTTGTGCAGAACTGTAAGTTTTCTCTCTATAATGGCAAATTTTTTCCTTTGAGAAATAGTATCATGGTAATGGACATGTAAACTCTATGAATTGGAAGCAAATTATTAATATATAAATGAAATTATAGGTTTTATATAGTTTTGTGCTAAATCTTAATGATGGGAAGAAGAATTATTGAAATGCCTTTCACAGCTATTCAAGTAACAGAAAATTTCCCCCAAATAAAACACTTAGGACTATTTGTTTCCAGAAAAATCTGATTTTCCAGAATGGCTCCAAACATAACCCATTTCGTAAATATTTTAATATTATTTTGTCATAAAAATCTTCGAGCGAAACCCACATGCTACTTTCTTCCTGTGGCTTCACACTCCTCCTGACACAAAATTGGGTGTCTCAGGGTACCCTGTTTGAGAAGTCGATCTCTAGTACAAATCCTCCATTTTACTGTGGAGGAAACTGTCTTACTGAAGGTCATGTAAAATTTGTGGGGAAGTTCTTAGAGAAAAGAAATATTTCCAGACATAAACTGGGTTAATTAATTCATTCCAACCCCTCACCCACTCCTCGTTCTGTGAAAAAGCTATGAATATTGTCCATTATATCATGAAGTCTTTAGGAAGACCAACTGGGGAAATTTTCTTAGATTCCAGTAGAAGAAAAAGCTGTTCTGAGCAGAACACTGGTTTGTTTTCAATTTTTCAGGCATTTGAATCTTAAGAGTTACTCATGGGTCCTTCTTCAACAAATAGTGGGATCTGAGGGCAATCGTTTGTTGGACTTATGACACCTGTAGCATCACCTTAATTTGCCTACCCTGACTTTTTTACCCTCTCTTCTTTATTTTGTCTACCATATGTATTTTTGAAAGCTGTTCAAATCCACTTTTGCAATGAGGCAGGGTGTAAATAAGTATGTGAAATTAATAAATGTATTGTTTCCCAAAGGATGTTCCAATCTAATATCAAGTTCCATGTCACGTTCTGCTTCTCTCAACTCTCACGCATAAACCGAGGCGAAAAATAACTTTCTCACCCCGACTCCTCCACCAACAAATGAGAATTCTGTTTCTTAAAAACAAATCCTTTCCAAAGATAAACCAGTTGCCCACACCCAGGGACACTAGTACACGGGCCTAAAGCTACTGGGAGACTACCAGGGCAACAGTCTAGTAACAGAGCTCTGGTTCTTGCTCTGCCACCAGCAGTGTGAGACCACCCGTTGCCACTTAGCTTTTTGGCCTCAGCATCCTCACCGGTATACTGAAGCTGCTATTAACACCACGTGTGAAAGTCGTTACAAGGATAAAATGAGACACTACATTTGAAAGCATCATGTAAACTGCCAACCATCAACTCCAGCCTGGATGTCTGCAGTAGTATCCCAGCTGACTTTGACCCATCCACTCTTGCCTGCTGCAATCAATCTGGCTCTCAAGACAGGCAAAGTGACCTTTTAAAAACACACAATTTTATGTCACCCTCCTGCTTAAACCTCTACACTCCCTTCCACTGCCCTTAGAATAAAATCAGTATCCCTAGTAAGGGGTATAAGGAAAACTTTGGCTCCTCCTCCAGCCTCATCTTGTGTCACTTCCCCCTTAACACTTGCTGTTCCCAGTGCTTTAAACCCTCACCAATGCTCCTACCTAGCCAGCTTTTCTCATCCTTACACTTCACTCCTCAGAGGTCATCCCTGGAGCCTCTCAAAACATTCCTGAAACATCATATAATCCCTCACAGCACTTCTCATAACACTGGCTTGAACCTCATGAAATTGCTGTTTGGGGGGACAAAAATGGTAGAATATTGGCAACTTGATATGGTTTAATCTTACAGTAGTTGGTATAATAGCAGTCTTCTCCAGGCAATTGTAAACTTGCCCAGGGCAGAATCTAGATCTGACTCATTACTATAATCCCAGTGTCCCACACACAATCCTAGCACAGAGTAGGTGCTTCATAGTTTAATTAGTGTGAGGGATTGTTACTACTTTTTTAATGCTAAGCACATAATTTATATATTGTCATTGGTAGTATCATGTTTTTATGCAAATGCCACTTCTGTGTTGCATAGGAATAAAATGAAGAAATAGAACACAAAAAATCACTTTTTTAAGATTTTCATTTCTGGCATTTCTGGAAAGAAAGAATGAATTCTAGTAAGTATAATACATATCATTGGGGATAGAATTTAGCCCACTGGTATGGTATCATTTATGGATTTTTTCTTTTTTAATTCAAATGTTTCTCACCAAAGGGCAGAAGGAAAACAACTCTCAAAGGAAACCAGATGATTTGGATTTATCTTTTTTTACAGCTTCTGCCATGTGACAGCAAAACAATTAGGGGGGAAAACTAGCATATAAAAGAGTGCTAGACTTGAAACCGAGGAATTTAAAAATACACTTCCCCATGATGTTCAAAAAGAATGCATCTAAAACATTCCCAGATCGCCTTACCCAACTATGCCTTATTGTGTCCCTCCTGAATTGAACAGAGGAAAGACCAAGTCTAAACAAGTTGGGATAATGTACAGGGTAGGGGAGGCTTGTTCACAAAGCATGTAACTTAATAATATTAATAACAGCTAATATTCACAGAGTACTTATTATGCACCAGGCACCGTGCTAAGCATTTCATGTACACTGTCTTATTTAATCATTACTACAACCCCACAAAGCAAATTCTATAGTTATACTCATCCTGGAGATGAGGGAACTAAACAGAGGGAGGCTGGCCATTTGCTCAGGTCCTTTAACTGTAAATGATGAAGCTGGGATTCAAACCCAGGAGGTCTGAGACCAGAACCTGTGCTCTTAATTATTCTGCTCTATGGAAGAATCCGATTGCTTCTACACCCCAGTCTGGAAGAGTGGAAAACTGAAGTTTGTATTATAACAAAAGTGACAAATTACTCTATATGTATTTATATTGCAGCTTCAGAGTCATTTATGAGAAGTCAAAACTGTGAATGGCAAACCCATGGATTTTCAAGGCCCAACATCTAAGAATTTTTTGAAGCATCTCAATATTCAACTTTAAACAGTAAAAGATATTCTCAACTTGGGTTAGAAATAAAGACAGGAGTTTAACTTTTTGGATGAAAAGTAGAGAATGTTAGATACTCATAAATATCATGAGCTCAGAAATACCTCGTTACCCAATTTGTTCCCTAGATTCTTGAAAAGCTAGCACATTTGGGGAAGTTTTTGAGAAATCAGAGACCCCATGAAAGGAGTAAACAGAGCCTGCAATTTCACTTTCTACGGTTGTCAGTAATCTCTAATCAGATTGTTCTTTCTTGCTAACATTTAATAAAATAATCTACCTGTTTTAGTAGCAAAGAAAACAAACACACTAACATTCACATCACAGAAATTATTTTTAAAATTAACACAATTACTAATTCTTTACGTATGATTCACAGGCGGTGGTTATTGATATATCACTACCCAACCCCCTCCATCTTTGTGCATTGACATTTGACCCTTTTTATAATGTGCACCTTGTACCAGTGAAACCTAAGGCACCAGCTAGTTACTCATTAAACTTGGGTGCCAAGGGCTGACTTGTACAAATTATGCTGTTAACTGCCCGGCCTGGCCTGTGTGCAGAAGTGGAAAAAGCAATCATCATAGCTGTGAAATTCTGTCATATCGGCAGAACTGAACTACAAATTGCAGCAATTCGTGCCTGACCTCTGATCTGTGAAGTTAGTCTAAACCTTTGAACCTCAGCTTGGAATTGAGAAACAGCATTTGCTTGTACCACAGAAGATGGCTGCTGTGAATAGTTAACTCCGTGACTGGTGCTCGATCCACATCCACCTCCCCCAAAGAGTCACCCACAGCAAGAGACTTACGAGGGAGATCTCGAGAGTAAACGTCTCATAAAGTGGCATTATGAACAAATCGAATGTAAGTAGAAAATTTCAGGATGCAAGTCTTTTAAAGGAGCATATAAAAATAAGTTTTGAAAAGGGGAGAATCTGAGATAACTGAAATCACTGGGCATTTATACCTAGTGATAATGTGCACTAAAAAACTTCTCTTTACAGGTTAAACAAAAATAGAGTCTCAACTAAACACTAAAATTAACTCTGCTCAATATTCTGCACCAACCTAAATGAGAAAAGAATTTGAAAAAGAACAGATACATGTATAACTGAATCATTTTGCTGTACACCTGAAACTAACACAACGTTGTTAATCAACTATAGTCCAATATAAAATAAAAATTAAAAAAAATTCTTACCAGATGGTACCATCTCTCATATTATATTTTTAAACAAATGTATTATCTAATTTCTGTTAGAAATTTACAGCTTTTAAATTTACAGCTTTTAAAGCCCATATTAAGCCATTTCTGGGAAAAAGCAATCATGGGAAACAAGTTAAACTTTTCTTTGAACTCAAACTTACCTTCTGATACTAAACATTAGATGTAGGCTAATGAATAAGTATAATAATATATTTTTTTAATGTATACATTTTGTCGCAACATTGATTCATCATACTTTATTCATAATGAAGAGGGTTTTTCTTTTCAGGATTAGCTTCAAATGCTATCCAAATCGCTCCATTTCCAGGTAGAAAGAAGCGAATAAAGATGCTTTATCTCTGGTTTCTTTGAGTTAATATTAGAACAAATCTAAACAGCACATAAAATATAACT
Organism: Balaenoptera musculus; assembly: GCF_009873245.2. NCBI lineage: Eukaryota > Metazoa > Chordata > Mammalia > Artiodactyla > Balaenopteridae > Balaenoptera > Balaenoptera musculus. The sequence continues at coordinate 75,429,691 of NC_045789.1, read as the reverse complement.
AAACTATTCGTTCTAATAAAAGTGAAACTAATTTATATAGTCTTTAAAGTATATAAACCTACACTTAACTAATTCCATTTTATAAACTTTACTATTGGTTTGAAAAAAATGATTGATACAAGAGAGTCTTCTTATACCAGCACTTTACTCAGAGGAAAAGTCATTATCACTAACTTCTGTGCAGTAACTCTCAAGAGCTAATTCCATTAATTTCTCATTTTTCCTTACCACATCACTTAAAATTTCTTCAACGACTGACTCTGAAATGACTTTGGAAAATAAATGTGGACATTATTGATAAATTCCTGCTTTTTGTCCCATAATTAAAATAGCAGCAATCTATGAAAACATGACTTTTTTTTTCCACCTAGTTTTTTCAAGTTTGTTAAAGTGAAGAGATGCTAGACAAACTAATTTTTTTAAAAAATGTTCTTAGCTTAGGAATTTCGGTTTTGCTGCTGGTAAGACAAACTGTGCAGCATTTGAAATTCTCACAAACTTCCTTTTTTTTTCTTTTTTTTTTTTTTTTGCCTTCGGTTAAAAACAAAACAGATCATTTGTTTATTCTACATGATCTAAATTACTTTAACCAACTCCTCTCTTCCAATTACAACAAATAAGGTGTCCCCTACCTTTCCAGGGTTGAAATCTGGATGCAACAGGCTAATGGTAACAAAAGCTTTCCTTAAGCAAACTTCGTTCCTGATCCAGGAACTGCGTAACTCTGTTATACATGGCACACCTCTCCTCATTGGTCAATGAGCTTTGGCCACTTAAATGCCTTGGGAGTCATTTGCTAAGGGCACCTGAAATGAACTTGAGTGGGTGGTACCGAACGAAGGGAGGTGTTAAAATTGCCAGATACAAAACGCTCAACAGCAGCCTGAAAATTTAATAGCAAACCTACTGTAACAAATGGATCTGGGGAAGACCCAAGAAGACAAAAGCTCTGACATTTCATAGAGAAGGAAATTTAACTGAAATATTTTATTCATACACCACTACTGACTAAAAGGAAACAAATGATTTTTTAAATGCACCTTCCTAGAAACAAGATGGACGTCCATTACATTGTTCTGCTTGCTGCAGACAAAAACAGTAATTCTTACTTCACTTGAGTTGTTGAGTTCTAAACACTTTATGTATGAACACACATATAAAGTGCTTAGAAAATTTCCTGGTATATAGAAAGTACTCAAAAAATACTACTATGATTTCTTAGAAATGTTCTATTTTTAGCAAATATTGTTTTTTTTTCTTTTCATTGTATCTGGGGTAGGTAACTTGGAGTGAGTGCCCTTCATCCTTTCTACTAATCACTACCAATAATTGGGTTTATGATAAGCCTGGCAGAAAAAAGATAGAGGCAAAAATTACACAAGAACTAAACCCTCATTTATTTTACTTTATCCATTTGGAACTGGAAATGGATTTATTGGTAAGAGGCAGAGAAAAATAGAAGGGACAGAGAAAGAAAAAGGAGCGGTAAAACATGATTCATGGATAATAAAAACAGTCCGTACATAACAATGGATCAAGAGGACCTGAAGCACTTAAGCAGAGTAAATACACTCCTCTTCAAGCAGTGAAGAGATGGAGCCCACTCTGGGGGTTGAGTCTGTCAGTTTAGGCAGCTGGGAGGTAAGGGGAGAAGGGGCCAGAAGATGCACTGGAGGACGGTTCCTGAAAGCTAACCTGTGACATCTGGGACCACCTGAACCAGGATTAACATGAGCTCCACAGCATACAAAGAGAGGAACAGATCTGAAACTCTTCCTAAAACAAACATTTCAAACTTGTGACCTCAAGTTTTCCCTTAGCTGTTATTCTGTAATTGTGAACCTTATTAAATCCCATGAACTTTAGCAATTTGAAGTAGCCAGGATGGGAAGTAAAAAGGCCAGAGTGACAAGAAAGTTTTAAATCTGTTTATCTACCTATATTTTTTAAGAGAAACAGTTTTATTACTCCCAAATGAAATAATCTAAAGCTATCAGTAGTGACAAGAAAATTATCAGCAGGTTACTTAGTAAAGGGTCAAAATCCAGAACAAGTCTAAGATTATAATCATGTTAAATATCGTATAAAACTAAATTGCTAGGTTCTGATGAAAGGAAAATGGAAGCAATTTTTCAACGATACTAAGGCAGCGTTTCCAAAAAACTACTGACTTCAGACTAAATTCCTTTTGACTACAAAAGGAACCCAGAAAATCTGCCTTGTATATAAGAGTAATTCAGTATATTATATAAGAATTTTTATAAATTCTGGATGTGTGACATGCTTTAAGCATTAGGAAGAATATTTTTGGTTTGGAGGTTTGGTGTATGAATGGGTGTCGGTCAAGTGGGTGAGCACTTGTGACAGAGAAAGAGAGAGAGAGAGAGAGAGAGTGTGTGTGTGTATGTGTGAATTCTTATACCAAATATTACCAAGAATGCAAAAACATAGGAAACAAACAAACTCAGGATGACAAATTTTAAGAGTAAGGTGGTAAGGACAGCGCAGCTTTTCACTGAATATCTAAAAGCAATAATTACAACTACCGCCTGCCCTAAACAAAAAATGAGCAACTTCTCCCTACTTTTGCTTTGAACAGAGTTAATTTAAAAAATACATATATGGCACACAGATATCTACGGTCTTGGCAAAAACAATGCACACAAGTTATTATAAATGCACACAATATAGACAAGTACATGAAAAAAGTAAAAGTCATCCCTTCTACTGGTAGTGACACTGACTCCTATTACATAGCCCTCGATGTAGGGAGATGTATCAGTATAAAAACTGTGTGTCAGTGGCATCAGAGTAGACACATGTTACATTTGGTGCCTTAACTTCTGATGGCTCTGGCGTGCCTTGGTCATCCCTGGAAGAGCATCCTTTGTTTTAACAAGGCAACTTTGTTTTTAGAGTGGACTGACAGCAGGTAAATCTGAGATTTGAGACAGTAGAGAAAAGAAAAAAAGAAAAAAAAAATACAGGCGCAAAATAGAAGCTTGAGACAAGATGAGCTCTAAGGTAGATCTGGAAAAAGGAATAAGAAACAAGATTCAGACAGGCCTGGGAGAAGAGAAACTGGAGCAGGAGTGAAGACCTGGTAATAAGCCAGGAAATTGTTATGTGGGCTATTTTAAATATAGGTAATATCCATTAAAGTCCCATTTACATCCTACTAGGAGAACATTCTTTTTTATTTTCACTTACCTAAAGGCTTAAAGATATAACTGATGTAAAGATCAAGTGAAAGTGTGTTTGCTCTTTATTTAATAGCAGTATATAGTTTTCCAGAAGTAAATTTTACACTATGTATTTAGAATTTCAAAACCTTTGCTGAAATTGGGCATTGTATTAATGCATGACTAAAGTATAAGAGGAAGAAACTGCACACACACACAAACACACACACACACTGAGGTACCAGTCTTCATCTGAAAAAGTGTCGATTACTGGCACTGATGCCATATATCTGTATTGACGGTGTCAGCAACAATAGTTGGTCATGACACTAACTAACCAACATTGGAAACGTGAGTTCAAAGAGCTGAAGGCATGCAGGTATACATACGAGAGTCCTCCTAAAGAATGTATGTGATAAACACAGAACCCACCAGAAGGATGGCAATATCATAAAAGGATTAATACCTCCAAGACAGCTTTTGGTTTCCACATACACGCAACATATACATGCCTTGGCCTCAGCTGCATGAGTTGTTAACATCCCTTTACCTGCCCTCTTCCACCACTATTTTAGACCGAAAAGTCTTTTTCTACTTTTATGTATTCTCTTTCGGTTAATTTGTTAAATATCCCATTAACGATATCAACAGGAAGAATTAAATAATGGACATTGCCATATCTGGGCTGATGAGTTTATCTTATCTGGACATCAGAAAAGGATCTGAGGGCTTTCATTTAAAAATTTTAAATGGTATCTTCTCAACTGGTACAATTGCTTTAAAGAGTAAAATTATAATAACTAATATTTGTGTATTTCATTCACTCAATCAATATTATCAAGTACCTTCTAAGTAGCAGGCACTGTCCTAGGTACTGGGGCTATAACAGTAAGCAAAACAGACAAAAATCCCTGCCCTCATGAATCCTATAGTCTCATCGGGGGAGACAGACATTGAATGAGTAGATCAGTAAAATATATAGTATGTTAGATTATGAAAGAGCTAAAGAGAAGAAACAGCAGGGAAGGAAAATGTGTGTGTGTGGCCAGAGTGGCGGGGGACCATCCTGCATGGTCCCTGTCTTACAAGGGAAAGTATATTTATTATTACTTATTATAAAAATTAAGCTTGGAATCCATTACATGTCTAGTGGGATACACTCTTAAAGCATATACCTACCCTCATTTAAATCATATGTCAAATACTTCCTGCTTACATAGCATAGCTATTTAATGTGGACATAGGCAAGGCAACAAACATCTTAAATACAGTAGTAAGAGCCAGGTACATGGTATTACGGAAAGGAACCCAAGAGAGAATGAAGTGCTTTGGGATGATTGTTTTGAAGTAAAACGAATTTTCCCCTCTTTTCTCAGGTTATCAGGAACTTCAGAGGGTTTAAATTGGCCAGGCTGGGCTGCAGTGGGATCTCCTCTCACCCTTACCCTAGCTCACTCCCTTCACCCCTATTTAATCACAGTCTTTAGGTTCACCCTTATTGGGGATATGCGGGACTGAGTCCCTACTTCTTGGAAATGTTCATCATGACAGGGAACACTGACTCAGAGAGAGGAAGAAGAGAGAGGTGGGCGTGGATTGGGTCCACTAACTTTTTTTTTCAGAATCTACGGTCCCAGCATCAGCACTGCATGAGTTAATCCAGAAGATTTACAATATTTTATGTTAATTATGCCTACTACAGAGCTTGTCTCTAACTTCTCAAAGTGACAGAGAGATTTACCCAATAAATTAAAGTATAACCCTATGCCATATCCAACCAACTCCTTCCTTCCCAAGCTTTACTCAAGCCAGGGATACTTTTTTTTTACTTTAAAATTTATATTTCTCACAAAAGCAGTCCTTCTAGTGTTCTCCACCTTCCTGTGTCACAGGCAGACATGAGGAGACCACAGACTTCAAGCACCCATGTTTATTACATACAACACTGACAAGGGTACATTTGGGGAAGCAGCCAATGAAGAGGCACAAAGCAGAATCATCACCTAAATTTCCTAACTTTTACTTAAACTCATCACCTCCATCTATAATAAAATCACTGTAGCTAACTTCTCTCTATAGCCCTTGTCAGACACAAGACACTGTTACTAAATGCTTCACACATGCATCCCTCATAAATACATCTTGCAGTATGTACTAGTAATGTCTCCATTTTACAGATGAGTAAACTAAGGCAAAAGAAATAGAGTAACTTGATCAAGACAAACAGCTAGCAAATAGTGGATGAGGATTTGAACCCAGGCACTCTGGCTCTGAGAGATCACATTTTACCACATCTAGATAAGTAATCTTCCTTCCTTCCTCCCTCTCCTTTCTTTCCTCTTAATCACCTACCTCTCTAGCTACCTACCCACCCTTCACCTTGCTGCTCTGAGCCTGCCGGTGACAGGTATTTCTGTACTTACAGAAAACCTTTGGAACATCTGGGGGCGGGGATGGGGGCCTCGCCTTGCGGCTGTGCAGGATCTCAGTTCCCCGACCAGGGGTGGAACCCGCGCCCTTGGCAGTGGAAGCGCGGAGTCCTAACCACTGGACCGCCAGGGAACTCCGTTTGGAATAAGATGGTAAATTTGGAGTCAGGGAGGAAAACCTTTAATGCTTGGTGAGTAAAATGATAATTTATAAAAGTCACAGAATCTAATTTAAATCTAAAGACAATTCTCTCCCTAAACTCTTCCTCTATCTTAGGCAGCATTCTTCATTAATTCTTAGAAACCTGTTAGATTTTAAAGTGATTCCTTTCTGCCCCTCTACCATAGCAAACTGTAGTGTCTCATAATTACCAGCCTTTACCCTTATATATCCTGTTGTAGTTTTAACAGACTCTTTTTTAATTAATTAATTAATTAATTAATTAATTAATTAATTAAGGCTGTGTTGGGTCTTCGTTTCTGTGCGAGGGCTTTCTCTAGTTGTGGCAAGTGGGGGCCACTCTTCATCGCGGTGCGCGGGCCTCTCATTATCGCGGCCTCTCGTTGCGGAGCACAGGCTCCAGACGCGCAGGCTCAGTAATTGTGGCTCACGGACCTAGTTGCTCCGCGGCATGTGGGATCCTCCCAGACCAGGGCTCGAACCCGTGTCCCCTGCATTGGTAGGCAGATTCTCAACCACTGCGCCACCAGGGAAGCCCCAGACTCTTTATTTTTAAAAGAGGAAGTTCAGAATAAATATCGAATGCAAGTGGAGAGGAGATATCTATTACAAAGTCATAAATAATGTGTAAAATCCAAGCCCTGTGTTCCACATTTGCTAGAGAAAAGTCATAATGTAAAAGGTAGACTGCCCCCCGCCCCCAATGAGCAATCAGGTTAATGGAGAGCTCAGGAAGTGTGTGATCTTGCAAAGTATTATGTAAGTTTTGCTCTTTAATAATTAAATGGTGTTTTACTAATTTCCTCTAAATTACCACAGAAATCCCCTACCATTCTGGATTTACCAAGTACTGTGCTTTTCCATCCTAATGTGTTTATTTTCAATAATATTCTGGGACGTATTCAAGCTCAGGGGGAGAAAGCAGTCAAAGACCTGGACCCTGATGTGGACTCTATTAACGAGGAGCTAATAATCTTTTTGGAGAGATAATTAAATGTCAAACAATTAAAGCATATAAAATACCGGGTGAAACGCAGCATCACCTGCTGTGCAGGCACTAAGTGCTATAGAGTCAGGTAGGGAGTGTTATCAAATTGACCAAAGTCCACGGGGAAAAGCTTCCTGCCAGAGATGCCAGTAGGCTGCATTCTGATTTACAGTCGTATTAGGTTACTAACACGGCAATCAAAAACCTCACAACTTTAAAACATGCACTTCTCTGAATCTCTTTACTTTGTGATTAAAAAAAAAAACAAAACTTCTTTCCGGAAGAATTTTTTTTATTTCAAGAATTGGGCATTATCAACATTGGCATTAACCTTAAACGTAATATATTTTATAAATATAATACCTTAACCAAGAAATTGAATATTGTCTGGGGCTTGAATGGCTGTCAAGGTACTAAATAAGTTATGTTGTCTTTAACAGACTGTGAACATTTTTTTTTCTTAAAGAAGCTCTTACTTTGAAAACATAGAAGTAGATATTCTAAAGAAAAAAATTTTTTTAATATGGAAATAATAGAAACTGTACAAAAAAGAATCTAGCAGATTAAAACTTTAGCTGCTGTGGATCTATAAACACTGGTTAAGTCATTAATTAGAAACATGAGGACATCTTTAAAAGATCAACTGCAAGGCTGATTAATTTAGATAGAATGCTAAAATTAGCAAAGAGTGTATGTTCAAGAAAAAGGACAACACAAAATAGTACTGAAGCAAACAGTTTAGACATAATGAACTTAATTTTCTATGAGCAAATGGTAACTTCTCAAGACACTCAATTTTGAATTGGTTATATGAGTCATTTGATCATTCAACAAATGGTTACTGGTCATCAACTGTCTTTGTTCTAGACCCTGAAGATAAAGTGGTGACCAAGACAGACGAGATCCTTCCTGTTATACTGGGGAAACATAATGAACAAGCAAATATATATGTTTTGGGGAGGGGGCATAGTGACAAATGCTATGAGGAAGAATAAAGCAGAGTTAGGAGGAAAAAATGGAGGCTGTCCTTTTTCTCTCAAGGAAAGATTGCAGTGGGGGAGGAAGCTTGGGGTATCTGAAGAATAGCAAGAAAAGAAGAGTGATGCTGAAGTAGGGTGAGCAGAGCAAACAGGGGTCAGATGAGGGGCTTATAGGCAAGGACTTTGATTCTGTTGGGCTTAATGGAGGATTCTGAGCAGAGAAATGATGAGATCTGATTTTCTTTTTCTTAAGATCACTCCGGTGTAGAAAAGAGATCCCAGGCATGCAAAGGAGGAGAGGTGGGCTGGAGGCTGTTCCGGTCACCCAGGGATGGGATGATGGTGGCTTACACGAGCCTGGTAACCCTGGGGTCGTGAGAAGGGAAGGTGACTTTGAGTAGTATCATAAAGGCAGAGTGGACAGAGCTGGCTAATGGATGACCTGCGGGATGGCAGTGTCCAGGATGACTCACATTTCAGCCTGAGCAACTGGGAGAAGGGTGGTGCCATAATACAGCGTCAGTAATATGGGGCAAAACGTTTTTCATGGCACGGCATTCGGTCATAAGCAGTAAAAGCACAAATATATAGTGTGAGTGCTGTTAACCATCAGGCAGCATTTTGGAATATTATTTTTAAAAATCTAGGGGCTTCCCTGGTGGCGCAGTGGTTGAGAGTCTGCCTGCCAATGCAGGGGACATGGGTGCGAGCCCTGGTCTGGGAAGATCCCACATGCCGCGGAGCAACTGGGCCCGTGAGCCACAATTACTGAGCCTGCACGTCTGGAGCCTGTGCTCTGCAACAAGAGAGGCCGTGACAGTGAGAGGCCCTTGCACCGCGATGAAGAGTGGCCCCCGCTTGCCACAACTAGAGAAAGCCCTCGCACAGAAATGAAGACCCAACACAGCCATAAATAAATAAATAAATTACTAAAAAAAAAAAAATTTAAAAATCTAGGTTTGAGCCAACCAACACCCTCAGTCCTTAACTTCATTGCTAAATGTATTGTGCATAAACTCTGCAGTCCTCTCCATTTCTAGTTTTCTCTGGGAGTTTTATGGTTCTTTAATTCAAAAGAATGTACACACTATGGAAAACAGACTTCAGGGCCAAGAAACAAAAAATATACAAAATATAGTCTCAGCAACCTCCGTTATTAAAAGCAATAAACTACACATTTAAGAGACACACTGGGTGGGTGGGAGAGAGGGTATACAAAAGATCCATACCCTTGGAAACTGCCAGATTTGAGGGAAATACGGACTTGCATAAACAAGAGCCTGCCTGGAAAGCTTGAGAAGCTCCCGAGGCCTGGTGGAGGTGGAGGTGGAGGTGGAGGGCCATGGTGAGTGGGCGCCTCCCTCATTTACTGTCTGGCCTTCATCTCCACCCAGCCCTTTGAGTTTCCTGCTCTTTGTCTATTCCATACTCTTTCCATGTTGGGCTTCATGATCCCATACTTACTTAGTTCCCCTCATGACTATGGCCTGCTTTGGAAGATCTACATCACTTGGCCTTTACTTTCTATTCTTCCACTTGAAATAATATTCTACAATCTCCTTAGATGTCCTGTATGCTAATAATATTAAATATGCCAATTAATGTACTTATCATATATGCATAGCACATGTATTTTAATCTCTCACTTCTAGGAATTACAAATGACTCTCAAACCCAACAAAATGTTCAGCCTCATTGGTAAGCAAATAAATGTAAATAAAGGCAAGAAATATATTTAAAATATCACTTTTAACCAATAAAATTAGCAAATATTTTTAATGAATAGTGCTAAAATGTCACGCTTCAGTAAGACAAATATAAACTGATCAAAACTTTCCTTAAAAAAAACAAAAACTATAATATATATGAAGAGCCTTGAAAATGTTCATTCTCTTCACTTGGCAATTATATCATTAAGATCTATCCTAAAGAAATAATAAAAATGAAGTTTTCATACAAAGATGCTTATCTCAGAATTCTTTATAATAAATTTAGAAATTATCCAAATGCTTCACCTTGAGAAAATGGTTAAATAAATGGTGGTACAGAAGCCACTAAAAATTATATTATTTGTTCAGTCACTAAAAATTACATTTATGAAGAATTTTAATGTCATGAATGAAGGTTTATGACATGTGAGATTAACAAAATAGTACAGAAAATGTATGTATAGTGTGAGCTCAACTGATACTATAGCAATAAAAACTAGAAAAATATTACAAAATATTGAATGCAGTTGTCTCTGGATAGTAAGAATATTGAATATGGGTGATTTAAGTTTTTCTCTTTATGTTCTTCTATTTTAACATTATACATGTTTATCTTCAGCATAACTTTGGTTATCAGAAAAATTAAAACGACTTGATAAAATAATCTCTTGTTTTAGCTCCCTTCTCTCCTTTTCAGCCCATCATTAAGTTCTTACTGCCAATTATTTTCCTTTCCTTTCTTACCAATTTAGCTCAACACTAACTGTGCACAACCTCTTTGCTTCCCTCCTTGTTAGCCACTTTCCCTGCTAACCATCCTGAAAGCAGTAGGAAGAACCATCTACCCTAAGTGTGGCTGGGATCACATTACTCCCATGAAGGGAATTTGATGTGATCCTGGTCATCCATAACATTACAAGCTTTTTGATCATGAACTGCAAATCTCTGTTTAACTTGTGACTACAAACCACTGCATAATTTTCCTTTGTTCTTCTCAACCTCGACAGACACACAACCACATACAAAATCCCCAACTACCTTTCTACTTCCTATGTCTGAACAGATCCTTGTTTTCTTTTACAATTCTCCTCCAGGATCATCTTCCTCAGAAAGGCTTCTAATCCACGTATCTGCCTTTCTCCAAATGACTTTACTGCCACATTGCTTCAGCATTTCTACTTTTTTAATACAGTTGACAATTGTGTGTTTGTCATTTGCAATCAGACTTGCAAATCGATGAGAATTCCTGTTTCATCACAGCACGGCATAAACTATAATTCCATATTTGAAAATTAAAACTTATACACAAAGTTTAAGACTTTCTCTTGGTTTTGTTGTTGTTGTTCACTTACATAGTTGTCATATTTGCATGACAAGCTGATAGCACCTTACGAAATATATCATATCCAAGCCATTTGCTTTCAACCTCTCTCCCTGCCAAGGACATACACAGAAAATGTATGTATAGTGTGATCTCAACTGAGACTACAGAAATTCACTAACTTGGGTGCTTAACAATTGCTCTTGATAAGAATTCCAAACTATTGGTAAAATATTTTTGACTTACAATATGGAGCCATAAATCATAATAAGAAAACTCAGGGACTTCCCTGGTGGTCCAGTGGTAAAGAATCTGCCTTACAATGAAGGGGACGCAGGCTCGATCCCTGGTCAGGGAACTAAGATCCCACATGCCACGGGACAACTAAGCCCCCGTGCCACAACTACTGAGCTTGTGCGCCTCAACTAGAGAGCCTGCATGCTGCAAACTACAGAGCCCAGGTGCCCTGGAGCCCACACGCCACAACTAGAGAAGAGAAAACCCACACGCAACAACTAGAGAGAAGCCCGTGCACTGCAACGAGAGATCCCATGTGCCTCAAGGAAGATCCTGCGTGCCGCAACAAAGACCCAACGCGGCCAAAACTAAATAAAATAAATAAATAATAATTTTAAAAAAGGAATAGTAAGAGTATACATGTAAGAGTATACATGTATAGTAAGAGTATACATGTATGTGCCTCTGCTGTTCTCCTACCATATTTGTTTCAGGTTTCCAATTTGAAATCCATTTGTGTCCTTGACACGTCAGTGCTTTGAGAAGCACCTCATTTCTCCAGCTTTGTTTTACAGAAAAGGAAACCAAAAAAATGGCAATGGAGCAACTTATTAACACAGTATGTTTTTAGAAATGCCAAAACTGAAATTATCAGTCCCAGAGTTAGTTCCAAGAGAAACTATGAAAACATTTATATGAAAATCACTTTGATCTGAAGTGTTAATGAAAATGTTAGTGTCGATCATGACTCCTTATAATTACTCAAATGGACAATTTTTTAAATTGGAAAAAACACATTACTGTGAAAACATACTTTTATGACGAGGAACTCGACACATCCCTCAAGCACGTGGAACTCGACACATCCCTCAAGCAATTACAAGCACGTGATTAACAATAACTGCTTAATAAATTTCTTTTGAGTGATTGTCACTAAAACTACAAAATAGTAATAATAATAATTAATTGAAGAAATAGAATACCATTAATGGTACTTAGTTCTCTTTCAGAAATGAAGAATTTAAAAATTATGATATAAGAAATCTCCATTTTAGATTCTTTATATGCACATACCTATGTGCCAAAAGACATATCAGTTAATAGTTGAACTTAGGTTGGAGAATTAAATAACTAAACACAGTAGCTAAGATTTGAAACTGAGAATTTATCTAAATTTCAAATCAAACTAAAAACTGGTCCCAATCATTACTTTTCTTTCTATCAAGAATTAAATGGAATTTAGAAATATTTATTAAAACAAAATCAAAGACAAACTACAAACGGGATGGGCTACAACACATATAATGAAAAGTCAATTTCCTTACTGTGCAAGAGCTCTTACGAACCAATAAAGAAAATGTAACCCAATAAATACGAGCAAAGACATGAACAGGCAATGTACAGAAAAATTCTATGGCCAATAAACATAAAAATATGTTCCACTCTATTCAAATTGAATTTTGTTCAGTTAAATAAATGTAAACCTAAACAAAAAAAGTCCTATCAAATCAACAAAAATTTTAAAATTTTATAACACCCACTGGTGGTGAATGTTGGGGAAAACAGGGACTCACATATACTCTAGTGGGAATATAAACTGGTATAAGGACATGACAAAGAGTTGTAAGATGCCTGAGGACACAGAGCAAATTCTTTCATGTCCATATTCTTTGTGCTGCCTAACTTACTGGCTTATTCCTACACAGTAGATCCTCAATTCAAAATCTGTTAAATGACAAAAATATAATAATTTTCTCCTTTGCATAAGAGAACAATCTAGCTTCTGTTCTATCAAAATGAAGAAATGTTTATATTTTCAGTAGTAAGGATAATTACTAATTTGTATAGTGCTGTATAATTTATAAAATTCATTCTTGTCCATACTTTACCTCAGATTGTGGAGTAATTAAATTTTTCATCAACTTTTAGAAATGGACTACATGTAAGGAGTACTTTTGACAATGTTATACCCTGGGATGGGCTACAGATTTAAATGGAAGTTGTAAAATCCTCAGAGGAAATGGGGCGGTGGGGGGGGGGGGGTGAGTGCTGGGTAGAAGGGAAATGGGTTGAGAAACATTGGTTTGTGAATTTAGAAGTTCTGGTAGAACCAATTCCCCATGTGACTATGATTCAACAGAGCACACATGTACCCTTTTTAACTGTAAAGGCACTTACACAGCATTAATGGCTGGTCTCTGGGTGATTTATATGCTATGATCTTGATAATCCACATACATGTTTAATCAATCCTTATCTGTCAGGTGATCCCTGATTGTTACTGTTTTCTATAAGTCACCTCTGGTCCACTCACAGGGATTCAAATTTATTTTGATTATTCACTGGAGTGGAAGTGTCTTAAGATTTCAGTAGCCACCAAAAATTATTCCCAGTGCTCCCCCAGGAGGGAGCAACATAGGATGGTCAAAGTTTATCTATTAGCTCTTTTACACCAGAAGTTTCTTTTAGAACCTGTATTGAAGATTGACAGGTAGAATTGAATGTGACAAAAAAGAAACCAGGGGGCTTCCCTGGTGGCGCAGTGGTTGAGAATCCGCCTGCCAATGCAGGGGACACGGGTTCGAGTCCTGGTCTGGGAGGATCCCACATGCCGCGGAGCAGCTGGGCCCGTGAGCCACAATTACTGAGCTTGCGCATCTGGAGCCTGTGCTCCGCAAAAAGAGAGGCCGCAATAGTGAGAGGCCCGCGCACCGCGATGAAGAGTGGCCCCCACTTGCCACAACTAGAGAAAGCCCTCGCAGAGAAACGAAGACCCAACACAGCCATAAATAAAATAAATAAATAAATAAAAAAAAAAAAAAAAAAAAAAAAGGCAAAAAAAAAAAAAAAAAAAAAGAAACCAGAATGAGTCAGTCTCAGGAACTGAGGTGTTCCTTGTGGTCTCCACTATCTGATGATGTTAGTGATTTCACCTCTACACCATCCATTTCTTTCCTGTGAAAAATCAGTATCTAGATATAATGTGTAATAAATATACACACACACACACTCTACAGTTGCTTCAGTGTGTGCAGCTTAACTTGATGTCTTGGCACTCTTTGAAACGATCTTCTAAAGTGCTAGTGGTCTCTTATTCTGGCTGGCCTAAAATTCTTGGAAAATAGTAGACAGCCAATAACATTTACAGATTGATAACACAGAGCTACAAAATGTACTTAACCTAACAACTTTCAATTATAGATTCTCAGCATATCACAGAAACTTCTATTGGACATTTAAGTGTTTAAGGAGCCCGAGCCTGGAGAGACATCTGTGCTGCTGATCCCAGGCCACTCTAATTGCGTAATTTAGAACTCATGACCCATCAGTTTTCTCAGCACCCCTTATGCCCCATCTTTCACATACTCGTATAATTATTTGTAATCATGGCTACACAAAGAACAAGAGTGGCTTGCCTCCATGTATGAAGAGATAAACAAAACAATTATTAATATAACTATATCTTTGACTAATTCATACTAAATTCAGTCTTCCAAAAAATAAATCTACTTTCAACCCATCCTTGGATAAAATTCATCTAATGATACATATATCTCACAAAGAAAGCTGATTATCCATTTATAGACTAATGAGTTCTTTTCTTCACTTTTTCCCTATGTATAACCTAGTATTCTCGAATTTCTCTGCAGCTACAGGGCAGAAAGCAAGGGGAAAGAAGGGGGATATCCACATCCTTTCTAATGCTTAGTGATGTTTCTAATAAGAAAAGTTTAATGGAGAAAAAAAGAGAGAGAGAGAAAGGGGAGGGAGGATGAATAATTGAGTAATTGAGTACTGGTTGTACTTATTCTACTAACTAGAAGATCTTGGAGAAAATGTCTTTGAAATATTTTATTTCTTCTTCCCACAGGTAAAATGGGAATAATTATTTCCCTATGACAACCTCAGAGATGCTGTGAGGGAGAAAAATATACATTATGCATGAAAATGTTCTGAGTTTTCAGGAAGAGAAGCAATATATTATTAAAATAATGCTCACCTATTGCTTTAATATTAAATACTAATATTTATATTCAAATGGTAAAGACATAAAACTAGTATCTAGCTATAGTTAATAAAATATTTTTATGAAACTATTACTTTGCTTGAAGGTTTTAGGATTATTTTAACTAATACCATTCATAAATAACTAGAGATTGGCTATATTTTCATTTTAAAGGAAGCTAACTGAAGGTTTTCTGATGAGGATTGATCTATACCTTTTTTCTTCTTCTAAAAGTGACGGCCATCCTTTGGCTAAAGGATGAGAATAACATGTATATACTGTTTTTATTCCATTGGGCACATAAACAGCAGCCATTGCCTTGAAGCTGCAATGGGAGAACATGCTACCCCCATGGAGCCTCAGGTACCAGAACCTTAATGTTAGCTCCTCTGGTGCGTTCACAGAGAGCATTTCTATCCCCACTTCAAGAGGAGAACTTTAAGTACTATAAAACTTAAATGAGAATTTTTTAGTGACACTGTTTTCATAATTTATGGTACTCCCATCCTGACCTTGTTTCATATTTGCTTAGGAAAATACATTTCCTGCCTTTGTTCTCATAGTATCATTACAGTATGGACAGATGGATGGATGATCAAATAAGTTAGGATGGCGATCTTTTGGAGAAAAGAAGATTTCTTGTTTGGAAGTACAGGGTAGGCTGCCACACCTCAGTAGGAAATGTGTCTCAGCGCCTGGTAGCAAACACAGGTGAGGTTCATCCTGGTAGCACATGCGGGTGAGGTCATGGATGGGTGGCAAAGAAGTACAAACTAATGGAAACACAACTCCAGGCTCTGAAGCTACTTTACATGGAGTCAGGACAGCATAGGCTCATCCGACCTAACAACAACATCAACAACAACAACAGGATAGCTAACCCTGACTGAGCATTCACCATGTACCAACTCTGGGCTGAGACTTCAGGTGTTAGCTCATTTAATCCTCACAACAACACTAGGAGGTAGTAACTAGCTTTATGCTGATTTTACAAATGTAGAAACTGAGGCTTAGAGAACTTACATAAGTTGCCCAAAGTCTCACAGCTACTAAATGACAGAGACAGAACTCACACCCAGGCAGCCAGACTCCAGAGCCCATGTTTTGACCCCAGAACTACAATGCCACATGGACTCCATCACAGTGAGAAGCCAGTATTTCATCAATTATTCTCTCTATACCCGTCTCATGGATCCAGTTGCCTTGTTATTCTGTCCCCAAAGGAGAAGGTCTGAATGCACTGGCTCAGATTCAGCATTGGTCACTCACAAACTGTCTTGTGAGACAGATAATGCAGACAACAATGAAAATGAAATAAATAACCTAACCTCCCACTTTAAGAAACTAGAAAAAGAGCAAACTAAATCTGAAACAACATAAGGAAGGAATAAATAAGAATAAGGATTTGAATGGAAATAAAGGAAAGGGAGAATAGAAAAATAATAAAGAAAATCAATGAAACTGAAAGTTTGTTCTTTGAAAAGATCAATATTGACAAACCTTTAGCTAGAATGACCAAGAAAATAAGAGAAAACTCCACTTATTAAACTCAGGAATAAAAGAGGGACATCACTACTGACCTCACAGAAATAAAAAAGATATATCTATGACCTAGATGTATCAATGGACAAATTCCTAGAAAGACACTTCTACCAAAACAGACTCAAGAAGAAATAGAAAATCTGAATAGACTTATAATTAGAGTTTGAATTAGTAATAAAATTTTTTTTCCCATGAAGAAAAAAGCCCAGGAACAGATGGCTTTGCTAGTGAATTCTAACACCAAATGTTTAAAGTATGATTATCACCAATCCTTCACAAGCTCTTCCAAAAAATAGAAGAGGACGGAGCACTTCTCAATTCAGTGAGGCCAGTGTTACCCTGCTACAAAATCCTGACAAAGACATCACAAGAAAACTACAAATCAATATCTCTTATGAATACATGCAAAAATCCTCAACAAAACACTAGCGAATTGAACACAACATATAAAGGATTATACACCATGACCAAGTGTGATTTATCCCAGGAATGCAAGGTTTTAACATAAGAAAATCAATCAATGCAATACACTACACCTTATTAATTAAGGACAAAAAACATACAATCATTTTAATGGACACCAAAAAAAATCTGACAAAATGCAACAACCTTTAATGATTAAAACACTCAGCGTACTAGGAACCAAGGGAACTTCTTCAATCTTATAAAAAAGCATCTACAAAAGCCCACAGCTAACATGATACTTCATGGTAAAAGACTGAATGCTTTCCCCCTAAGATCTGTAACAAGACAAGGATGCCCACTCTTTGCCACATCTACTCAACACTGTACTGGAGATTTTAGCCAGGGCAATTAGGCAAGAAAAAGAAATAAAGGGCAATCCTATTGGAAAGGAAGATGTAAAACTACATATATTCACAGCTGACATGATCTTATATGCATAAAATCCTAGAGAATCAACTAAAACACTATTAGAACTACTAAACAAGTCTAACAAGGTTGCAGGATACAAGACCAATATACAAAAATCAATTGTATTTCTACACAGTATCAATGAACAATCCCAAAAATGAAATTAACAAAATAGTTTCATTAAAAATAGCATTAAAAATAACAAAATAATATGAAAACATCAAAATGTTGTTGAAATAAATGAAAAGAGGATCTAAATAAATAGAAAAACATCTCATGTTCATGGATCAAAGATGTAATATTGTTAAAATAGCAGTACTCCTCAAACTGATCTATGTATTCAACACAATCCTTATGAATATCCCAGCTAGCTTCTTTGAAGAAATTGATAAGCTGATCCTAAAATTCATACAAAAATTAAAGGGGCCCAGAAGCCAAAACAGTCTTGAAAAAGAAGACCAAAGTTGGAGGACTCACATTTCCCAATTTCAAAACTTACTATAAAGCTATGGTGATTAAGACAGTGTAGTACTAGCGTAAGGACAGACATATTGATCAATGGAATAGAACTGACCATCCAGAAAACAGGCAAAAAACCTCAAACCATATGTCTACAGTCAATTCATTTTTGACAAGGGTGTTAAGTCCACTCAATGGGAAAAGAATAGTCTTTTTAAGAAATGATGCTAGGGACTTCCCTGGTGGTGCAGTGGTTAGGAATCTGCCTGCCAATGCAGGGGACACGGATTCGATCCCTGGTCTGGGAAGATCCCACATGCCATGAAGCAACTAAGCCCGTGCGCCACAACTACTGAGCCTGCACTCTAGAGCCTGTGCACCGCAACGAAGAGTAGCCCCTGCTCGCCACAACTAAAGAAAGCCCGCGCGCAGCAACAAAGACCCAACACAACCAAACATAAAATAAATAAATAAATAAATATATTTTTTAAAGAAATGCTGTTAGAACAACTATCCAAATGCAAGAGAACGAAGTTGGACCCGTAACTCATACCATATACAAAAATTAAGGGACTTCCCTGGCGGTCCAGTGATTAAGCCTCCGTGCTTCCAAGGCAGGGGGCACAGGTTTGATCCCTGATCGGGGAACTAAGATCCTGCATGCTGTGTGGCGTAGCCAAATAATAATAATAATAATAATAATAATAATAATAATAATAATAATAATAATAATAATAATAATAATAATGGGTCAATCACCCAAATCTAAGAGCTAAAACCGTAAAACTCTTAGAAGAAAAAATAGGTGTAAATCTTCATGACCTTAGATCAGGCAATGGCATTTTAGATATGACACCAAAAGCATAAGCAACAAAAGAAAAAAATCATTAAATTAGACTTAGCCAACTGAAATGTTTTTGTGCCTCAAAGGACGTCATTAAGAAAGTGAAAGGTGGACTTCCCTGGTGGTACAGTGGTTAAGAATCTGCCTGGCAATGCAGGGGACATGGGTTCGAGCCCTGGCTGGGGAAGATCTCACATGCCGCACAGCAACTAAGCCCGTGCGCCGCAACTACTGCAGCCCGCGTGCCCTAGAGCCCTAGAGCCCTAGAGCTCGTGCTCCACAAAAGAGAAGCCACCGCAATGAGAAGCCTGCGCATCACAACGAAGAGTAGCCCCCGCTCACCACAACTAGAGAAAGCCCGTGCACAGCAACAAAGACCCAACACAGCTAAAAAAAAAAAAAAAAAAAAAAAAAAGGAGAAAATATTCGCAAATTAGATGTCTAATAAGGGACTTGTATCTAAAGTATATAAAGAACTCAATAATAAAAAGACAGATAACCCAATTGAAAAGCAGGCGAAAGATCTGAATGGACTTTCTTCAAGGAAGATACGCAAATGGCCAAAAAGCACATGGAAAATGCTCAACATAATTAGCCACCATGGAAATACAAATTAAAATTGTAATGAGATACCACTACACACCCACCAGAATGACTATAACCAAAAGGGCCGATCATAACAAGTGTTGGAAGGATGTGCAGACATTGCAACCCTCATACACTGCTGATGGGAATGTAAAATGGTACAGTCACTTTGGAAAACTGTCTGGCAGTTCATCAAAAGGTGGAACACAGAATTACCATAACCTAGCAATTCCACTTCTAAGTATATACCCAAGAGAAATGAATACTTATGACCACACAAAAATTAGTACATGAATGATCACAGCAGCGTTATAATAGCCCAAAAGTAGAGTCAACTCAAATGTCTATCAACTGATGAATAAATAAAGATAAATAAAATACGTCTATTCATACAATGGAAAACAACTACTCAGCAATAAAAAAGAATGAAGTATTGAGACATGGGTGAACCTTAAAAACCTTAAGCTAAGTGAAAGAAGCCAGTCACAAAAGATCACATATGGTATCGATTCCCTTTATATGAAATGTTCAGAATAGGCAAATCTATAGTCAGAAAGTAGATTAGTGTTGTACAGGGCTGGACTAGGGGGTGGGAAGAAAAGGGAAATGATTGGCAATGGGTACAGGGAATTTTTTTAGAGAGGTGATGAAAATGTTCTAAAATCAATTGTAATGATGGTTGAACTACTCTATAAATATACTAAAACCCATTGAATTGTATACTTTATTATTTTTTTAAATTAATTAATTACTTATTTATTTTTGGCTGCATTAGGTCTTTGTTGCTGCACGCAGCTTTCTCTAGCTGTGGCGAGCGGGGGCTACTCTTCGTTGTGGTGCGCAAGCTTCTCATTGCGGTGGCTTCTCTTGTTGCGGAGCTCAGGCTCGAGGTGCGTGGGCTTCAGTAGTTGTGGCACATGGGCTCTAGAGCGCAGGCTTAGTAGTTGAGGCGCATGGGCTTAGTTGCTCCATGGCATGTGGGATCTTCCCAGACCAGGGCTCGAACCCGTGTCCTCTGCATTTGCAGGCAGATTCTTAACCACTGTGCCACCAGGGAAGCCCCTAATTGTACACTTTAAATAGGTGAACTATATCCCAAATAAAGCTGTTATTTAAAAAAAAAAAAAAGCCAAGCATGTGATAGTGGAAGGATGGCAGATGCTACACTCACCACCCCTGCTTCAGGAGGATCTATTTCAAAGGCTTCCCCTAAATCTCTCCCATTCCAACCCTCATGTCCAAGAAATAACATGCAGACATGCAACTGTGGGAACTGTGATGTTAATGTTACATATTCTCCCCTGCTTTCATCTCAAACTAGAACCATATAGGTAAAATCTCACCACACAGAATAACCCTACAGAGAAGGTTCCATTATGACAATGATTTTTTTATGTGCTGGTGGACGGCTTAGTGCTCCAGCTCTCTGTTATCCTCACAGTGAACAGCTTTCCAAGAAAATGCTTTCTCTGGTCCCTGCTCACTCAGACTTTGTCTGTGACGCAGTCCCTGATGGTGTCTGCATATGCGTGTGTGCGTGCGTGCGTGCGTGCGTGTATGGACACACGTGCACTGGGGACGGGAGTGCCGGGGCCAGAGCACTGCTAAACTGAGCAATGTATAATTAACCTCCCTTCCCAGCCCCAGCAAGCAATGACTCTCTTCATCGTTCCCTTATATTTCCCCTCCTCAGTCATCCTCATCACTCCAGCCAACCTTCCTTTCTAATAATCCAGAGTGGTTTAGCAGAAAGAAAACAAGACAGAGTCTGATATACATGAGCTCAAAAACTAACCTTATCACTTTGCACTTAGTAACCTTGGGCAAGCCTCAGATGTTAATTTGTAAAATAAAGATCACACAATACCCAAATTGTTAAAAAATATTTCTAGAGTTCCCACTGTGAGCTGGGTACTGAGAGTACACACCTGAATAAGACAGACTCTGTAGTTGAAAAACTCACAGTCTAGTAGGAGGCATAGAAATACAAACAAATAATTATTACAATACAGTGTGATAAATGCCATAATGGATGGTATCATGAAGGAGGGAATGACTGATTCTCTTAACAGTTGAGAAAGAGGAAGAAGGATTTATGGTATGGCTGTGGGATTTCACTAAGACAGTGTGTCCACAGAACACTTGGCACACAGCAAGTGCTCAAAGAGTGTGAAGTTCTTCCACAAAGTGCCCTAGGAATGTACACGAAAAAAATTTTAAGTTTTGTCAAGAGAGATAAGCAACTGGAAAGGGCTGCTCACTGTTCTGGCCAGTTATTATCAAGGGTTAATTCAACTAAAGAAAGGTGGGCATCAGTGTTTTATTTCTTCCTGCTCATAAATATGATAACTAAAAAGATATTAATTATAATAAATCTAAATTATAACAAATAAATGTGGATGTTCTGGGGTAATATTATGAATTTTAACATATAATTCTAACTTTGCCAAATTAGAACATCCAGTAAAATGATCCAAAAATTCTTGACTCTTCATTCAGTCATTCAATAGATATTTTTTCACTCCCTATTATGTGGTACCACGCAACAGAGATATAAAATTGAACTTACCACAAACTTCAAATGACTAGGAAAGAGAATACAAATCCGTAATAAATGTAAGGCTGACAGAAGAGCATGTTGTATTTATTCCCCCCCAAGAATTATTCAGGAGGTTTTCTTGCTCTTGAAACAAAGCAGGGAGATAATAATGTTCATAATACTGGTTCCTTCCTAATCAGATCTGTACTCTTATGCCAATTCTAGAACTAGATATTTGCAAATGGGCGTCCCCTTGGTGGAAAAAAAGGAGATGATAAAGTTTCTCAATAGAGACAAGTCAAGTACTCAGTGTTCTGAGTAAAATCTTGCTGAAATGATAAAACCTCCAGCAGTTATCAATAGGCTTAGTTACACAGATAAACAACCCTGTGAGTTGTAAATCCATGCTAGTAAATGGAAGTGCAAGGAAGGTGGTGTAATTCAACTTTGGAGTCTGAGGCATAAGATGTGGGAATCAACTAGGCACCTGCACTGAGGAAAGGGAGCTCAGGAGTACAGCAGACACCTACTTTCTCCTGCCCATCCACCCTCTCACATCTCCTATCAACAGACCCCTCCATGTCCCAGGACTCAGGGACTGGTCCAGGTGTGGCACCATGCTGGTGAATCAGAGTCCTTCTGGGGATGCGAAAAGCTGTGCGGTTTTCCATAGGAATGAGAATTGTTAAAACAAAACACCAACACAGAGGACAAGAGTGAGACAGAGAAAAACAATCCTGATGACTTCTTTTGACTCCTTTGATTTAGTCATGTTCCACCCCTTGGAATTTCCAGCTAAGTAAGTATATATGTATATACGTAATTTTATGTATAGAATTTAATTTGATATATTTGTTTGTTGATCGATTGCTTAAGCTATTTGGGATTGGATTTCTGTCACTTGCAACCAAATGAATCCTAAGTAGCAAAGGGTCTCACTACAGCTCTCTTCCCTGGTATGTATTATCATGGGATGGGGTAACCAAGGTCACACAGTAATCTCACCTAACCCCAATTCACTCTTCTCACTCATTTTTCCAGTTCAACAAATGTACTCTCCAGGTCTTATAAAAAGCTGTCATTTTCCCTCCTTAATTCCTTTAGTAAAATTTTACTCTATGCCTCTTTGCCCTTACTGAAAAGGGCATTTCATCCTTTTTGGTGTAACAGAAGAGTGGTGCTAATATGACTTATTTTTGAAGAGAAGTGCTGACACTCAAACAGAAAATTAACAAAGGACATTCCAATAAAGAAGGCTCCTCCTAGCAATTTCGTTGTGAAAAGTGGTCAGGTCTCTCTCTCTGTAGTAAAAGTTTATAGAAAATTCTCATATTCCTGGAGATAGTTTTTTTTGCAATTATTACAGCCAAATGTCACTGAAGTGCAACCCCTTAAAGGCCCTGTTGCCTGTTGATTCCATGTCTGCGCCTGCTGTCCTGAGCTGTGTTAACTGGGATCGCTCAAAGGAATAGAAACAGGCCTCTCGCCTTCCGAGATGGCCCACACTCTGTCTTCGGAGTGTGTTTCTGCCATGGCCGCTCTCGCCTTTTGAGACGGACTGCACTCTGTGGAGTGTATATCTCTCTCAATAAACCTACCCCTTACCTATTTCACACACACACACACACAAAAGCAACAGAAACAATTGATCATCTTCATTTTTCTATTTCCTTTTATTTTATCTGCCTTCTCCTGCTTCCCTCTTAGGAAAAAAAAAAGGGGGCAGATAAGAATAAAGAACAAAACCTGTTGGGAGGTAACTTTTACAGCAAACTATGGAAAATCTGTAAGAGAAGTTTTGACCAGGGTTGAACCAGATCCGCACCTGTGTGGGCTAAGCAGTGGTTCACTCATAAACCTGTTTATCTATAGCACAAAGCAAGGCTATCAGCAGAAACGACGGCTTCTAAACTGTCATTTGGTCTAAACTATTATACATCAGCCTTGGCTGAACAACCTTGGCTAGAGATCTTTAAAAAAAAAAAAACAACCTAGAATTTATGGAGGGTCCCGGGCCTTGGCAGTTTTTAAAAGCTCCTTCTGGTGATTCTAATATGTAGCCAATGTAAAAACCACTCATCCATACAGACATCCACACAAACTCTTTATCCAACCATCAGAATTGTCCTGGGCAGCTTGGGCTATAACCAAAATGGCCACTAACAATGCCCCGGGTACTTCCATTCTTTCTTCTCCACGAGCAGATAATTAAAGCCATCAGTTCTGAAGTCTTTACTGCATATCAGTTTGTACTAAGCACTTTACATACATCATCTCTAACATTTGCAACCACCCTAGACAGTAGAACCATTTCCAATTTCAGCACCAGAAATGGAGAAATGTAGAGGTAAAGGAATTCACTACACAGCAAATAAGTGGCACAGCAAACCCCAATCTAAGCTTGCTCTGTCTCCACTATAAAGATAGCCCCTCATCACTGTGTCTTTAATCCAAAATTGGTATCCTTCTAATATCCCACCACGTGTGCAAATATATGACTATTTAAAAACTGGTGAAAACTCAGAGAAATATATATAAATTCAAAAACAAGTTTCCTTCATTTTATATGATAAACTGTAAATGCTTATTGTTTTTAAAAATTTCTCTAATTCTAGAAAGAGACAAATGTCGAGCTGTTACCAGCCTACCTTCAAAACTCTATTGTCCATTTACAATTTGAACTTACTTTATTGAGCAAGCTGGTTTTACTTAGTCTGGTGAATACACAATTGATTTGGGCCATATATCAGCAGTGAACTTTCTAGTAATACATATCCCAGGATACCAGTTACCTAAAATTGATGCTTCTTCAAATTCCTTTTCATGAAAAATGCTTAAATTACTGGTAAATCTAGAAATTCCCCTTAGGGATCCTTGGAAAGCAAACTATAGTATAGCATTCTATTAAAAACTGTTAAGTATGACAGTTGATATAATAGCTTCTAGTTGCTAGGAAACATAAGGCGTGCGCACGCGCACACACACACATACACACAAAACAGAGGTTTTCATTTCTAACACAACGTATAAATGTGACTGTGATTTGGTACCTTTACAAACTGGAGCAGATCTTACAGTTAGCTTCAGATAAGTCTATTCAGTTAGTTTACACCTCCCTGCGGTATTACCGCCTCATGTTAATAATAGGTACTTAAGAAATACCTGTTGAATGAATACATAAATGGGGGAGGGGACTGAAATGCAAAAGTTAGGGAGAAAGGCTACCTCAGACAGAAAAACAAAACTCCACATCTTCATTCAAAAATAAACCAGAAAGGGTGAAATTTAAGATCTACAGCATATGAATCCTATACTCTACCAACAGGGCTTTTAGATTCCAAAATGTATCATTTTACATTTTCAGGTACATGGAAATACATACATGGAGAAGTTTTCCTACATCAGAAATGTGACTTACTGTTTAGACTTTCTTTTCCTAAAGACTCTATGAGGAAGCAGTTACTACTTCAGAATCACATTTTATTGAGTCATTCCTCCACTGTTCCCCAAGCACAGAGTCTTTATTACAGCAGACAGCATATTCTGCTTACATTACAACTGGTTGTAGACCTATCGGTAACCTTAGCTACATTACAACATTCTTGACGTTGGGGGTTTTGCTTCTATTCATTAATTCATTCAATTCATTCATTCATCCATTGACTATATTGTGCTTTGCCCAAGAGGAGGTACACCATGAATCAGCAATATCACAGACACTTTACAGCTGGAGAACACCATTTGGCACTCCTACATTGTGAACAGAGTGAAGACCAAAAGATATGTCTTATTCCTAACTGTGCCCTCAAAGCTTAGGACATATTTGAGAAATGGTTAATGACTTGAACCACACCTTACAGATCATCTCGCTCAACCCCTCATTTCCTTTTGGTGACTGGATTATTTCTCAAGGTGACAAAGTTACTAATTAGTGGTAGGGCTAGCACTAAAGGTCAGATTTCTTTTCTCCCAACCCAAAGTTCATGTAAAATTCACTTTATGATTGACTCCAGATCAATTCACAACTCAAGTGGCACTGTGATAGTTATTTTCCTGTAGCTCAAAAGCCCACTAGTGTCTTTACAACCACATCCCTTCAAAGCTCCAATTTATTGCAAAACTCTGCATTTTCATCAGAATGCTCTTCTTAATTGAACACTGTGAGTTTTTCCGCTTAGGTGAAGTCCTTAACATCATAATAATGAAGATTAATAATAAATTATGGAACTTCCCTGGTGGTCCAGTGGTTAAGAATCCACCTTCCAATGCAGGGGACACGGGTTCGATCCCTGGTCGGGGAGCTAAGATCCCACATGCCATGGGGCAACTAAGCCCATGTGCCACAACTACTGAGCTCACACCTCAACGAGAGAGAGAAAACCCTCACGCCACAACTAGAGGGAAGCCTGCACACCGCAACTAGAGAGAAACCCGAGCAGACCACACAACGTAAGGAAAAAGATCCCTCATGCCTCAACAAAGATCCTGTGTGCCACAACTAAGACCCAACACAGCCAAAAAAAAAGGAAAATAAATAAATATTTTTAAAAATGAATGAAGATTAATAATAAATTGTGGGACTTCTCTGGTTGGCCAGTGGTTAAGAATCTGCCTTCCAAAGCAGGGGACGCGAGTTCCATCCCTGGTAGTGGTACTAAGATCCCACATGCTGTGCGGCCAGAAAAAAAAAAAAAAAAAGAATCTGCTGAGAATAGGAGAATGGATAAACAAACTGTGATATAGTCATACAATGGAATATTGCTCATTAAAATCAGATACATGCAATATCATGGCTCACTAGCTTATTAGCATAGACCATTAGCAGAAAACATGCTGAGTAAAAGGAGTCTTACACGGAAGAGTACATGCTGAGTAAACTCCATTTATATGAAATTCGAAAACAGGCAAAACTAATATGTGGTAGGAAAAATAACATCAGCGGTTGACTCTGGGAGATAGGGGTAGGGGCAGGGATTGACTTGGAGGGGGCATGAAGAGAACTTTCTGAGGTGATGGTAATGTCTTTATCATGACTGAGGTTTGGGTGACACCAGGGTATGCCTTTGTTAAAGCTCAGTAAATATACACCTAAGATTAGTGCATTTCATTTTATGCAAATTTTATCTTAAAAAACTATAAACAAATATTGAACTTTAGTTAATGAAGTGTTTCAGGGTAAGTATCCCGAAGTTCAGCACTTTGTTTTTGAAGGCCATCAAAAAAATATAATGAATATATGGATTGAGGAATGAATTAAGGGGTAGATAATGATAAAGCAAGTATAGCAAATGCTAATGGCAGAATTTAAGTTTTGGGTATGTGGGTGTTCATTGTAAGATCCAAATTTGCTGTATGTTTGAAATTATTATAATAAAATAATAGAACGTTGGTGAAAAAAAGAGACAAGCATTCTCTGGGGGCCTTGTTCAAAGCCTTAATGAAGAAACCAACTGTAAAAAGAAATTATTAAGACAACTAGTGCACATAATTTTTCAAATTATTTGAGTTTATTTACTTTGAAGTAAACAGTTAAAAAGAAAAAAAAAAAAAAGAAGCCTGAGTTTGGCATGAGTATAACAAAAAGGGAAATTGACAAAAGAGGGCAGTATACATTCATCTCTATTTTTAGACTAAAAAAAAAAAAGCAAGTTCCTAACATCACCAAGAGACACAGTTC
Organism: Balaenoptera musculus; assembly: GCF_009873245.2. NCBI lineage: Eukaryota > Metazoa > Chordata > Mammalia > Artiodactyla > Balaenopteridae > Balaenoptera > Balaenoptera musculus. Next base: position 75,402,139 of record NC_045789.1, on the reverse strand, counting down.
AACTTTGCAAACAACTTGCATAGCTGATAGCTGATGAAAGACAGGTATATAAGGCAATGCGAAGTCTTGAATCCCATCCGTCTCCATAACAAACATGAGCACTCTGGGGAGGCACTACTAATCCACCTCCTCCATGGCGGGACCAGGCCCAGAGCCACCTCTGGGGCCTGAGCGCCAAAGCCGCCAGCCCAGTGGCCACCCCCTCCCTGGTACAGTCCGCTGATGATGGTGTTACCCACCTGCTCTACTGATGTGATATCACTTATATGTGGAATCTATAAAAATGATGCAAATGAACTTATTACAAAACAGAAATAGACTCACAGACATAGAAAACAAACTTATGGTTACCAAAGGGGATGGGGGAGTGGGGGAGATAAATTAGGAGTTTGGGATTAACATATACACATATAACATATACTCTACATCAAACAGATAAACAACAAGGACCTACTGTATAGCACAGGGAACGATACTCAGTATCTTGTAACACTAATGGAAAAGAATCTGAAAAAGTGTGTGTGTGTGTATATACACACACACACACACACCCTTTTATGTATATACACCTTTATATATATATACGTATATATATATCTGAAAAGGTATATATATGTATACATATATACATATGTACGTATAACTAAATCATTTTGCTGTACACCTGAAACTAACACATTTTATATTAACTATACCTCAGTTTTAGAAAGGTTAAATTTTAAAAGGGAGGGGCATTAGAAAACAGAAAAAAAAGACAACTGGGAAATGTATACGTGAACTGGGTATTAGACGATAACAAGGCATTACTGTTAATTTTGTTGGGTATGATCATGACATTGTGGTTAAATAAAAATATCTCCATATTTTTAAAGATGCATGTTAAAATACTAGAAATGAAAATAATATGATATTTTTATTTGCTTTAAATGACTTAAACAAAGGAGGAAGGGATAGATGACACTGAAGCAAAAACTTAAAAGCTATTAAATCTGAGAGACAGGCATACTGGAATTTATTATATTTATTCCCTCTAAATTTCAACGTATATTAGAAAATTTTTGAATTTTTTTGAAACCAATTAGTAAACACATATTAAGACTACAAAAATTAAAAGGCTAATTTCAAATGTTTGAAATTATAACATTCTGTAATTGATGTAACAGCATACTTCTTTCATTAAAAGATTGATTTGTTTTTTGTTTATTTAGCCACGCTGCACAGCTTGCAGTATCTTACTTCCCCGACCAGAGACTGAACCCAGGCTACGCAGTGAAACAGTCCTAACCACTGGACCACCAGGGAATTCCCCTAGATTTCCTTTTTAAAATTAAAGTGGGGCTTCCCTGTTGGCGCAGTGGTTGGGAGTCCGCCTGCCAATGCAGGGGACACGGGTTCGAGCCCTGGTCCTGGAAGATCCCACATGCCACGGAGCAACTAAGCCCGTGCGCCACAACTACTGAGCCCACGAGGCACAACTACTGAAGCCTGTGTGCCTGGAGCCTGTGCTCTGCAACAAGAGAAGCCACCGCAATGAGAAGCCACGCACCACAACAAAGAGTATCCCCTGCTCACCGCAACTAGAGAAAGCCCGTGCGCAGCAATGAAGACCCAACGCAGCCAAAAATAAACAAATAAAATGAATAAATTTTTTAAAAAACTTTAAAAAAATAAATAAATAAAATTAAAGTGAATCTAAGTTCGATTTGTTACTAGAATTTTTAAAATTCTTATGACTCCTTTGAATGAATTAGAAACACCCAAGTCATAACTGCAGGTCTTAGAATTACTGGGTTAGTCATATTAAATAAAGATAGCATTGTTATTCATTCATTCATTCAGTGAATGTCTCTTTTGCAAACTCCGTAGTAATATAATTATAACTATGAAGAAACACTCTGTATATAAAGAATTCCTAAAACACCTTTAGGAAAAACCCACAGCCAGGCCCAAACAATTCCAACACATAAGGTGTGGCATTTAAAAAATACAACCAGTAAGACTCTGCACTTCCACTGTAGGGGGCACGAGTTCAATCCCTGGTCGGGGAACTAAGATCCTGCATGCTGCGTGGCTCAGCCAAACAAAAATAAATAAATAAATATATATAAAACCAATAAAATTTTCATCTACTTGATCCTAAACAACTCGACTTAATTTTGTATTTAATGAACTGATCTGAGGTCCAAACAGACTGGTTATGTAGGTATAAGCCTTACTGAGATAACCACACAACACATGGGCATCTGAATTTACCAAACAGATGAATTAGAAGGTGATTTAGGTCATGTAACAAAATAATATTTTTCTTTACAAAATGATCTACCCCAGTACTCTCTTTTGCTTCCTCAACACATTGAAAACTCGATTGGTTTGCTAGATTTCCCTTTAACCACAACTTTTTAGTAATAAATCCATCACAGAAAACATAGACTATGGGCCTGTGGTCTATTGTTTGGTCTATGTCATGTCTCTTATTCAGGTTTCACTTGTTGATGAATTTCAAGTTCTAAGTTTTTGAAGAAATGTCTGCAAGGGGAATACGTACTTAAACTGGGCTCTGGAACAATTATGTTCTTCACTGAATTCCACAATGTCAAAAAAATAGTAGTAATATAAAACAAAAGCTCAGGTGACTGAAGGTTTAATTTGGAGTCCAAATGTGCACAGGAGATCAGATGATGGTTTCATTTATGATGAAGAGTAAAATAAAAACAGAGAAATACTCCTGGTCTTAATTCGAGCATAATCAAAACTTGAACTTGATCGTTGCAACCCAAGGCCATACATACCTCATATAACATGAAGACAAAAGTTATAGTGAAGGTTGTATGGCAAAGAAGATGTGGAAAGCAGAAATAAGGGTGGCATATAAAACAAATCCAGGAGTTCTGTTGCTTATCGTTCTAATCTCAGAGGGTAGAGGGATGCACGGCCTTTACTTCATACTCTCAGATCCTGAACAGGTTATCTTGATCAGTGCTGTCCAACGGAATTTTCTGTGATGAGGGAAACATTCTATATCTGCACTGTCTAATACAGTGGCTACCAAGCAAGTGCTATTAAGCTTTTGAAATGTACTGGTACAAACAAGGACCTAATTTATTTATATTTAATTGATTAGACTTAAATAGTTGCATTGCATGTGGCTATTAGCTACGGTATTGGACACACAGGTCTAGATTCATAGGGTAGCCCCCAGACAGAAGAATAAGAGATTTGGGGCCGATTAGTAAGTCTTAGAAATGTTTTATCCAGTCTGGTAGAGGGCAAGGAGCTAATCAACGCCTTTTCCATTCAAGTGGTGAGCAGGAGGCACCAGTATCATTTAACGCACTATGAATTATCTGAGGTCATCTTTTTCAAGATTCAATAAAGGTTCAGGTGAGAATCAAATGAAGCTCAGTAGCTCAAGTGATGTTACTTTAGTCTTTTAGTTCTTCGTTTCCAGAGGCAGAATTCCCTTCCTGACACCGATATTAAGTAACCACAAAACCACCTCCACCAATTACACACACACACCTCCACCACAAGCCCCAGCACACACACATACTATTTCCCCCACCTCCTGCTTCCCCCAGCTCAATTTCCCATCCAGGCAGTCTTAAGCATTAACACGGTCTGCAGCAAAACCCCCTGATTCTGGCCTGTCCGCTCACCAGAATGAATACACACAAAGGTCAAGTTTGGGCATTTTTAGCTGTTTTTGGTATGCCTGAAGCAGGTCTGCCTGTCTGGCTTCTAGGGTGGGTCTGCCGAATTGGACAAATCGCCTGTTGTATTGTAATCATGTTGACGTTATTTCCCAGAGGATATTTGTTTGATTGGTCCTTGTTACTCTGTTCAGAAAAGAGTACAGAACTTCATTCAATGAATGAGCCTGGTCTGAACTGAGAAGTCAAGTATGAATGAGGAAGTGGACAGGACTCTCCAAGTGTTGCTGAGAAATGAATGCCCTGGCTAAGCGCATGTTTTTCCCATCTCTCTGATGGGGGGCGGGGCAGAGGAGGAGAGGCGCGGGGAGTGGGGGGGGGAGAGATTAATGACTGTGTGAACCAGTCACTGTTCAATGATACAGAACTTGAAAACAGTTGAATTTGTTAAGCCTGAACAGACGTAGGGCAGTGTTGCATCACAGGCTCAGAACCGGTGACTAAAATCTGACCTTTACATCTTCCCTCTTCTTTCACTCCCTGTCTTTGAAACAAGAACTACAAAGACTTGAAATCAGAACCTAAAGCTGAGAGAGAAGAACAAATGCAACAGAAGTATGACGAGTCTGCACTGGGCAGGGGAATCCTCCCTACAAGGTGGTCTCAAGGTAGAGGGAGGCTACAGAGAGGTGAGGTCTGCAGAGGTTTTGGTGGCTGCTGATGGCCAGCAGTGGGTGACAGGAATTGGAAGGAGAAGGTTTCCTCCAGATCACGGAAGAAGATCATTCATGAAAGGTGAACTGCATACTCGCACTTTGGGGAGGAGGCAGTGGAGGAGAGCTGTGGGCACAAGTAACACCAGTCCTGGGCATTCTGAAAAGACTCAGAGGGTGCAAGAGTTCTTACTAGCAGCATACAGTTGGAAGGTCAAAAAGCTTCTTCCCATGGTCACTGCTTTCTGCTCCCTTCACCTTGGACAGTGTTTACTCTCTTTATCTTGTGGCTCGGGCAGCAGGAGTGTTTGAATTTCAGTGATCTTTAGAAATAACATTTTCATATGCTTTTTCTGATTATACAAAAAAAATCAGTGTTCACCATGGAAAACACAGAAACATCACACACACACGCACACACACACACACACACACACACACACACACACACACATTGGGGTAGATGATTTCTTATTAAAGGCCATAGGGAAGAAAGAGGACAGGAGATGGCAATATGGATAATTAAATATAAAATTGTAAACCCTCTCTCTCATCATGGGTGGGAATTTGGGTGTTTGATTCTTCAGTGGTGTTCCTCTACATTCTTCTACATTATTTCTTTCAAACAGAATCCCATCTATGGGATTACTGGATTGAGCATTTCTAAGGTTCCTGATATATATCACCAAACTGTTTTCCCTACTAGGTCATACCAATCTGCGCGGCCACCAGACATATATAAGGAAGTTGGCTTTCATGGCAGGAAAATGGTACCTCACTGTTGTTTTAATTTGCAGGTTATTTGCAAAACTGACTTTCTTCCTTATGTTATACACCAGCATTTCTCTTTTGTGAATTAGACTGTTCCTTTCTACTTTTTTCTGTTGTTTTACTTCTCAGATTCCATGATAAGACCTTGTGAATAGAATACTGAATTAATAAAATACTGAATGACTTCTTTGTGTTGAAAATCCTTCCCCATCAAAAATTATCACTATTAACTTAATTTGTTCACATTCCACTCAAATTTCTTATTTTGGTCACCACTTTTATGTGGCCCAGAAATAGGCCATTTGTGAAATATCTGTATGCAGCAGGTTTTTTACCAAAGAAGTGCTTAGGGAGGGCAAAGGACAGTCAACTTCTGAAGGCAAATTATAAAAATGAAAAAGGTTGTTTGTTGTTTTTTTTACTTTTAAGAATAAGAAGATGCCTTAATTTTTCTTTTTTCTTTTTTTAACATCTTTATTGGAGTATAATTGCTTTACAATGGTGTGTTAGTTTCTGCTTTATTCCTTAATTTTTCTTATGGCAAAGACAAAGAAGGGTTGGACTAAACTTCATAGGCCAGAATCTTCAGATATTTAATTTTTTTTCTATAGAATAACAGTACAATATCCAAATCAGTGTCATTTCCTAGAACTAAAAGCAAAACAAAACTTTTACTGCACAAACAGCAGAATGCTCCTGAGAGGCATACAGTGTGACAGTACACAGATGAGACAGCAGCCAGAAGCATGGAGAAATTTCTCTATGTCACAGATGAGGTGGAAGAAGGCCCAGGCATAAATCAATTCCTTGATTCCTGGTCAGTGTTCTTTCTATAGCACCCCAATTCCTCAGAGCCTGACATCTTCTACAAAATATTTCATTTAAAAGTTCCAATGAAAACACCTATCCTATTATGTAGCAAATAAAGCCCTTATCATTTTATGAATGGGATTATATTCAATCATCTGTGATGTGTGCAGATGCCCTGTTTAACACCCTCATTATCTGATCTTACTCTCTCTGACATAGCTATTCAAACAACAGCAGGGACTGTGCCTATGAACTACTCTACTATTTGTTATTAAAAAATGAAAGAGTGGGCATTTCTTACACTTTATAATAAGAAGCCATTTAATTAGAGGAGTAGAATAAAAGCCTTTGTTTTGTTTCTACTCAAAGTTTGCATTTGCGATTGACACAGAGATCGCCCTCACTTCAACAATGGGGAATTTAAATGGTGAGGTTTCACAATCCTTAAGGGGGAAGAAAGTCTATGTGACAATGTTCAATCCACTGAATTCACTATTAAGTAAGAGTCCAGCTCCATTCACATGTGCCAACTTCCTTCCAGGAAATCCTGTTTGAGAGGAAGGCAAACTAAGATCACCCATGATGTGCCAGATACTTTCATATACTGCATGTTATCTCAATTAATCCTAACAGTAACTGCCAGAAGGTTGGTAAATTTGCCGAAAAAGTAAAAGTGCCGTACAGAGAAAGCCACTGCACTGGGAAGGGCAGAACGCTCAGCTACTGGCTGGCTCTGATTTTATCACACAGGACAAGACCAATATGTAGTCAACCTCATGATGGTGTTTTTTTGTACCCAACTGGCATCCAAGGTACCTTTCTGGCTGACTCAGTTTCTTTGAGACCATCCTATCTGCAACCACATTATAGTTGTCTTGGGTGCTGGAAACCACTTGATTCCACTTCAAGACGTGGCTGTTTGGTGAAGGAAAACAATAACTCGATGGAGAGAAATAAGCAGTGGCTTTGAACACTTCTCTCCCATTTTCCATCATGGAACTGTTTTTTAGAACACAACAATCTTGAGACTTGGAGAGATCTTGAGAATCACCTGGACCAATCACCTTTTCAAAGAGCTGCCCTTTCATCCAGCATCCCCATCAGGGGTCCCCCAGTCTCACTGACGAAGAGAGGACCCTCTGCACTCAACACTTGACCACATGGCAACCAAATCTAGTTTTCCTATGGCTCCAAGAGTTAAAAAGAAAAATTTTTTTAACTGAATACAACCCAGTACATGCCTTTGTTAAGTTCTAAAGAAAATGCCCATTTGTCAGGAAGGTGTGTTGAGGTGAGTTAAGGCTTGTCAACAATTTGTTTTAGGGCTCCTGCACTTGTCTCAATTGTAATTGAGAAGATAATGGAAAGACACTATTTACTGATGAGAGGCAGGATGGCGTGGGGAAACTGAATGGACTTTGGGGTCAAACTAATCTGAGTGTGAAGGCAGATTCCAGCATTTACTAAATGATGTGGCTTTATTCAAGGCTCTTGAGCTCTCAGTGACTCAGTTCCCCCAATTGTAAAGGGGGTTAATGATTCCTAGCTTGCAGGATTGTTTCAAGAATTGGGGATAATATACATATAGTAGCCAGTGCAATGCCTGACACATAGTAAGTACACAGTCAAATGGTATGATTTGAGAAGGCATCACAGACCAAAGACGGTTTTGAAGGAGAGCTATTTTTAATGGCTGATGCAGTTCACCAAACACTACTTGGGTGGCAACATGGGCAGTGGGAAGAGGTGGCAACATGGAGGCCAAAAGTCTGGATGTCACCTCTTTCACTAACAAAGTGTGTGACCTTAGGTTCTCTATTTCAGCTTTCTCATATACAAAATGGGTATATGTTACATCTCAGAATTTTTTTTAAAAGATAACTATAAAAATTTGGGAAAGTATTTTTTAAAGTGTACAAATACAAGATATTGTTCCTGTGGTTGTTCATAAAGTTAAAAAGAATCAAGTCAAATCTTCAACGACTGCTTTCAAGCATCCCGTATGAAAGGGGATTTCTACTAACTGAGAAAATGATACCTTTGAAGCAAAGAAGCTGGGCATCTCTTGCTTTTTCTAAAAGTGACTTAAAACAATTGATTGCGACGCTCAGGGTATTCTCTTGTCTTCCACTGGGCATAGGAGGCCGCTTATCCGTGGCCTCATTGAAATGATGACCTGATCACACTGATCTGCCTTACAATATTAATGCAAAATTTAAAACATAACCTCTTTTATTCCCAACTAGAAAAAAAAATCTAAAGGGTGTATGCTCCCTTTTGTTAGTCTAACTGAAGGACATTCTGAGCAAGTTTCTGGTAAATTTTGAAGCAAGAACGGAACATTTGTGAATGCCTATACTTGTAGGATGGAAAATCAAGAAAGGTAGTAAGGAAAAGGAAATTTAGAAATTTTGTTCATTTCCAAGATGATCAAATGAGGCAGATAATTCAACATATAGACCCTTCTGGGAGTTAGAATTTAAAACACTTCAAACCCCACATTGAGAGATGTGACTTTTGCCTCCCAGGAAATTTCTCAGCAATTCTGACTTGAAATTCACCTACCTTACTTACGGTGATTGAACATTTCTTTATGCATTGATATTGAAACCTGATCTTAAGGAGTTCCCTGGTGGTCTACTGGCTAGGATTTGGTGCTTTCACTGCCGTGGCCAGGGTGTGGCACAGCCAAAATTTAAAAAAAAACAAACAAAAAAATACCTCAATAGTTGCTAAATAGATTTTAGATTATACCATGTGCAACTCAAAAAAAATTCATAAGCCACAAAAATTTATTCATAAAGAAGAATTCCCTTGTTTTCAAAACAAAACAAACTTTGAAGGGAAAGACAGAGAAAATGACCTAAGAAAAGTCAGGTCAATGGCCAGCTTTCCAGCAGGAGGCACACAGGTCTGCACTACTGTATAAAAGCTGAGTCTTTGTTAATGAGGTGGCACAGCCTCAGCAGTCACCTGGCATAGTCTCTGCCAGGACAGGATTGCTCTCTACTGTAACTAACCACTTGCGTGTTGGTTCAGACCAACTGTGAAGTCATGAAACTTTCCTCAGGCTCAGTTTCCTCATCTGCAAACCGTGGGAGTCGCCTCCTAGGGTGATGGTTTCACTTAAACAAACAGCCTATGCACAGTACTTAGCAAATCCACTCCCAGAAAGACTTCTCTCCTTGAGCCCTTTCAGGTGAAAACATTTCCAACCCACCTTTTATAAGATCATTTAACTTGAAAGGGCTGGCACACACAGGGAGTAATTTGCAGCTCATAGAGTCATGTTTTTAATCCCCCCCACCACCAAATTTATTAAATTGTGGTGTATTCTTACAAAGAAATACTATGCAGCAATGAAGGAATATATTATAGCTACATGAAGTAATGTTGAAAGAAGCTGGATACAAAAGAGCACATACATATGACTCCACTTTTATGAAGTTCAAGAACAGCTAATGTATGGTGATAGAAGTCAGAATAATGGTTACCTGGAGCAGGGTGGGTGACAGGGAGGAGAGGCACAAGGGAGCCTTCTGGGACACTGAAAATGTTCTGTACCTTGAACTAAGACTGGTGGTTACACAGGTGTATGTAAAAATTCAAGCTGTATACTTAAGAGTTGTTCATTTTACTGCCTTTATGTTATACTTGAATAAATAATATTTGAAATAATATTTTCTAAAGCACTTACTTGACTTAATTTCATTACATGGAAGTTTTTCTCTCATGCATTCTTCTAGGCTCTTTTTGTATTTTGTATAAGTGATAAATGTATTCACTGGTACCTCATAATTGTAGGAATAAAATATTACTCATATATTAAATTTTCCAAATAATTGAATGTATCCATTTAAGTAAGAAAACTATTACTTTCTTGGATGAAAATCCTTATAAAATGATTTGTAGTCCTGACTATCATCTTAAACGCTACTGAGCACATTCTTCTTGGTGAAACAAGGCTATCCTTAGAAACATATGGTTGAGCTGAGCTGAGAGGAAATGATGGCTTCAGGGGCCATTGCTTCTAAACTGGGTGACAGTAATTTTTGCCCCTTCCCTGTTATCAGGGGCTATTTTTCACATGCCTGCCGCTAACCTTCCTGGTTCTTATCATTTGCTTTCTTTCACTCATTTATTCATGTATCTGGTACCTGTCTTTAGAATGCCTAGTATGTGCTAAGCACTGGAGATATAGTGGTGAATAAGACACTCGCAATCCACAATGTAAGGGGGACTTATTTTTTGGCAGAAGAGACAAGTACTGATATAAAACAAGGGTGATGACTAACTTAAAGGGGCAGGGGTATAGGACCTAATTTAGAGGGTCTGGGAAGGTCACCTTGAGGAAGGGACATTTAAGAACTGAGAGATAAGAACCTAGCCTAGAATGAGACCTCAGTAAGTACTTGTAGAATGAGTGAATGATCATTAGCCAACAAAGAAGAGTTCTGATTTATTGTGCACTGAGAAAACAGGAATTCTACTGAAAGATGTCTAAACCAAGAGCCAAAGGCACAGAGTGAGGCCCGGACGGACATAATGGCATTAATTTTTTGACTACTGTGAGGACTGTTTTTTGCCTTAACTCAAGACCTTGAGTTACTAGACCAGTGAAGGATTTTTAACCGTTGCTGGGTTAACCTATACAAATTCAGTTTTTACCAAAACAAAACCAGCCCAAAATAGCCCAGGTCTTTATGATGATTCCTCTAGTTTGCCTGCATAGTTCTGATCCCAAGTTCCCATGAATGTGACTTTCCTGGCATGGTCACCCAAAAAGGTGGGTGTCACCCACCCACACCTTCCGTTGACAGCTCTGTCCAAGCAAGCCAAAACAACCGTGACTCCTTGGGCATTACTGCATGTTGCAAACCACCGCCTAATTTGGAGCCTATTATTGTCCCTGGAGATTTCACCTCTAAGACATATTACAAACCAAGAACTTGCAGTCTAAAGGACAGAAAGAACAGATGACAACAATCTTTGTGGAGAGACTTCACTCAAATATACGCCTTATAAAGCCAGCCTGATATAGAAGCATTATTAACATATCACATGGAATAGCAGCAAAGTTTAAAATGCCAGAGATAGGGGCCAATGTACGTAGGGTTTAATTTGACATCTGAGTTGATCAATTAACAAACTACCATGTAACTGCAAAAACTCCTAATGAGAGATGTAAATGTAGCCTTTGCTGACCTTAGTTTCTTACAATTCCATACAGATCTTTGGGACTTCTAACTTTAAAAAGCCCAACAAAGGAACTGCACTGAACAGGATTTTCCCAGTGAAATAAAGGGAAACAGGGAATGACAAGTATCTAAAGGTGATTTATTTTTAGAATTTTTTCCAGTCTTTCTGTTCCTCTGACAAAATTTCAAACGTAAAACTGTATCAATCTACTTCAGAGACAGTGGAATTAACACATGAGTTCCTTCACTGGTCAGGGTCTATTTTGGATTTATGAGGTATCACTGAAAGTCAAAAGTTTGACAGACTCTTAAGCAATCTAGGTGTATCTATAGGACAGACAAGTAGAGAGCAAGTATTCTTACCCCTGTTTTGAAATTTTAAAAGAGGTAAGAAAAATATTAATCTGATTGTGGCAAGTTACATAAACTTCCAGTAGCCGGGGTAGTGAAATGACTCAATGCTAAATTCAATTTTCTGATACTCATATAAAAATAATTAAATCTGCTCTCCCTCAGGTGAACTGGATGTCTTTGGCCCTCCACAGTTGTTAGATTTAGTTCCATTTGCCTAAATACACAAAGCCACAGGGACGTTTTTCCCATGAAGGAAGTTTCCTCTAATTTTGAAACAATCATTTATTCCAGCCATTTTGCAATGACTGGGAACTTGTCAGAAGACTCTCAGCTTCTTACTGCCAGAGTCACTGGGCAAAAGAGTACCCAAATCACATTCTTTCATAATCAATACGCTTGCAGTCTAATCTTAACTTTAGTTCTCTCTTTATGCTGAGGTTTCCCACCATAAGACAAACAGACTAAAGATTCCATATGCTTGTTACACCGCAAAGACTATACTGCAACTTCTTTCCCCAGAAACTGGCCATTACAGAAATCTTTTGCAGCTATTCTTTTTCTAGATTTTCCTATCTCCTGTTTGGGTTTTAGCCACTAATAACACAGTTCCAGGTATCTGTGTCCAGGATATCATTATTAACACTTGATCAAATGTAAACATTTGATTCCGGCTCTAGTTTTACCATACACGCTCATATTTTCTACAAAAGAAAAAAAAAAAAAGCTAGAATAGAAATACTTAGTATTCCCAAGAAATACTGAGTCATTAGTTTCTCCAAAACTATGTATGACCAGTATATAAAGTTACTCCTAGCAACTGCGTTCTAAAAACAAAATTTAAGGATAAGAAGCAGTCTTTCAAACTGACCTTTAATCGGGGTAGGGGATGGGGGAGGAAAGAAAGTTTGAGTATTTTCAAGCAACCAGAGCCACCATTTAGCGAAAGCTTTTCATGGAATGAGTCACGGGATATAACGAAGCGCAAATCACAAGGTTACACGTCGTCTCCTAGAAACGCCGCACCTGGTTCCGAATTCTTTGCTAAAGCAAATGCTAAGTTCTGATTCAGGCCCCTGGAAAACCTCAAGCACAGGTAGATTTTACCTCCTTCTCCATGACACACACCTCCCCCTAGTAAAACTGAAAACAACATTTGACTGAAACTGAAGATTACAATTATCCGGGGACTCCAGGCTACGGAAAAATAAGAGTTTGCAAAGCAATCACTTGGCCCCCTTCCTCCCCTCACCATTCCCGCCCCTTCGGCAGAAGGGAACCCGAATCGTACGCAATCTGAAATTCTAAACATGTATAAATTCTAAACTATGAAACAAGTACCTGCCAAACACCTGGAGCGCTCTTTCCCCGGCTCGCTCTCTCCTCCCACACGCTCTGGCAACGGAATGCCCTTCAAAACCATGGCTCAGTGCTTTTGGTAAATGTTTTACGAGACACTAAACAGCCTTGAGTCCCACCCTCAGAGCAAACACCATTGAGAGAACACAATATAATGGTCGCAGAGATATCGTGTGATGTGCAATAATGCAAATGAACAGGCGGGCTCTATTTCCACACTTCCCCTTAAGGGAAAAAAAAAATCCCAGACTTGCAAGGGGTGGGATGGAGGGCGGCTAGAGGAAGGGCTCGCAGAAATAAACCTTAACACTAGAAGCATTCGAGTTTTGTGTGGTGTTCTGTTTTGTTTAAAGCGGCATTATGATAAGCTCATTGTTCTAATCCCCAAGCAAGTCTTGGCTTTCTAAATGAAAAAGTGTTAAAGGCAAGAGTTAACAGAGGGTAGAGTCCCCCAGTGAATCTGTAGACACCGTTGCAACTACACATGTACCGTAGATTTCTATTTTTCAGAGCAAATCCGACTCCAAAAAAGCTTTTCATAAACCATCTTCCACAAAACACAAAATGTACTCCCCATTTTCCATATCCCTCAAGTAATTCACAGTTAAAAACCAACTCTGCTCCAAACCAGAAGTTTTGCATTCCATTCGAGTTAACAATTACAACTGGAGGATAACAGAAACTTGCTGGCACCGAATTATTAGCATACCCAGAATGTCAGGTGCCTCTTGGTACCACCAGGGTTAACAAGATAAAAAGAGAGGGTGTCCAGGGATCGTGGGCCTGGTTTTACAGAAACTACATATGGACATGGCTGGAGTCTGGAGCTCAAGTGGGCCGCTTGCACCTACCTGCTCTTGGAACTGAGAAATGAGAAAACAGAATTATTGAGTGACCATCAAGCCTGCTCCACGAAAAGAGACCAAGGCTGTAGAGAGGAGAAGAAAGAAGTGACTTTGGCTTTGGAATCTCACACACAGCCAGGTTAGGCAACTACGAAAACCATTTCTCTCGGCCCTACTCCCTAACCCAGTCCCCAGGAATACTTAGAATTCTGCATTTCATACCTTTAGTATAGCCAGTGGGGAAAAAAGAAAACTGAACATAGAATTGCTGTCATGGCTTTTCTTCACACCAGCTGTGTGATCTTGAGCAAATCACTTAACCTCTCTGAGCCTGTTCCCTCATCTATAAAGTAAAAATGTCTAGAAACAGAAAAGATTTGCCAAAGAACTGACAGCACTCCCAATCTGAGAGCCTAGAAAATGGCATATACACATTTTCAAAGCATTTTAGGGTTGCTGTCCATTTTTTTTCTCCCCCCTATCTCATGTACATAAGTCTTATCTTGTTTTCCATTTCCTTGTATCACAGATGCCTCAGGTTAGTGCTATGACTGATCTGCCTTGGGTGGGTATCCTAAATGCCCGGTTATCTGCCTCTCAGGGGCGTGGTGAGGGGGCCTCCCCAGCCTCCAGCCCAGGCTGCCAGCGCCTGTGCTTTCACAACATTTCTCCTCTTGAATTCATCTTGCCCTCTAACACAGATACCTGCCTGCCTCCCTTTCGTTTTCCTTCTCTCTTCTTTTTTTTCTCATTTTCTCTTTCTTTTTTCCCTTTCTACCCTCCTTCCTTTTCTGCCCTGCGTCCTTGAGAGAGAGATGTGGACAGCAATTATTCTCATCATCCTGTTTCTTCTGTTATTTTACATGATATATCAAACAAGCCGGTGAGGGAGGTGAGACACATGTGTTATCATCCAGATTCTACTAAAGAGAGATCCAGAAAGATTCAACAGCTGGCCTGAGGTCATGGGGCTGAAGCTTGGCTCTCCTGACAGGCCAGGGTTGCCCTACTGCTGTTCCTGGCCCTGACCACTCGACTCCCCACCCTCAAATGTACCTCTTCTCAGTGCCCCAAAGTCCCCACCTGGTCTAATCGGGTCTCACTGCTAATTGTGGCATATTCCCCTCTCAGAGCATTCTTCTCCTCATCTCCTTTCTTCCTCTCTCTAGACTGTCAAACTCTTATCCTATTTTTAGGGTCTATCTCACTTGACCCCCATAACCCACCTCCTGGCTACTGCTGGCCCTGTGTGCCCTTCTTTAGGCAAACCCAAGAGAAGCAAATCTCCAAAGTGACAAAGCTGCATGACTGGGGAATAATTATTCACTTCATAGGAGTCTTTCCTTATTGGGTACCCATGCCACGCTCACTGCACCAGCATATTTGTGTGTACGTCAAAAGTTTTCTAGACCATAAGAGTATCCACCTCTGCACCCTTAGCATGGTGTCCAGTGCTTACTGTTAAGGAATATATTTGAATTCTGAAGGAAAAAAATGTGAAGACATAATATCAGAATCCAAAGTAGTGCCTCCATGGAGTAAACTCCAGGAATGCCTGGAGGCCCAAGAGTTTAGGGTTTTGATGTAGTAGGTTTGTTTTGTTTTTGTTTTGTATTCAAAGAGAATGAGAAAAGTGGATTATAAAGACAGGGTAGCAAATAAACTAACCATCAAGTCACGCCATGAAACAAGAACCAATGATGATTAAATGCCTACAATTTACCAGGTACTTGATATACAATCTCATTTAATTTAATCAAACAGAGAAGGAGGAGGAGATAGGTTCAAAGAGCCCGCCCGAGGGCATGCGCTTTGCCAATAAGGGCAGATCTGAGAATCAAAGCAGGTCCAATCCTCGTCCTTGCTCTTCACCTGAGCCACACTCTCCCGACACAAGGACCCTGCAGCCTGCTCAGTCTAGGGACTAAGTGTCTGTTGCCCAAATCCAGAGCCACCTGTGTATGCTTTTTAGACTCTATGAGAACCCGTTCGGCCCTGTTCTTCAACTCCTTTTCCTTGAGTTCCCCAATCCCTCCCTTTCACCTTTTCTTTTTATCCCCAAGACAATCTGTCCTGCTCACTTTGACAAACTCTATTATTGGGGCCCTCATTTGACCACAAAAACCATCCAGATAGCATGGATTTCCCTACTTCACGTAAGCCTTTATGTTCATTTTTTTCCTATGGTCACAAATTTGATACTTGACTTTAAACACTGTAGGCTGTGTTAAAATTCCCTGTGTTATATATAGCCCTTGGTGTGCTACTGTATTCAAATAATCTACCTCTTGCTGCTCAGAGACTAAATTCTGTGCCCCTGAGGAAGAACCGTGCCTTCTATACCATATAAATGTTTTATAATAGCATTTTCCCACTTCCAGCCAGGCAATTCTAAATCGAGTTTTGTGCTATTGTTTTGGGTATGCCAGCATGCGGGTGTGCCCCTAGTATTTTTAACTGCCAAGTTCTGTTAGGGCAGAAAAATCAACCTCTGGCAAGTGCTGCTCTGTCACCATAGGCCTGTTCCACAGTGTCTGTGAGTTCCAGGGGCCCACCTCTAGCTTAGGTATATTCGAGTCTAGCATATATTTGGCCTGCAAGATGATTCCAGATTCTGAAAGGAGTTTTGCGCTCTCTCAGACACTAGTGACAGGAGAGGAAGCAGCAGCAGGAGGTGAATATTTTATCTGGAACTAGTAGGCCTCCCAGAATCTTGGAAAGGTCTTGAAACTCCCCTGAATCACTCAAGCCCCTTCAGTTTTCTGGAGAGACCTCAGAAACTCCTGGTCCCCTAGTCCAGCGTAAACCAAACGCTAAGGAAGGTCCCAATAGCCCCTGGTGTGTTCCCAAACTGCTTCAGGAAGGAGACGGTGGAACAGATGAGGGGAACACGTGATGAATCTACACTGTCCAGCAATGTCTTTCACTGGGACATCAGCCACTAGATCAGCAGTTCTCAAAGTGAGGTCCCTGGATCCCCTGGGAGACCCTAGGACTCTTTCAGAGGTCTGCAAGGTCAAAACTATTTTCATAATAATACTAACATTTCTGCCCTTTTTTTCACTGTGTTGACATTTGCACCAATGATGAAAAGGCAGCAGAAGGTAAAACTGCTGGTACCTCAGCACAGAATAAGACAGTGGCACAAATGTGTACTAGTAATCATAGCATTTTTTTTATTGCCAGGCACTAGAAGTTGTTTCTATTTTATTTTTTTTAAGAGGCAGTTTTTCTTAAGAATGTACTTGAAGCAGGAATATATTAATTTTATTATGTCTTGAGCATATACCTTTTTCAATATTCTATGTGATGAAATGGGAAGCAAGTACAAGCACTTTTGCTGCATAATAAATTATGATCATAGGCTCAAGGAAAGTCATGTGTGTGACTGAGTTACAGATTGAGCTACAGCTGCTTTCATCATGGAAAGCATGGAACACTATTTTTACCTGAAGCAATGACTGACAGATAAACTATGGCTATCCAGACGTGGGTATTTGGTAGACAATTTCTGGAAGAATGAGTGAAGTGTGCCTGTCACTTCAAAGAACACAACTAATAGTATTACTATTTGTTTCCAATGATAAAATTTGAGCTTTCAAGCAAAAGTTAAAATTTTGAAGAACTTGAATTCACCACCATGAGCTTGAGAGCTTGCCAATAATTAAATGCTTTTCTGATGAGATTAGTTGTGACATTATTAAATGTGATTTTTTTTAATATTGTATAATGAAATGTGTCAATATTTGGATCATCTTCACAACTTAGTAAACTAATATTTTCCAAATGACCAATTCACGATGTTACAGAATCATGCATAGTAAAAGATCCATTCAAAGTACAAGATAAACCAGTGGATTTTAATATGAGTATGAAAAGTTCATTGATATGGTTTCAGATTCTACACTGCAACTAATCTTTAAGAAACTATCTCTTGTAGAGTTTGGGTTTAATATCAAAGAAGAATGTTCTCAATTATCTGAAAAGGCTATTACAATACCCCTCCCTTTCCCAACTACGTATCTTTGTGAAGCTCAGTATTCTTTGTTTACTTGATAAAAATAACATATCTCACCAGATTGAAGGCAGAAGCAGATATAAGAATACAGCTGACTTCTATCAAGCCAGTAATTAAAGAGATTTGCAAAAATATAATGTGCTTTCTACCATCTACTTTTTATATAGTTTTTCATAAAATGTCATTTATGTTAACATAAGAAATTACAATTATTTTTTAAGTACTTAATAAATAAATAAATATTTTTAATTTCTTAGTTTGAACTTCCAATGTGGTAAATAGTAACAGATACAACCCACATAAACAAAAACACTTCAGGTTCCTCAATAATTCTTAAGAATGTAAAGACAGGGTTGCCGGATTTAGAAAATAAAAATGCAGGATGCCCAGTTAAATCTGAATATCAGATAAACAACAAATAATATTTTAGCATAAGTATCCATGCAATATTTGGAACATACTTATACCAAAAAATTACTTATTGCTTATCTGAAGTTTACATCTCATTGAGTGTCCTTTATTTTACTTGCCTGTTAAGATGTGCTAAGCCCAAAAAAGTTTAAGCTGCAGTAGACCATGCCCCTCACACATGTACTAACACACTAATACCAACACTTATTAAACACCCACTGTGTAACAGACCCAGCACTAAATTCTTGACAAATATTACCTCTTCAATCATTCCAAAATCCTATGTGGCAAGTACTATTATGATCCCTAGTTAAGTAAAGCTAGTTATTGGGGGAAGGCAAGACTGGAACTCACTCACTCAGACACCAAAATCTCAGCTTGTAACTATTAGGCTTACACTGAACTCTGAATAATGGAGAATCCCAAAGATGATGGGGTTTTCTGCGTATTTGCATCTCAAATTTTAGCAAATCGATTTCTGTTGCTTCTCTTCTCTCTGTCTCATAGTTGTGTGTTCTGCTATCAGAGCAATGATGAAAACCAAGGCTGTGTGTCAGGGAATTCTATCCAGAACTGGCCATCAGCATTTGACTCGGAGCAGACTTTCCTAATGGATGCTTCCCTGGGCATGACAACAGCATTGGTCCAGGCTGAGAATTCTAGAATGGAGAAATGGTGCACAGGCACTGCTCATTACTATTAACTGGAAGCTGCTGGGAGCTTGGTGCTGGGCTAGGATCGTCCTTGAGAATAAATTGGTAATTTCTCCAAATGAATCTGTACCAACTGAAGCAAATGCAACCATTGTTGTAAGTGAGCCAAGGTCCTATTTTTTGTATGATCATGACCCAGGCCACTGGATATATTTAATGAGCTCAGGTTTGACAGTAAACAAACTAGAGAAAGTAAATTTTTTTATGATCCAGCATGGGGGCAAGGAGGGGCCTCATGATCTGCAAATACAAACATGAATTTGCTTGCAGCCAACTAGGGGCCCGCCCCCAATCACCAAGGGCTATAATGAAATGTAGAAAGTGATAAACATATAAGGTAGGGAGGGAGGGAGAAAGAGAGATACTAGTCTTTCATTCGGGAAAATTTCTTTATTTCTTTAACAAAGGGAAGATTTACCTTTCAAATCTTTTTTGTTTTGTAAATTTGGATTTTTATTAGATGTGAGGCACACTACATTATACTAAAGGCAGTTGTGTAACCAGAAGCCAAGGGTGAGGGAACTTTGAAAATTAGCCTGGAGGAGAGAATGAGACAAGGGGAGGGGAAAAAAAGGGTAGATCAGAAAAGAAAAGATGCCAAAACTGGGGTGTTGGATAATGAAGATGTGCATTTTAGGGGCTTCCCTCGTGGCGCAGTGGTTGAGAGTCTGCCTGCCAATGCAGGGGACACGGGTTCGAGCCCTGGTCTGGGAGGATCCCACATGCCGCGGAGCAACTGGGCCCGTGAGCCACAATTACTGAGCCTGCGCGTCTGGAGCCTGTGCTCCGCAACAAGAGAGGCCGCGATAGTGAGAGGCCCGCGCACCGCGATGAAGAGTGGCCCCCGCTTGCCACAACCAGGGAAAGCCCTCGCACAGAAACGAAAACCCAACACAGCCATACATACATACATACATACATAAAAAGAATGTAAGCAGACAAGAATAGCATTAAAAAAATAAAAAATTAAAAAAAAAAAAAAAGATGTGCATTTTAGAAACCAAGACTTGGTGAGAGCCTAGAGAGCAGGCCAAGGGAGAAAGAGGGTTTGGGGAAACCCAAGGGCCCTTGCTGTGGGGCATCTGAAGGAATAGTAAAAGAGTCATTTTTTACTTTTAAAACTGTCAACTTTGCCATTTGCCTCAGGCCCACCTGGCAGGGCTGCTGTCTGAGTTCAGATACTGGCCCAGCCCTGCCCTGGTGGCGGGGTCTGCCTTTCCAGCAGTCTCTCTATCTGCACACTCAGTCTAGATAACTCAAGCACTGAAAGGAGTGTCTGCAGAGAGAGGAAAAAGAAAAAGAATAACAAGCTGAGATGCAAGCACGGCTCCCTCCTCAGATAAGCTTGGGTGACCAAGGAGTGTAGCTTTCCCCTTCAAGGAACCCTCAGAATTTATTCTTGTGAATGCTGAATGTCAAGGAGGACACAGCCAGAAACTGTGACTCATCAAATTTCCAACGTCAAGACCAGAATGCACAGTCTGGATCCAAGGACTGGCTTTGCACTCAGAACACTGAGAGTCAAGGCCTCTGCCTGCCTCAGACACAAAGGCGGTGGAGCCATGGGGCCAGGCCTTCGCCCCACCAGCCCATTGCTTTTCCCTGCCTTCAGTGCCTGGAGAACAGGGAGTTTTATCCCACTGTGTTTGAGCTACAGGCCCTTATGACATCTCAGAAAGCGTTCTGCCTTGAAAAGTGGTTGGATCTGTACATGACGGTCACTGGCCATTAGTATAGAGCCAGATAGTAAATATTTTCGGCTCTGCAGGCCATATGGTTACATATTTTTCTTTCTCTTTCTTTTTTTGGGGAAACCCTTAAAAATGTAAAAACCATTCTTAGCTACATACAAAAACTGGCAGCAGAGCAGGCCATAGTTTGCTGATCCCTTACTTAGAGCAAGGGCAAAGGATGGGCAGCATAAACTGGAGGTTTCTGCATGCAGTCTGGTTGTCGTAACATGAGACAGCTGTTACACTGCCTTCTTACTGACAAAGGCTACCTAATTCTCCATCGCACTTGCCTAGTCTGACATTCTCCACTTGTGGAGGCATCTTCCCTTTGCTATGATCCTCTTCAAAGAAAAATTTAGCTGTAGATCTGGCAGGAAATTAAACCTTCAAATGATAGTGTTATATAGTCAGAAAATTAGATAAAAGGCATTTAAAATAAGCTAGAATATTTTTTAACAGGCTAGTTTTCCATTCTGAGTGTGTGTGTGTGTGTGTGTGTGTGTGTGTGTGCATGAGTGCATTTCTGTTTAAAATGAACACTCCATATGTATCACAAAATTCCAAACCTGGAAAAATCTTCTGATGTAGCCTAGTCTATAACTGTTTACATTTGAGGAAACTATGACCTACTTTGGTTAAATGATATATTTCAAGTTACATACTAGCTGGCGGAAGAGCTTGAGCCAGAAACTTGGTTTCCCGATTTCCAAATTAGTTCCCATTCTTCTACTCTACTTCACAGCACATTGCCAAGTTAGTACTAAAAATTCAATTCAACAAATACTTATAAAGTATTTCCATACATGCCCAGCACTGGCTCAGTGCTCTGGGATACAAAAGAAGTGTAAGAGAAGAGTCCTGCCCATGAAAAGCTTTTGAGCTCACTGAGAAAACAAGGCACACACACATGAAACAAATATATTCTGTCTTACATTGTTACGTAATTATACAGCTAAAACAGAGCTGATGATTCTTCCAGTAATGACAGAATGGTTCTTTATCTTTGCTGTTCAATATGGTGGCCACTATAGCCACGTGTGGCTGCTGAGCACTTAAAATGTGGGTAGTGCTACTGTTACCAACCTGGGTTCTTGGACCCGTTAAGCAATAAAAATTGATAAGAGGCCAGAAAAGGAATTTAGGCAAGGCTTTATTGGGACTCCTGCTATAGCACAAGGGAGCAAAAACAGGTAATAGGTTCCCTTGCTCGCTCCCCGAGGTGGGGTGAGCTGGTCCCTTAAATGGGGTGAGGATGGGGCAGATCCGTGGGTCAGGCCGGAGGCGGTGGCTTGGGTGGTCTGCCCACCCCTTGGTGGTGCTATGTGCAGGGATCATGCACAGGACCCTGCTTTTGCTCCCTGCACCTCAGAAGTGGCAGCTGGGTTTTGGTCTTTTTGTGACATGTTCATAATTTGCCCCAACTGCACATGCTTGCAGTTATTTTTAGTCCCTCATAGTTTCTTCGTATTTTGTTGCTCGAGGAGACGTTTGTCCAGGTGCAAGCACTGCAGTAAAGGGTCCCAGGTCCCAGCCTGTCTCGTGACTAAGGAAGTAAACTCTTAATGGTATTTAATTTTAATTAGCTTAAATAGCCACATGTGACTAGTGGCTACTGTATTGGACATCACAGGTCTAAAAAAATGGTTATAGATCTGGATGGAAGATAGGTAACAAATATTCTGTCACTTCTCCCTATTGTGCCTTTGGCAGAAACCACTGCTGATCACAGAACCCTTCCCCTCTGAGCAGGGATGAGCTCTCAGGATTCCCCATGCAATGTTATTTTCAATTGCCTGGACCTGGTATATATAATGAAACCTATTTGCCATCCTTGATACAGATAAAAAGTGACAAATGTGAACAGGAGAAGGAAGTACTTGAGCTGAGCTTAGAAAGGCAACGTTTGGACAGATAAAGAGAAAGGGACAAAGAGTGTGGGGCTCTCCAAGTGGAGAACAGCATGATCCGAGGAACTGGACAGAGTTCTCCTGGTTCTAGGACAAGGGGGATGCTGGCCCGGCCAGAAGGGAGGATTGTGCTGGGTGAGGTGGAGATATGGGGACAGACAGAAGAGGGGGGCTAGATTAAGGAGACCTTTGCATTCCAGGAGTTTAGACTTTTTCTCAAGAGCAACAGGAGCCCCTGAAGGTTTAAGCAGGATAATGACAGGAGAAAAACATATTTTAGGAATCTGATCTGATAGCGAGCCACAAACAGGATTGCATAATGGACACATACATTCAGAAACCGGTACGAAGGCTATTCCACTAATGGTTTTTGGTTTTCCTTTAGGAAAGTAATACTGGTGTAGTAAAGAAAATGTATAAATCACAGAAAAGCAGATATAAAAATTAAAACTAGACCTCTACCTTTCATACTCAACAGTAGTGGGCATTTTGATGCAGTTTCTTCTGGGTTTTGTTGGTTTTTTTCCCCCCTTCCCTGGCTATTGCAATAATTCAGGAATAAAGTTAGGACTAGGACTAGGAAAGTGGTAGTATGAATAAAGAGGAAAAGCCACAAAATATTTTTTTAGGTGAGACAGCAGAGTGAAGAGAAAAGATCATTAGCGTTAAGGGACCTGGGACCTGAGTTCTAGGCTTGGCTATTTCAGTGGGCCTCCTCTCTCTCAACCCCTAGCCTTGGTTTCTGCATTTTAGCATCTAGGGACTGGTCTAGATCAACTTCTTAATCTCTTCTTATTGGTGTCTAAGTAAAGGTCAGATGACATTTTCAAGACCTTCCCCCAGACCTAAAATGGAACTAAAATGTGCCTGTGTTATGTCTCTGTTCATTTTAAGTGAACATCACAACAGATAGATAGCTGGGGTTGTCATAAGACAAAAATGTTCCCATGATCTTTAAGCTGTACCAGTAACATAGAACCGGGGTTCTAACATAGAACCAGTAACTGTACAGTAACTGTACTGTACTGTTCTAACATAGAACCAGTAGCTGTACCAGTAACATAGAACTGGGGTTAACATAGTAACATAGAACTGGGGTTCTATTACAGGTGTATCTATTTTATAGATACACCTGTATCTATAGATACACCTGTAATCTATAAGATTTTAGGTGTTAAGTAATTAAACTGTATATTCTGAGCAGTGTTGTAGCGAGGATGTGAAGGTGTGGTTCCCAGGACATGTAATGGGGTGGTATAAACAGGGGATCCATTCTCAGACAGGACTTCACCAAGCAGTGGCAAAGTCTTCCTAGGACCCAAAGGTTTTTAAGGCCCAAACCATCTTCGCAGACCACAGGAAAAACAAAACCAAAAACAGCTACTAGAGAACGCAAATTATGCTCTCCGGAAAAAGCAATACACAGCCATTCACCAGGTTAATAAGCAAAAGTGTAAACCAGTGGTTGTCCACACGGGACATAGATGAGACTCAATCGTGGAGTTTTCAAAAAGTACTGATAGTTGGGTCCCTCCTCAGACCAGTTAAATCAGTGTCTCAGCGAGCGGGGCCTGTGCATTGACATTTTTTTTTAAAGTTCTCAAGACGACTGAAGCCTGAAGCATCAGCGGATATCCCAGAGCAAGAACAGTTCAAGGGGCCCGGGAGCAGCGTGGGCCTACACTCAACAGACCTCTCAAAAATGGCCACATCAAATTCACTCATGACTAAGAAACCAGCAAGCTTGAGAAGGCCAGTTCAGTGGAACTTGGGTGCCATGTTGTGTATGGTATGTGTATGTGTGTACATGCACATGTGTGAATTTCCGAATGTGTGAATTTCCGAATCTGTCAATTAAGTTACTCAATTGCTTAGCAGTACTCTGGATAGAAAATGTGAACATAGAGCATGAAGTTTCAAAACCTGAGAATCTCATAATGGTCCAAAATGGAAGCAGGGTCAAGTAGCTGGCTTCTGTCTGTTCTATTTAAACCATCTATTTTTTTTTTTAATCTGGCTTTTGGAGTGATCAGTGATCACCCTTCCCTGATGCCGTCAAGTAAGTAGAGAAAAAGAAAAGTGGACACATTTATTAATGAAAACAATCTCTCACTAGAAGCTGATCACCTTCCTGTAAGGGGTAGATGAAGGAAATTAAGAACATAGATTTGGGGAGAATTCAAAGGATTGGCAGGAAAACAGGACTTGCAATCCAGCTCCAGGAAATGATGCTAATAGAGAAGGAAGAATATATGTCTGAACCACAAAAACAAAAAATCTCTTGAGGGCTTTTAAAGATTCTTCAAGAAACGTGACTAAATCCTTATTTTAGGACAGACGTCTGTTCATCTGAAGCCACTTTCCCTCTACCTCTTTCCCCATTAGGATCATGCTTATTCCTTGAACCTGACACTCGCCGGCCCAAGTTGAAACCCTCCAGCTGCTCCTCATTTGATAAGTCACTACCACCTGCCCCTAGTTGCCCTCTGCCTAGTAAACCACTCCTTCCTTCTCCTTCAGGTCTCAGTTAAAACAGCACTTAAATTCCAAGAAACCTTCACCAATGGTCACTCCTCCCACTGACATTCAGAGTAGGTCCTCTGGTTTTAAACTCCCTTAACTCCTTGCAATTCTTCTTCAGCCCACTCACAACTCAATTATTTAATGTCTGCGTTGACTACTAGACCAGGTTCTTGGGGGCAGAAAACCAATCCTTTCTGTCTTAATCTCTTAATTACCCAGTACCTGGCACAGAGCCTGGCACATAGTAGGTGCAGGGAAAAACCTTAGTTAACCAATTTACCTGTACCACTACTGATTTAAGGATTAATGTACTATCACCCATGGGGCCCTATAATACAGAGGTTCTGCAAATCTTAAAGCCTGTATAAATCAGACCCATGTGACTTGGAGAATCCTGTCCATTCTGTGGCATTAACTCTATAAAGATGCTATTTACCCATGCATTTAACATGAATGTGAATTTGGACTCATTCACACATAAATGGACGCTAACAAATCACTCTGGGGACATAGTAGTGAAATATTCTAAAATAGAGTATTTGACTTGTAAATCCCATGATGCAGAGAGCTGGAAGGGTGCCAGGCTTTGGATAAGAGCATCTGGTCCTAGGACCTGCTGCCTAAGAGGCTGCTCCGTGATGTCACATGGGTTGTTCTGAATGCCAGGACCACTGCTTAGGAGGTCCACAGACCACTCGTCTCAAAACCATCATATGGAGTCACCAAAAATTTTAGTTTTTAAAGGCACTTGCACTTTGGGAAAAATGGGAGGCAGAGAACACTTAATGCTGGTCATTTGTGGGTTATTAGAGGAATGCTGTGTTTCACCAAATCGAAATCCCCATAAGATGTATCCCACCTTCAGACATTTTAAATTGTGGGGGGGAAATGTATTCTACAGTTGATGAAATGCAGTGAACACTACAGGAAAAACTCAGTATTAAAAGACTTTAAGCAAAGTCATTCAAATAGAGCTTCTGTCATTCTTTTTGACTGTGGGAGTCTTCTGGGGACAATGGTACTTACAAAACATACAGGGCACTCTGGCCTAGTAAATTAAGCAAATACCTAGAAAAAAACGATATGTGTTGGTTTAAAAAATGAGAGAGGATTAACATTTGGTTGTCACTATGTAATGTTCACCTACTTTTCTGCACCCCTGAATGATGTCCTTTTGAGCCCCAGTGAAGATGGAGCCAGATGACTTACCAGATCTCCTCACTGAGCCCAGGAGTGGCTGATCTCTGCTAGGTGACCTGATGCGAGGTGTCCTGACGCCTCTCTTACCCGAACTCTGAAATGGAAAAGATAACACTATTGACCCAGAGATGGCTAAGGAGAAGCGTGCAGTAAATGACGGCTAGTGGTTGGAGGGGAAGCGGTAAGAAGAAATATGGTGTTTTATGATTACTACACACCTTTGTGTGTGCATGGATTACAAGGAAAGCTACATAACCGGTCAGTACAAGAGATCTGCAGTGGCTCACATACATGGAGAAAATAGGTCATGTCCTTTTGCCAATTCCACAAGGCTATTCAGGTTGATATTAGCCAAAGGACATTCAAGGGAAAAAAATCTCAGTCCGACAAGGAGAGAAGAGGAACGTATAAAGAGGTGGTGTAACGGGGAGAAGCTCACGGGTTTGGCCACGTACTCAAAACTCACCTCTACTGCTTGCTAGCTGGGTGACCTTGGGCGTTTTACTCAACCTCTCTGATCCTCCTTTTTCTCATCTAATATGAGCCTGTTTATCTACCTGTTACGGACATTGTGACAATAAACAAGACAACATATATGAAGCCCTTGGGGCCCCATATGAGAGAAAACATTCAATGGAGGGCAGCTATGATTATTATATTCATTTAAATGTCTTTCTGCAGAGGCACATTAAATTGCGGTCTTTTAGGGTAAATCACCAAACACTCCAAATTGTTTAAAGCCCTGTGAGCTGTTAGTGTTTTTAATATTTCTTTACCTTTGGAAGCCCTTTGCAGCTAGCTTCTCTGCCCATATATGAGCAATATTCCTTAACTATTCCCCTTCATCTTTAATTAAATACATCTGATTAACTAGGCGCTGTACAGCAGACTTCATTATGCTACAACTCACCGAGAATGAATAAAACCCCACAGGAGTCTCACTCCCACCCGCTCCAAGAAAGACCACAAGTCTGCAAGCTACCTCTGGGAAACAAAATACTGAGTTCTGCTAACTCCTGCAGTTGAACTAGGTAATCATTTGTTCCAAAGTTCTTCCCAACTCAATGGCCTAATTAACTAAGGTTGAGCTTTTGATTAACATAGTGCTTGAAGGAACTTTGACCCACAGAAAGTTGGCATTTCACTTGCTTCTGAGTCCAACTTGTGTCACGAGTGCTGGTTTCAAGGGTAATAAAGGACCTGGCTGTTTGCTTACAGCAAATGGAGGTGGTGCCATGTCATTATAAGGCTTTCCCCTCGACTGTCCACCCAATCCTTGGCAAAGGCAGTTTGCAGCCCACACGTCAGCTTTTGGAGTGAATAGGATGAAAGGCTGTAGATTTCCAAACTGAAAAGCACCTAAGTTCTGCTTGGCACTTTACCTAAATGTCAGTTGTTTAGGAAACATGAATATGATCCCCTGATCAAAGTGATCAGAGTGGAGATCAGGTGTTGGAGCGGGTGCATGTCCATCTAGATTCTGCTTTGGTGAGCAAAGTGCTCTCTCTGATGGCTCCTGAGTTCTAAAACACTCGTCAGATACAAGGCAGAGACCATAGTACCTGAGAGCGCATGTTCCTGCCTGTCATAAGATGAATAGTGTCCTTCCTAAATTCATATGCTGAAGACCTGACACGGCCCTGCCCACCCCCAGTACATCAGAATGTGACAGTATTTGGAGATAGGGCCTTTGAAAAGGTAACTAAGGTTAAATGAGGTCATATGGGTGGGCCCTAACCCAATACGAATGGTGTCCTTATAAGAGGATATTAGGATACATTCACATATAGAGCAAGGGATGACCATGTGAGGGCACAGCGAGAAGGTGGCCATCTGCAAGCCAAGGAGAGAGACCTCAGAAGAAAGCAAACCTGCCAACACCTTGATCTTGGACTTCCAGCCTCCAGAACTGTGAGAAAATAAATTTCTCTAGTTTAAGCCACCCAGCCTGTGGTATTGATATTTTGTTATGGCAGCCCTAGTGGTCTAATACACTACCTCCCTCTCTGTACCCCCAACCTTATATCTCAGGACCAGGCAGGTAACAAATGAGGAAGTCGACTAAGAGCAAAAAATAACAGGAGTGGTGTAGACAGTGGTAAATAGGAGAGGTACCAAATTTTTAAACTTTAAAAAATACTGGGAAGCCATACAGAATATGTCCATGGTTTGATTATGCCGGGGACCTTTCAGTGGCAATCCCTGGGCTAAACCATTGCAATTAGACACTTAAAAACACCCACTATTCATCTTTCAACAAATATTAATTGAATACCTACTACAGGTCAGGCCTTAAGCCAGACACTGGGTATAGCAGTGGTGAATAAAAGAAGGCATCTTCTCTGCCTTCATGGTATATAATGGTCTGGGATAGGGAGTCCAGGTACTGAGCTAGGCGAGAGACGCCAAGTTGAAAAGACAAAGTTGCTGCCCTCCAGGGCGCTGCAGATTAGCAGACCACAGACATGAAACAAGACCATCATGAAACAATGGGACACCAGCTATAAGACACAAGGGGCAATGGAAAGTGGAAAGATGACTGCAAGTCTGTCAAGGTTAATCAAGGAAGACGTGAGCCAAGTTCTGGAGGATGAATAACAGTCTGCTTGGCAGACAGGGATGACGGATGAGGAGAGGGCATTTTTCAGCCAGAAGGAACAGTCAGTTCCTGGGTACGGGGACATGAGAGAGCACAGCATCTTTGGAGAATGACGAGTAGTTGGACTGAGGGTGGGCAGCGGAGGGTGCAGCAGCGGAGGGTGCAGCTGAAAAAGGCAAGGAGCTCACATTTTATTGCACAATGAACCACTGGAAAATTTTAATCAGGAAGGTGGCATTACCAGAACTGCCTGTTAGAAAGATCTCCTGACCACGAGGCAGAGGGGCTAAAGGCAGGGTGACCCATCTGGAGAAGATGAAGGCGGGGACCAGGGAAACAGACAGAGGGATGCTTGGCAGGCAAGGTCAGGGATGCAGAACTGAAGTTGTCATGGCGTTCAACCCATGGCCACAGATGACACTGCCCAAGGACATTATGTGCATCTAGAGAAGCACTAATTTTTTAAGGGTACTACTTTGATCAATGAGAACATGCATTTCTTAAGCTTTTAATTTCATTTATCTTACATTTCACGTCAAGAAACTAACTCTACTCATCCTTTTCATCCATCAAAGTCACATATACCTCAGTTTCCTCATCTAAATATTGATAATAATGGCACTTCCTTCACAGAGAAGATTCCTTGAGCTCATTAATACCAGTAAGTAGTTAAGTGCCAGAAATGCATTATTATTAAATCAGCTATTATTAGAGCAGAAATAAACTTTAAAGAACAAATGGATAATTATCGACTGTGCACTTAATGATAATCCTCCCTCTCAGAGAAAATGAGCCAGATTAAAACCACCACCGCAACACAAAGAGTAAAAACTTATACAATTGTCTTGGAAAGGAGCTGCCTCCAATTTCCTTAATCTTTCCAGAGCTCTCACACAGCTTCTTAGAAAGGGCCCCAATATTTGTGCATGATCATTACTTTACATTCATAAAATGCTTTGTAAAATGCTTTATAAAAATTTCAAAGATTAATGATCCAAGGGGATGTCGGACCTGCAAAGGGAGACTGACTGCAAAGAGACACAAGAGAACTTTCTAGAGAGCTGGGAGTTTCTATATCTTGATAAGGGCAGTGGTTCCATGGCTGTATGTGTTCCACATAGCACTAAAAATTGTTTGAATGTTATCTATATGTAAATTATAGTTCAGTAAAGATTGAATAAGGATAAAAGGGCTGGAAGATGGGGGAAAGGGGAATTCAAGGGGAAATGGGTACTCATATTCCCAACAAAAGTGAAAATAGATTTGAGTGAAAGACCTTGCCTTAAAACCTTTAATTTCCAAAAACACTGTCTCTTGAAATGGACAAAGCTGGCTAAGAATGTAAAAAAGCTTCCTTATGCAAGAAACATTTTGAAAAATTCAGACTTTCTCACCCTCGTTATCCTGTGTCTAAAGCACTTTTTACCCCTCGACTCACTGGACAAGCTGCCCTCTTGTGGCTTTGATATATATTTCCTGAGCACAAAAGTGGGCAG
This sequence comes from Balaenoptera musculus, assembly GCF_009873245.2. Lineage (NCBI taxonomy): Eukaryota > Metazoa > Chordata > Mammalia > Artiodactyla > Balaenopteridae > Balaenoptera > Balaenoptera musculus. The sequence continues at coordinate 75,371,842 of NC_045789.1, read as the reverse complement.
TTACTAAGCTATTCGGGTAGCAAGTCCAGCCTGCCCATAAACATTCCTCAAGGTGACTGAGAGCGGGTGTGCTGGCCGCTTGCACACAAGAGGTACACGGGCCATTCTGGGCTTGTATCATAGCTGAGCTTTAAATAACTAAGAAAATAGGGTTGCCACAAAATACACATGATTTGAGGCTGACAAATTCAAGAGACATTTTAAGGCAATTTAAATTTCACTTTCGCAACACGGTTATCAGCGTATCAGAAGCAAACATCTGTCTCAAACAAGGTGTGTGCAAAGAAAGTAGAACTGAAAGTTTCAATTCCACCATCTGTGAATACTATTCAATATTCCCAAGGTGTGTTTGCACAAAAAAAGAAAACAACCCAGCAAATACTACCCAACACTGTTTTTTTTGTTGTTTTTTTTTTATTTTATTTATTTATTTATTTATTTTTGGCTGTGCTGGGTCCCCGCCTCCGCGCGAGGGCCCCCCCGCCCCGGCCGCGGCAAGTGGGGGCCACTCTCCATCGCGGTGCGCGGGCCTCTCACTGTCGCGGCCTCTCCTTTGCGGAGCATGGGCTCCAGACGCGCAGGCTCAGTAGTTGTGGCTCACGGGCCTAGTTGCTCCGTGGCATGTGGGATCTTCCCAGACCAGGGCTCGAACCCGTGTCCCCTGCATCAGCAGGCAGACCCTCAACCACTGCGCCACCAGGGAAGCCCCCCAACACTGGTTTTTATTAACACTCTCATGCGGGGAATCTAGGTGTCTTATGAAACATTAAGTATTTGTGTAAAAAAAGGAAAGAAGGAAGGGAAGAAGGAGCAAATAGCATAGCTTTTCAAAAGTTGCACTAAAAAAAGATAAAAGACGGCACAAGCAGTAACTCAAAAGATGACAATATTTTCTCTTTAGAAAGCAATCCATCTTCATATAAGACCTTTTGTCAAAGAAATACATAGAGAAAAAACAAAGATATAGATGGAAATAGATGCTGTATTTCAACTGCTGAGATGTTAAAAATGCATCTAGTCCAGATCCAGTAATATCAGGCTGGACTAAATTAACCTACACGAGGGTCCCAGGCACTCCTGATAAATGACTGCTAAATCCATATTCTAGTAGAGCAAGCTTTCTTTTCAAATCAAATCATGTCACTTCCCTTCTCAAAACCCTCCAAAGGCTTCTCTTCACACTTGGAATAAAATCCAAAGTCCTTCCCAGGGCTCCCTCCAGGAGCCTGCGTGACTCTCTACTTCCTTCCCTGCCTCTCTCCCACTCCCTCACTCCCTCCTGGCAGTTCCTCCAACATGCCGGCTTTCTCAGCTCCCTGCCTCAGCACTCACGGTTGCTGGAATTCCGCCTGCAATTGCCCTTCCCAGCCTTCCCCGCCTGGCTCTCTCCCTGACTGGACTCACCTTCTGCAAGAAGTCTTCCCAGACCATTCTATGAAAACAGCCCTCCAAGCACCAACCCTGCTTGCACTCTCTCTCCTCTTTCCCGTTTTTAATTTTCTTCTATGCAATTATTATTATCTGAACTTACATCGTGTATTCATTATTATCACTTTTTATTATCTCTCTGCCCCACTGAAATGTGAACTCCACGAGAGAAGGGGCTTTCTCTCCTAAAACAGAGTCTGACACTTGTCAGTCCTCATTATTTGAGAAATGAGTTATCCCGGCTTGGGGAGATAATAAACCCTAATGAAATACATTCCAACACTCTATCACCAACAAGTCCTTCCTTAGGTCTACCTCAAGTCTCTCTCATTGCAGCAAAAGCCCATATCCTTTACTTGAATCCCAGAGTGATGGACAGGGGTTGACCAACAAGCTGTTAAGTAATTCTTTAGGATCACAGACTTTCGAAGGTAAGATGGGGCCTTAGTTATAACCGGCTCCAGCCCTTTTGTTCTGAAGATAAGTACACAGGCTCAGAGAGGGCGACTGGTTTCTCCAGGCTCACACAGAAACAGTGAACATCAGCAGACACCACAGCACTTCAAGGACGCAGAGTGCTCGCCTTTTTCATTCCTGCAGTCCCACGAGCCAGCATGGTGCCTGCCACAAAGAAGGGTGCCCGAGGAACGTGTCCTTACTTCTACTCTAAGTGCTCATTCAACTGAACTGGCTTCCTTCCTCTCATTACTGTCCCAACTATAACTTCCTACCTGAGAACCGTTTCCAGTCACTTGCGTCATGTGTCATCATTTCCTGTCCTCTGTATGTATGACAACATACCAGACACAACTGTCTATCTGGGGGCTGATTTGATTCTTACATAATTCAAATAGCCCAGCATGGAAAATACCTAGGAAAGAGTGGGATGTGCAAAGCAAAAAAAAAAAAAAAAAAAAAAAAATGCTGGCAGTGTCCCCGACCATGGGTGCTGTGACTGTAATGCAATGCAGGAACCCTGTCTGGTCCATATTTGTTTTCCTGCAGTGCCAAGCGGTGTGCCTGGCACACAGTCAAGGCCTATTTGTTGAGACAGAGAACAGAAGGAAATGACATTGTAGATTCAGCTTATTCTCAGTCTACAGTGGCTTTATAATAACAGATACTTCACACAGCTCACACTGGCATGGTGTCTTCTGTCCTTAGCACTTACATATATCTTCTCATTGATCCTCCTAAGACATCCATCTCACCTATAAGAAAGATACTAAACTCTGAAAAACCAAGTACTTTTTAGAAGTCATTTAGCAGACAAACCTAGACTCTCTAGTCTCTAACAAGACTCTGCAGATTTCCTTTCTTCCAGTATATGAGTATCCATATGCTTTGCTGAAGAAATAGTGATGTGTTTGATTATGGGATATTGACCCAGACCCAGCTAGTGGTGTTAAGCAATGTAGAGTATATGCAACATACTATCTAAAATCTGAAATACTCTGGATTCCAAAACGCATCTGACCCAATAGGTTGCAGGTGAGGATGTCTCAGATTGACATTAACGCAGAGAAGAAACCTGTCCACAGACACACAGGGAGGCTGGGATTCCAACCCAGGCAGTCTAATTTTGCAGGCTGTGCTAGCGGCCACCACATTATCCTGCCTCTCCAGTCAATGATGTCGCTGTCATCTGAAAAGCAATTACTGCCCTCCACTATTTTTCTGATGTGGCTCCAGGAAATAGGATCCGGCAAGATGAATGGTGGGGGCAGACTTGCGTTGTCATCCATGAAGGCTGATTTGGACCAGTGCTGATGTCAGCTAAATGAAGGCATAGGGATGGTAACCCACGCACAGCGGACTTCCTGGGAAGTCATGGCCACGTTCGGGGAGAGGGTATACAAAGCTTTTGGCAATCAAAACTTTCACCTCCCTCAATACCTCCACAAGAGCTTCTAGGAAACGTTGAGGCAGACCTGCTAGGAATCTGGAATGATCTTCTCCACAGTCGTTTACAAAATTACTCTGTCAAGTGGGGTGAGAGAGCCGTGGGTGGGGTATGAGCAGGACCATGTGTATGAAGAAAGGGTTTGTGTGTGTGTGTTCATGGAAGCATATGCTCATTACAAATAGACTTTTCCCTAATGTCCTGAACACGAAACAATTATAAATTGTGTTTTGGCTTTTATTTCTATCCTCCAAACTAATTATCTGTGGAAATAAAAGATGCTACTTAATTGGGTCCAGCAGCGTTCTTACTTCACCAAATACTTGGGGTGAACTCTTTTCTTCAGATCTCAGTTCAAATGTTACTTCCTCAGGGTAGCCTTCCCCTACAGCAGTCCAAATTAGATTGTTTCCCCCCTTTCTCATCTTGGTGTAAGCGTTCCCTTGTACAACTCATCATGACCTGTGATGAACTACTTGTGAGTTTGTTTACTGTCTAGCTGTCCCCACCAAACTGTAATCTCCATGTCTGTTTGCTCACCTCTGTATGCCCAGCATGTAGCACAGCACCTGACACAAATAAATACTTGTTGAATGAATGAGTGAGTCTTGAATTTCACAACAGAAGCCCCGGAGGTGGCTAGCACTTCACCAGCAGACACGCACCAGGTCTTCTCCCACCTCTGAATTGTGAAAGCCTTATTGCTGTGTAACTCTATGTGGCAATTCATCATATGCCGGCCCAGTGACATGTTATCTCTACAGCTTCAGGTTATTTCTTCACTTTATTATTCTCATTTAACTTTTAACCTGTTTAGATCTTATCTTCCTAACTAGATTAGAAGCACATGGAGTGTAAGTTATACTGCCTCGAAATCCTCAAAGCTCCCTCACCAGCATTTTGCATCTACTCTTTCTAAATGGTTGCTTCATTTAATGCTCAAAACAGGTATTTCTGCAGGTAATATTATTGAATATTGAAGCCCCCAAGGGCAGGATAGTGTCTAAAATTTTTTTTTTTTTTAATAAATCAAGAGGGCCCAGGAAGACTGAGTGTTGTTTAAACATAAAATACAGTTCTAACTTTGCTTATGTGAGGGACCAACACAGGGCAGAGAAAATCTTAATTCAGCTAAGTTCTTTTTACTTTCATGAAATATCCCCTCCACCATCCTTCAGGTCCCACTCAACTCAGGAAAACTCTCAGTGGCACAAAAGCAGGATTTTTTGCTGTTTTGCTAAGTCAGGCCCTTTATTATAGGGTAGAAAGAACACTTGTTCCTTATTTCTCAATTCCTCATTCCTGCTGGCAGCACAAAATATGCCCCAGCCCTGACTGTCAAGCACAAATGAAACAGATAACTCGGTGTTCCTTTAAATCTATATATTTCAAACAGTTTAAACGGTGTTTTTTTTTTTTTTTGGTCTAACTACTTATGATAGATGTTAGATGGATTAGCAAGTAGGTCTGTGAATCATTCACCCCTAGCCAGGCACTCACTTTCGAGCATTAACCTGTTCTCATTTTCTGCCCCGACCCTTATAGAAGCAAAACAGTGAAAAACCAGACCAGTCAGCTGAAACGCTGTTGTCAAAACACAGCCAAAACACTCAGAATTTTCACAATTGTCAGGCGTTTCCTAACATGGCCAGGGTCACTGACAGTTAAAGGTTTCACCAACATCACCTGCAGAATCTGAATCCACTCCATGAAAATTGCAGAAAACCCCCAAAATGCTTGAAGCAATCACTAAGGTCAGCCTTTAAAATACAAGGGCATGAATTTCTGAGCTCTGCTTGTCTCCACTTTCCCAAGGCGCAGGTGCTTCAGGACTGAGATTCTGCATGGCCCACCACTTTCTTCCCACCCTCAGATGACCAGTGGAGCTCAAAGCATTCTTGCCAGTTTCCATTTTTAAAAATCTAATCAGAGCTCACAGTATAACCAATTCCTCGGGTGGAATGACAGATGCCCTGGCTCTCCCTGCTCCTCCCAGGGCTGCCCATATATCACTTGTAAGGCTGAGCAGCCAGGGGGTGGCCCCACCTGTCCCTTCCCTGCATCCTCCTGCATCTCATACGTTTTAACATATTCTGTACATTGTGTTGATCTATGTCCTTTTTGACAGCGACCACCATTAACAAGTCAAAAGTTGATGCTGTTCCCTTTTCTTTCATTATTTGCCTGGGTACATGCCAGAAACTGCATTAAAACAGACCATGTGTCTGGTTTTAATTCTCCAACAACCAAGCAAGGTGGGAAGGGGTAAGCCCACTTTTAGTGAAGGAAACTGAGGCTCAGAGAGTGTCTCGCTAAAAAAAAAAAAAAAAAAAAAAGGCTTCTAAGAAGTAGGCTGAGACTTAAACTTTGGTCTTTCTGGCATTATTCCATTATCTTAAAATAACAGATCCTTCCACTAGGAGATCAGAAATCTCTGTCAGTAATAGTCATTAGAGGTCCACAATGTATGGTCTGCTCAATAACTTGAAACAATACACCAAATTTTATATTTTAACATCTCTCAAATAACCAATGTGTATATTTACTCATTTTAAAAGCTATTACTAAATCAGTTGCGTGTTTTACAATCTGTACAGTCAGATTACAATTCAGGGAACAAGCCCCCTGAGAGATAATCTTTAAGAGCCACTAGATGTAAAGATACACAAAAGCAATAGAAAGAGACCACTGGTCTGCCTGGCTCCAAGACTGTAAAATCAAAGTGAATAAAGAAAAAAATGTGACTTTCGAAAGAAGAGGTGGGCCTGTTGTTAAGCCTAGAAAAAGCTGGACAGATAAAAGTTGGCAGTGCCCACTGGAACTTCCAAAGTCACTGGACTTCCAGTAGTCTTCCAAAATGACTTGCTTCTCCCTATCCACTCAAGGTTGAGAGAGAATGTGCTCATTTCCTCAAAGTAACCTTACTTCCAGTAGTCAAGAAATATTGATAGAGGGCATGCTCCAAGCTAGGTGTTCATCTAGATCTTCTGCCCTGGCCCTGGAGCAGGAGCACTTCTCATCCCTGTGGCACCCCTCGCGGCGACTCTCTTCTGAAAGGTTGGGGACCACTGCACTGCAGCAGTGTTTCTCAAGCTGGTCCAATCACCTGGACAGCTTGTTAAAAATCAGATTGCTGGGACTTCCCTGGTGGTCCAGTGGTTAAGAATCCCCCTTCCAATGCAGGGGACACGGATTTGATCCCTGGTCAGGGAACTAAGATCCCACATGCTGCGGGGCAACTAGCCTGCGTGCTGTACTTACTGAGCCCGTGTGCCTAAACTACTGAGCCTGCGTGCTCTGGAGCCCACACACAACAACTAGAGATAGAAGCCCGCGCGCCGCGACGAAGATCCCGTGTGCTGCAACTAAGACCCAACACGGCCAAAAATAAAAATAAATAAATAAATATTTTCTTTAAAAAAATCAGGGCTGCCTGGAAGTAATATTATTCTTAGAAGAGACATCAATGAAGAATTCACTCCAAGGGTTGAGAGTCATACGGGTGGGCGTGAAGCTCCAAATGCCACATCCCAAAGAGAGTTAAGCCCAGTGATAAGGCCATGTAAACTGGCAGTTTAAAATCATCCAAAGTGGAGGCTTCCCTGGTGGCGCAGTGGTTGAGAGTCTGCCTGCTAATGCAGGGGACACGGGTTCAAGCCCTGGTCTGGGAAGATCCCACATGCCGCGGAGCAACTGGGCCCGTGAGCCACAACTACTGAGCCTGCGCATCTGGAGCCTGTGCTCCGCAACAAGAGAGGCCGCGATAGTGGGGGGCCCACGCACCACGATGAAGAGTGGCCCCCGCTTGCCACAACTAGAGAAAGCCCTCGCACAGAAACGAAGACCCATCACAACCAAAAATTAATTAATTAATTAATTAAAAAAAAAAACCATCCAAAGTGAATGGATCCACGTGTTACATTAGATTGGCACTCTAAAGTACATTTTAGTGTGACTGCGGACCTCTGAGCTGTTCACCACTCAACTCGACTGGCTCCAAACAAATCCCTTTTCCTTCATAAACAGCATTTAAACAATGAACACTTTGATGATCTGTGGTGCATTTCTTTTTTTCTTTTTCTTTCTTCGTTTCTTCCTTCCTTTTCTTCTTTCTTTTTTTAATGATTAAATGGCTATAAAAGCTGTAAAATGCTCTCCAGACTTTGTGGCTGTGTTGTGATTACACTACCAGATCCCCAGGGGTCAAATTCTTAGAACCATACCATCTTAAAACACTGAAATACCTTAAATACTTGTTAGTTGATCTAGATAAGAAAACAGATTCAGACAGGTAACTTGCCCAAGGTTACACGGCCAGTCAGTGTTCGGCTGGGCCCTCTCCCACTGCATGCATGGTGGTACTCAGAGACGGTGATGTCCAGTGGGCAGAACCTGGGTGGACTCTCCCACATGCTAACCTCCCACCTGGTCCACACTTTGGACTTGCCTAATCCAGAAGGGCAATAAACATTCCTCCCAGTGTGGCCGTGTTACCAAGGCTACTTCTTGAAATTAAAACAAAAGAGTGATAGCCCTGCTTTCACTGGCACATCTCCTAAGTACATCCCCTAAGTACATCCTTCAGGAAGGCACGTTTACAACTAGAACTGCCTGGTATATTTGAAAGGTATGAAAAATACAAGGAATAGTGGTCGTTCCTTTCTATGGACCACAGCAAGCCCATAATTCCCACACTGCAGTGGGGTGTGACCATTTGACTTAGCTCTGGCCAATGGATGGAGAGAAACTGATGTGCACCATGATGATGTGATGTGGGCCTGGCCCTAAAAATCTGCTCCCCTCTGGGTTCTTTCCTCTTCTGGCTGACTGGCATAGCAATGCCCAGGCAACTCTGGACATCATGTGTTGGAAAAGGCAAAGCTATTCTCAGTCTGGATCTCCAAATGAGTTCATGGAGGTGATACCCTGGAAACCTGCACACATACCAGGACTACAAGAACTATATTTCTATCGGGTAACCCACTGACATCTTGGGCTCTGCACATTACTGCTACTTAGCTTATCCTAACAAATACACAAGGAATCTCTGATGATTGGGAAAAGCATGGCTTTAAAGTAGGATAAATAAACAGCTCAGGTAACAGATCTGTTGGTTTATCATCAACCACAAAACAACAGGAAGGAATCAACAGGATTTGGGGAAGAGTAAAACATACCAGACTAACTTAGTTTCCTTCCAGAATACAAGAAAAATACCTGTATTGATTTTAAAAAAGTTCATTTATAAGTAGCTTTTTGAAACACAGAATGCCTTTTCCTAAGAAAAAATGTTAGAAATGATGTTCAAAACCCCACGCCCTACGAAAAAATCTTTTTTTGCCCAAGTGCAATAGAAATGATTCTAAAGGTAACGTCAGTCTTGTGGGCCTCTGAGGCCTTAAAATCCTCAGTGGGTGGAGGGGGCAGGCAGAGAAGCCTCTAAGCAAGGGCCCCAGGGGCTGAGGCCTAGAAGGAGGGCCCTGGCATGGGTGGCTTGGGTAGGCTGGGTACTGGGGGTGGAGACTGGGTAGTGGTTGAGAAAGAGCTCCCTCTGTGGCAAACCTCAGTCTTGGTGAGAACACAAAATCCATCTGTTCAGATGCAACATTCTTCATCCAGTACTTTATCAAGGGAGGCAATGAATTCAGCTAAGCTTCCACAGTGTTTCTGATTTGATTCCAAATGGCAATTTCATTAGTGAGCTGTTAAGTTATTTTCTCATTCATCCTGAGGTGCCCTAGTGATGTTAAGCAGTACTCAGCAGGATACTTGATACTACACAACAGTGTGGTTAAGAGCAGAAGTACCTCAAGGACATTGACACAACATCTGCCAGCCAGCCTCTGTGCTGGAGCACGGTCCTTGATGCCCCTGATGGACTGGCCATCAGTCTTTTACTTGCTGGTTTATGGGCACGTCTAGAGGTTCCTGAAGAAGGGACTAGACAGGCCAGGCTGGTGGTGGTAGAGACACATGAAAGACTTGGAACAGCAACTATCCACCAAGAGGTTCAGAGAGATTTCAATATTTTAACAACCAGCATGGCCGTATCAAGGGCATGCAGCTATTTATCAGCACTGGTGAAAAGTACAAGCTTTGGAAACAGACCTAGGCTCAAATCTGTTCTGTTACAATCCAACTGTGTGAATGTGGGTAACTTATTACTTATATTCTCTGAGCCTAGTTTGCTCAACTGCAAAATGAGGATGAGAACATAGATATGAAAGCAACTGATACAGTGTCTGATGTTTAGTAGGTGTTTATCAAAAGCTAGTCTCCCTAAACCTCCTCCTCAGCTTACACCATCTTCAGAGCAAGCCCAAGGCACAGGGATTAGAATAAAAGAAAAATAGAGGATAAATGATAAGGACACAGAATGAAAAGGATAAGAGAACAGAGGCAGAGACAAGAGGCCACAGTTGGGGGCGGGGAGGCGAGCAGCAAAGAAGAACCTGGAGGGGGTCACTCCACACTGCTGAGAACTGCAAATCCCTACTGCCAGTGGTGGGGACTACCAGATCAATTAGATGTTTGCGCTAGAGTTCGACTGTCTTGGTTCACATCCTAGCTGAGGATGGGGCAAGACTCAGGATGGAGAGAGGTATAAAAATAAAAGCTAATGCTGGGGGCTTCCCTGGTGGCGCAGTGGTTAAGAATCTGCCTGCTAATGCAGGGGACACGTGTTCACAGGAAGATCCCACATGTCGTGGAGCAACTAAGCCCGTGCACCACAACTACTGAGCCCATGTGCCACAACTACTAAAGCCCGTGTGCCTAGAAGCCCGTGCTCCACAACAAGAGAAGCCACTGCAATAAGAAGCCTGCACACAGCAACGAAGAATAGCGCCCGCTCGCCACAACTAGAGAAAGCCTGCGCGCAGCAACGAAGACCCAACACAGCCAAAAATAAATAAATTAAAAAAAAAAAAAAGAAAGCTCATGCTGGAGAGTCAAGAGGCCATGAGTCTCATATCACAATAGCATTGATAAAGTTATCATGCTTTATAAATGAGACAATCCAAAATAATTATTTATATATTAAACCATACCTGAACACTGATGTCTATTATGACCTCAGCAAATGGTTTTAAAGTCCCAAAATGAATAAAACACCTGAGAATCCCAACAAGTCTTTTTTTAAATGTTGTCTCTACCATATTTTTGGATAGACTCAACATCTTCAGATGCCATTTTTGGTTTTTTTTTGTTTTTAATTTATTATTTATTTTATTTTTATTTATTTTTGGCTGCGTTGGGTCTTTGTTGCTGTGCGTGGGCTTTCTCTAGTTGCGGCGAGCGGGGGCTACTCTTTGTTGTGTTGCGCCTGCTTCTCACTGCGGGGGCTTCTGTTGTTGCGGAGCACGGGCTCTAGGCACGCGGGCTTCAGTAGTTCTGGCTCGCGGCCTCTAGAGTGCAGGCTCAGTAGTTGTGGCGCACGGGCTTAGTTGCTCCGCGGCATGTGGGATTTTCCCGGACCAGGGATGGAACCCGTGTCCCCTGCATTGGGAGGCGGATTCTTAACCACTGCGCCACCAGGGAAGCCCTCAGATGCCATTTTGAATTAATGTATAAATTTAACATGTTCACCTCCAAAATAATAACAGTGGAGTGGTTTTTTTTAAGGAGGGGAGGTTTGGTACTAGTTCAGTGAATCCTAAAGTTCATAACCAGGAAAATTCTGACAGAAGAGCCACTAGCAATATCAAACATCGAAACATAGTAGAAAGTTTCAGTAAAGAAATAGTTTGACCCAGGAAGAACATAACTTAATGCTAAACCTCAAATTATACCTACAAAAACATTTTCAAATACAGGATCCAGCATCCAGTCCAAGAGAACCAGGTGCATCAAGACAACATGTGTGAGAATCAGCAGAAATACAGGAAACAAAACTAAACTCACAGGGACTCAAGATATGGAAATTATTAGACAGACTATAAACAGCTATGTTTATCATGCAAAATGCAGTTATCATCAAAGGTCTAACAGTTAGACTGACAACTGCCTTCTTCAATAACAATGGAAGCCAGAAAACAGTAGAATAATATCTTCAATGTGCTGCGAAACAAATCAAAACTACGAACTTACGGGCTTCCCTGGTGGCGCAGTGGTTAAGAATCGTCCTGCCAAGGCGGACACGGGTTCGAGCCCCGGTCTGGGAAGATCCCACATGCCGCGGAGCAACTGGGCCCGTGCGCCACAACTACTGAGCCTGCGCTCTAGAGCCCATGAGCCACAACTACTGAAGCCCTCGCACCTAGAGCCTGTGCTCCGCAACAAGAGAAGCCACCGCAATGAGAAGCCCGCGCACCGCAACAAAGAGTAGCCCCTGCACCGCAACAAAGAGCAGCCCCCGCTCTCCGCAACTAGAGAAAGCCCGCGCACAGCAGCGAAGACCCAATGCAGCCAAAAATAAATAAATAAAAATTTTTAAAAAACAAAAACAAAAAAAACTACGAACTTAGGATTCTGTTCTCATCAAAAGTATCTTTCAAAAATGAAGCTCAAAATAATGACATATTCTGTCAAATGAATAGTGAGTTTGTCACAAGTAGACTGCCACTACAGGATGCTCTTTAAGCAGAAGGAAAATGGCCCAAGATGGAAAGTCAGAGACTACAGGATAAAAGGAGGAACAATAAAAATGGTAGATTTAAACAAACATTGACCACATAAAACAATCATGATAATGTCTTATGGAGTTTTAATATAAACAAATAAATATTTAATAAATTTAAAATACTATAAAGAGAATTAAAATACATGAGAAGAGTAGCACATAAGCCCTAAAGCGGGTAAATTGATTTAAAAGCTGTCCAGTAACATATAGAGTGAATGCTAAAAATGTTTTTAAAAAGACAGAATTCCAACCTAATAGAGGGAAAAATGGAGTGATAAACACAGGCACCTATATGCAAAAATCAAATTCTGGCACATAAAAACAGAATAGAAAATCCAGAAATATATCCAAGTCCATATGGGAATTTATTAGACAATGAAAGGCACACCTCATACCAGTGGAGACAAGGACTATTCAATAAATAGTCTAGGCGTTGGGACATCTACATTTCCCCTAGAAAAAACAAAGTTGGATCTATACCTCATATCTCATACCAGGATAAATTCCAAATGGATCAACTATTTAAATGTGAAAAATTAAACCATAAAAATTCTACAAGAAAACATGGGAAAATTCTTTATAACCTTGAAATGAGAAAGACCTTTCTACTGTGACTTGTAAACCAAAAGCCGTAATAAAAGACTGATAAATTCAACTACATACAAAATTTGTTTAAACCACAAAACAAAAACAAAAGATAATCAATGGGAAAATATCCACAATTCACATCACAAAGAGCTCATTTCTGTAATACCTAAAATGCTTATACAAATCAACGAGAAAATGATCAATAAACCAATAGAAAAATGGGCAGAAGAGATGAACAGAGTTGACAAAGAACAAATGAACTTTAACTTTATGAAAATATACAAATTGAAAATACACTGAAATATCATTTCTCATGTATCAGATTGGCAAAAATCCAAAAGTTTTACAGTAACATATTAACATATTATGTTGGCAAGGCTGTGAGGAACCTGGCACTCTCATACCTTTCTCATGGGAGTATATACTGGCACCCCTGTGGAGGACCCTTATCTATCATATTATATATCTATTATAATTATTATTGCATATACTTTTTAACCTAGCAATTCTACTTTGGAGAATCTATTCTACAGATATATTTTATGCTTGGAAAATGACATGTGTACAGATAATTTATTTCAGTATTGTTTTTAATAGCAAAAGACTGGAAACCAACCAAATGCCCATCAACAGGAGACTAGTTAAATAAAGTATGGTAAATCCATACAACAGAATACTATATCTCTGTTTTATAAAAAGTCAATGTGAAAGATCTCAATGTACTGAGATTGAGAAAACTCCACAATGTACTGCTAAGTGAAGAAAAACAAGTTGCAAAACAATTCACCTAATAGTCTACCTCTTGTGGAAAAGGGGAGAGGGGAGTAGATGTTATATAACTATATCTGTTTGACGAGCATAAAGAAACTCTCAAAGAATAGATAAGAAACTAAGACAATTGATATCCACACCTCGTTTATTTGAATAAAACAATAACTTAATAATGAAAAAAGTGCTGTGTCTTCATCATTATGCATTCTCTGTCAATTTAATTCTCCTGTGAAATTCCTTATTTATTCATTTAAACATACAACATATTAAAATTCACCACAAAATTGTGGAACTGTTTTCTATCCCTAGTGAGAATGGAATAGAAGAGTTAATCTGATAAGCATATATTATATGCATTTTTAAAAGACGCATAATTCCAAAAACATTATCTGCATTATCTCTGGGTTGTGGGTTTATAGATGATTTTTATTTTCTCCTTTGTGCTCCTCTCTGCTTCTCTATCAGCCTGTGTTACTTTTATAATTAATTTATATTTGTTCTACTAAAGTAAATAAGGAGGAAATTGTCTTCAGTGGTTAAGAAAAGGAAGAAATTTTGACTTAGCGGGTAATTAAAAATTGGAACAGTTTACTAATAAAGATAATTGGAATTTCTATGTCTGCAAAACTTTATAGAAATAGTATTAGACATCTCTGGTTTATTCATTTGTTAAAGGCTAAAAGGTGGATGAGATGACCTTTTACCACAAAGCTGTCATGGCAACTGAAGAGTGGTGTTTAGAATACTTTTTCATTTAAATAATTAGAAAGAATGGGGCTGACTGAACAGGTGGAAGAATCTAGATTGTACAAATGGTCTTCAGTTCTGCAGCCCCTCTACAGGTGTTGCAGGTTATTTAAAATCTTCTCCAAGCATGTAAAAAGCTCCTACAAAAGTTTTTACAGGGGATATAATTTTATTATTTCAGAAGTGGCCTGGGCAAAACTAGCCATGAGAAGAAACAAGCTTTCTAGTAAGATCAAAATTAATTATGGTTTTTCTAAATAACCTTAAAGACTTTTTTATGCTTGATTCCAGTGAACCTCAGAGGACACCCTACTGAGACAAAAGAAGTTGAGGCAAGAAAGAATTTCCATAGATTCTAGAAAACTCAATGAAATGACTCCTTCCAGTCTGTTAGACAAAACTGTGTTCTGTAGGTATGTTTCAGAATTTCATAAGTAATCATATGATCATAGATGATAGGAGACTAGAAAAGACAAGGCAGCTATCAAGATACCGAGGGGGCAAAATTGGAGGGAAGGAACAAAAAAATTAAGAGAAACTCATACAGGTTATGAAGATAACCGGTGGTCATTTTCCTAAAATGTGAGTGCTGTTATGGACCTTGGAGCAATGGTCCTCAACTGGGGCCATTTTGTCCCCCAACCCAGAAGTTATTTGGCAATGCCTGAAGACATTTTTGGTGTGGGTGCAACTGGCGTCTACTGGGTAGAGGGAGATGAGGGAGTTAATAAACATCCTACAATGCACAGGACAACACCCCACAACAATCCAAAATACCAACTGTGCCAGAGTTAAAACACCCTGACCTGCGGCGGAGGCGGGGTGTGAACTGACCCCACAGAAATACTCAACCAACACTATAATTCACAAATTATATTAATAATTTTAAAATAATTTAAAAAATAAAAAATATATACTATAATTAAAAAATAATAAAATATTATTACCATAGCTACCTATAAGGAAGAAGCTATCTAAAAAGAGGTGTCATCAGGTTACCTGGCCTTGAAATTTGAGTCATAGCTTTGCCCTCAATCCCCCTTAGGCCATTTTGATCAGGGCCTAGTGTGTGCCAGGGTAACCGACTGCTGGGTTTGCCCAGGAGTATCCTGGTTTTAGCACTGAGAGGACAAGTGAAGCCACTCTGCTGGCCAAGGGCACAGTTCCATTTGGTCATTTGGAATTTTTTCCCTTTTGAAGAGAAAAATCTGGTTCCTTCATGGATTTCTCTGAGCCATGTCTTCTACCTAACAAGCTCCTAAGGTCTGGCTCCAGGAGGGAAACAAAGGGCTTGATCCCTCAAACGCTCTCTGTACCTGGAGACTGCCTCTTGGCAAACAGCCCCAGTGGGAAGGGTGGAGCCTCTTGGGTCTCTGGCTTCTCAACAGTTCATCATTCTACCCCCAGCCAGGCCAGTGGTCCAGGATCTTCTTTAGATAGGGGCCCTGGAAACACTCCTGCCCTGGAGGCCCACATACCTTGCTGAGAGACAGGGCATGCAATCAGCATTGGTTCACCTTTCTTAAACTTCCCCTGGGGAAGCACTTCAGGCAATGCATTCCTTGAGAGTGGAAACCTTTCCCCTTATCTTTCCTAGATTATACTCTCTCCTCAGCCTATTTCTTATAAATGTGAAACATTTTAACTACTATCTATCCTCTCATCAAAGGACATCATGAAATGCCATATGAAAGCATTTCACAAACTAAAATACAAAATAAATGTAACATATTAATGTCACAATGAGAAATCACTTATGTTTGAGATTAGCAACGGACAGTTGTTTCTCTTTCTTGCTAAACATTTATAATTAGCACGTGGCAGGCACTGTTATAAGCACCGTACATCTGTTGTTTCATATAATATTCACAAAAATCCTATCAAGTATTACTACGATGATGCCCAATACAGATGTTTTCCTCTGTAAATACCTTTACAGATGAAAAGACTGAGGTAGAATGATATTAAATAACTTTCCCAGGGTCACAGAGCTGGTGGCGCTGGGAGATTAGATTCAGGCAGGCTGGCTCTAAAGTTCACGCTGGATGTTGCTACCTATCACTCAAGCCATTTCAGGAGACAGAAGAGAGTTGCTCAGATAAAATCCACCCCCCCCACACACCCTAATGCATCATTAACTTTCAGCCCACCCCACGCAGTTGGTTGCCTGACGGTCACGTGCTGGAGCAGAAAGCCCGAGTGCGTCACTCATACACACATGACTGTGCTCTTAGTTCCTTGTGGGTTTGCTTCCCGAAACAGCCTTTCTCGAGTGCTGAGCCAACAAATGGATGGGGACCAGTTTCAGTTCTGGAAAGAGGCTAAACTCCATCTAGCTCATCACTGCATCCACACTCCCGTTCTCTGCAAGCTAGTGACCCCAGTCCAACACTGCGGCCACAGGGACTTCCTCAAACAGGGAAATGCCTGCTCATGAGGGTCCTAGACTAACAGCCTATTTGCAGACTAAACACCTTGCAGGCAGCCTCAGAAAGATGAGGGAGTTAATAGTTACATGAAGACAGTTCTAGAAACAGTTCACATGACTGACAGTCCAAACAAATGCAGAGAGTATAATAGGTACCTGTCAGATTTTATGAAAAAAGAAAGATGTTCCTCTCTGCCATTTATTCTCACCTCCTCTGTCCCAATTTTTTAAAAAAATTTTGTGTTCCCTTCCCTGATTCTCTCTTTTGGTGTTTCATGCTTTAAAAATAAAAATGTCTGGAATAACCTTTATAGTTACAGAGAGACAGGAATGCAGCCAAACAAGAAACCAAAAGCCCCAAATCTCTGCCTTATCACAGGCACTTTCAAACTCTGGGGTTTTCTCCTACTTCAGCACAAATCTTGAGATTAGATAGATGTAGTACCATTGTGTTATTCCCTGGTAAAGAAACCAAGAAACACACAAGTATGATTTTTTTTTTCTCCTCCTGGCACTTATTTGTTGATTAAATGGTCTCCCTCTTACACCATTTTTACTTTCATTCATTTTTAGTTTTCCTAACTTTATATATATAGTTTTTTCTTTCACCCTAACTTCTAGAGTGACTATATAATTTAGGATATCGAGGGGACAATGCCTCTATGCCTCAGTTCTTCCATCTGTGGATGGTGCTAGAACAACACTTGCTGTGAGGATTGACAGGGATAATAATGCTCATAAAATGCTCGGCACAATGCCTGGTGCATAGTAGGTGCTCAAAACATAATAGTTACCGTCAACGAACAAAAACCCTAAATTAAACAGAATCTACTAGTTCAGATTGTCTATGTAGGTAAAATTCCATTGATAACATTTTAAAGTAATTATGAAAAATAAGATCTGACTTCAGGGAGAATTAGACAATTCACTGGGCCCATTTTATGGAGGTCGTTCAAATCAGAGCAACTTTGCCACATGCATGCGTAAATCCACATTAACAAGAAGCTCTGGGGACATTTTCTGAAGCAGCAGTATTTCTCTCCACTGATTTTGGAGTTACTATGTTGAGAAAATGGATTTTAGGATAGTTACTGACCAGCAGAAATACAAAGTATTTTCTCCCAAACTGACCATTACTTTACAGAAAATCTTAAGCAAAATCTAATAATTTTTTTGAGTCCCAAAATGCTTTCAGGGTACTCCCAAATTCTAGGTCTGTCTAAATTCCAGCATGCCAAATACCGTGGGCCTCTCTCCACTAGGAAATCTTTCTCCAACTAAGCTCTGTTTAGTTAGCAAAGTCAAATGATTCCACCTCATGGATATTTTCTAAATTTGTTTACTTCTACTTTAAAAAAAAAAACCTTTGGGCTTCCCTGGTGGCGCAGTGGTTGGGAGTCCGCCTGCCAATGCAGGAGACGCGGGTTCGTGCCCTGGTCTGGGAAGATCCCACATGCCGCGGAGCAACTGGGCCCGTGGGCCACAACTGCTGAGCCTGCGCGTCTGGAGCCTGTGCTCCACAGCGGGAGAGGCCGCGATAGTGAGAGGCCCGTGCACCGCGATGAAGAGTGGCCCCCGCTTGCCACAACTAGAGAAAGCCCTCGGACAGAAACGAAGACCCAACACAGCCATAAATAAATAAAATTAAAAAAAAAAAAAAATCTTAGAATACAAGTGACTTACCTGTATGCTTGATTCCTCTCCTCTTCCTCATTTTCCTCCTCTAACTTTCTAGTACCTTCTCTTAGTTGTGAAAGATAATCAAACTGCACAACAAATGAGTTTGGGTTCCTCATTTGGAACCTAAACTCTAGATCCTCTTCCTGGTTTCAGGTCTCCAAGAATTCCTCAGAACACTACAGGATAGCCTTGTGGACACCAAATGAGGAACCTCACACACATGGCAGAGACCCTGTGACCAGAAGCACAGTGACAGTTGATCTACAAGTTGGAGGGAGAACAGGCTTGAGACTGTGGTTGCCAGCATCTCCCAGTGAGCCAAGCAGCTGGGGGCTGGTTCACGGGCATTCACCGGTAGCGTCAGCTGCCTGTCCCTTGGTGCCCTTTCCACAACTCATTCTTCTCCGCAGTGCTGACTTCCCACGGCATGGCAGAGCAAGAGTGATTCACACATGCCCTCAGTCCTGTCCTCCTGCTTGACCACAGGCCCACCCTTACCCCACTGCAGGCTTCCAATGTGGATCCCGGCAGTCCTGTCTGAGCGCATCTGTGCAGGTGGCAAGAACCTGTCCTCAGTTTCAGACAGATGCCAGTCTGAGTCCTGAACCCCCTTTCTTGCTGATGACTTTAAGTCCATCTCATATATAAAACTGTGATAATAATACCAACTCCCTGAGATTGTTAGATGTCATGTCAAGGACTCCAGTGCCTGGTATACAGTAGAAGCTCAAAAGAGGCAGCTATTATTTTTCGTTACATCTGGGGACTCATGGTCTACCTCATGAGCTCTCAACAAATAGTAAAGAACAGATTATGTTAGAACTTAACTTTTTTACCATCAAATTTAATCCCGCTTTTTTTTTTTTTTCTTTTGGCTCCTAAAATATATTACTTGACAGGACAATGCTGCATCACTAACCCTTTAGTAATATTATCAACCTCAGAGTAGAGTCACCCCAGATAGAGAAAGTGCCCTGGAAGATTCATCAACTGTGCGCTTCCCTACAGAGAATTTTTTCTGACCTAGGACGCAAATGGAGTTTTATGACTGTGGCCATAAATGATATACTAAAACAAGCAAACCGACAACACAAAAATGACCATATATTGTCCTGGTGTATCGAGCACTGGGGTACTATCGAAATGCTGTTACGGAGGGTTAAATTGTTGCTTGTCATTCCTAAGATTGACCCCAAATATTCTGGTTTCAGAACATATTCACTTAGCGAATTTTCACATATCATTCAATTAGGTTCAAAGTTCACACATACTGAGGAATAATTCCCTGTCACACTCTATGTTCTTAAAAGGAGCTGTAAGCGCATTCCCTGTTCACGATGTTAAGATGAGAGGCTGGGAGTAGAGAAAGGTCAGGGCATTTATTCCCGAGGTTCCCTCCCTTCTGGGTGACAGAGGGTGGCTGCAGCCCTTTACCAAAGGCTCTTGGCAGGGCCTCTATTTGCTCTGGGTTCTTGGCAGTACTTCGCAATCCCTTGTTGGTTTCCCTAAACCCTGATAATCCCTTTATTAATCTCTCCTCAATTACCCTGTTGAGTGTACATCTGTTTCCTATGGGGAATCCAACTGATGTAACTGCCTCCCCACCCACTCCAAAAGATAGAGTCACTCCAGAAACTAGAGTTTGTTTCAAAACAACTTAGCAGAAGCGGCTGGGGGGGAAAACACCTTAATTTAAGGCTGTTTCACCTAGATTTCAAGCTCCTAGAACAGATGTCTAATGAGTGCCTGCTATGTGTCAGCACTGTGCTAGGTGCTGGGAACGTGCGGGAACCGTGGCGCTTACCCGTTAATGGGGAACGACCAGGTATACAAATTTTAAAAATTCAGACAACAATAATCGCTGTTAAGTTAATGAAGCAGGGCAATGGGATGGAGAGCAACAGGGATCAGCCAAGGCCGCTCTGAGACACTCGTGCTGAGAAGTGGAAGAAGAACTGGAGGGGAACTAGCAGAGATCTGAAAAAGGACAATCTGGGCACAAACAAGTACAAATGCCCTGTGCAAATGTCCGCCAGGAAGAAGTGCGTTTGTTTGCTCGTTTTGTTTTTAATTCCAGGAACAGAAATCTGGTGATGGAGGCAGAAGTGAAAGAGTCAAGGTTGGGGAGGCGGCCAGGGGTCCCGTGATGAAGGGCTTCAGAGCCATGGTGAGGAGTTTGGGTTTTATTCTCAATACAGGGAGATGCCACTGAAGAGTGCTGAGCTTTGCAGGGGGACATTTGAGAAGATGGAGAGTTAGAAAGCATCCCAGAGAGATGGTTTGTTTGCTTTCTTGTAGGAAGACTTCTTCCTGGTTGGTACAGTCTGCTTGTGAGAGGATAAGAAGGGGGGGTGGTGTGGGGAGTAGGGTTAAATTAGCCCCTCTTCAGAAGACAGCTCATAACCCACTGACAGGAAATGCTTAGAAAGATAACCCTGAGAGCATTCAGAGTGTGTGTATGGCCGGAGAGGGCTGGTGGTGGTGGTATGTGTGTGCATATGTAGAGGGGGTTGGTAGCGGTATGTGTGGCAACAGTCCTGCAAGAGGAAAAAGGCAAAGCAAGAGAAAACAACAGCAGCTACACAGTTGCGGAGCTCGTGGGCCAGCTCTCTCTCCTGAACCCCAGTCTCGTGGAGCAACTGCCAGCTGGACCCGGCTCCTCGCAGTGCCTCAAACTCACCATGTCCGACGCTGACCTCATCCTCTTTCTCCCAAACCTGCTTCCCCTCCTCTGTGTCCATCTTAGCAAGGGGATCGCATCCCCCAAGTCACCATGCCAGAATCCTGGATGGTGCCTGACTCTCCTGCTTCCTCACTGCTTTCACCCCATCAATTGCCAAGACTCACCAAGTCCACTCTTGGTCCCTACCCTTTTTTTTTTAATTGGAGGAAACTGATTAATTTTTAAATTGAGACATAATTTACATATAGCATTGTGCAAGTTTAGGGTGTACAACATAATGATTGGTATATGTAAATATTGGGAAGTGATCACCACAGTAAGATTAGTTAGGGGCTTCCCTGGTGGTCCAGTGGGTAAGACTCCACGCTCCCAGTGCAGGGGGCCCGGGTTCGATCATTGGTCAGGGAACTAGATCCTGCATGCATGCCACAACTAAGAGTCCATGTGCCACAACTAAAGATCCTGCGTGCCACAACTAAGACCAGGCACAGCCAGAATAAATAAATAAATAAATATTACACACACACACACACACACACACAAAAAGATTAGTTAACATCCATCACCACACAGTCATCTTGAATCTCCATGTCTCATCTCCCTTCTTTCTATCCCCGCAGACACCGTCTTGGTTTAACATTACAGGGTTTCACCCTAACTCTAGTCCTTGTTGCCAAAAGGATCTTTCCAAAACTAGTGTCTGATTGTGTCACTCAATACCAATTCGTTAGCAAAGCATACCAAGTCCTCTGGGATCGGTTCCCCGCCCCCTCTCCAGTCTGATGTCTTGTTCCAACTCCAACTTTCCGTACTATGACCAACTATTCCTTACAACCTATTGACATTTCCTGAACACATTATTCTGGCTCCAGGCTGTGTCACGTGTCTACACCAGGCCCCCTACATATTTCTTCTCCAACCTTAATCCTACTCTCAATACCTGTTCATTTATCAAAACAATTCAACTGTCACTTTCTCTAAGAAGTCTTGTCTAATCGCCATCCTGGTAGAATCCATTGTCTCATTACTGCCCCTGCCCACACTGGACTCTCCGCCAACTTAGGGACATTTAATTGTCCTTTTTTATAAACTCTCTCCCTGGAGTAACTGGTTAGTGAGCGCCTTGAAGGCAGGGCTTTGTTATTCACCTTTGTATTCCTAGCACCTACCAGAGAGCCTGGCACACAGGAAGTGCTCAACACATACTCATATAAATAAAACCTGAGGAGAGATATGGAGTGTGCCAAGTACAGGAAAGACAGAGTAAGAGAGGAGAAACTTCAGGATCAAAGGCTAATTGCAGAATGGGGCAAAGAACAAGAAGGGAGAAAAAAAGAGCAAAACAATGTCAAGAATAAGATGCAAGGAGGGACTTCCCTGGTGGTCCAGTGGCTGAGACTCTGCGCTCCCAACGCAAGGGGCCTGGGTTTGATCTCTGGTCAGTGAACTAGATCCCACATGCTGTGACTAAGAGTTCGCATGCCGCAACTAAAGATCCCGCATGCGGCAACGAAGAGCCTGCGTGCCGCAACTAAGACCTGACGCGGCCAAATAAATAAATAAATATTTAAAAAAAAAAAGATAAGTTGCAAGGAGAGCAAGTGATTTTAACACTAAACACAACTTGCAAATGAATGGAAGCTCTAACCAAGCCTTGCAGATACTACAGCAACACAGCCGATAGGGTCTTTGAGGACAATGTCGGATACCTTATAAGGCCAATAATAATAATACAACAATAATAACCTCATAATCAACAATTATCAACAAGCTGAGTGCTTCTCATGTGCCAGGCACTCTACATGGGTTACATCTTTTAATCCTCATAACAATGCTATCAGGTAGGGACTATTATTGTCCCATTTTATAGATGAGGAAATCAAGGTTTAGCAAGTTTAAAATACTAGTCCGAGGACACACAACTAGAAAATGGCAGACCAGGAATTCAAGCCCTGGTCTGCCTGACTCTAAAATCTGAGTTTTTAACCACAGTTTCTATGGTGATTATAGCATAAAATATTATTTAAATGCTTTATAACGTTATCTAGAATTAGACTCATTAAACCATACTGTTCAATGGCTCTCTTAACCAACTGAGTTGTTTAAAGTTTCAAAGCTTAGACTGAGATTCCCCTAAGATAAATGGAATTAAATATGTGATGCAGTTTTGGAATCAAAAAGTATCCAAGACCACCTGGGTTTGACAAGCTTAAAAAAAAACAAAACAGAATTATTAAATATGTCATGATTTTCTATGGCATAGAATTCCTTGTTCATGTTTTTAACTGAGCTCATTGTGATATTCTCACAAGGTAAACTGTTGAGAACCCTGTGGACCATGACATGGAACCTTTCGTTCCAATCCAACAGAGGTGTGCTGTTCTGTATTAATTCATGCGAGACATTTATATGAATTTAAGTTCTATGGTAGCCACTTTTAAAAGGTACAAAAAACAGGTGACAGTTATTTTAGTACATTTCCTTTAACCCAATATAGCCAGAACATTATCATTTCAACATGTAGGCAATACAGAAATTATTAATTACTAAATGAGATATTTTATATTCATTTTTTT